>NW_027142406.1:2495406-2635137 GCF_026170545.1 Melanerpes formicivorus | reverse complement strand
GCTGTGAGCAACCTGCTTCAGTGTAAGGTGTCCCTGCCCATGGTAGGGGGCTTGGAACTTGATGATCCTTGAGGTCTCTTCCAACACTAACAATTCTATGATTCTGTTTTGTTATGATTTCTCTTGCTTGTTTGCTTGGATTTTTCGTTGTACAGCTGCTGTTGGCTAAACTCATTTGGATGAAGAGTACATACATGGGACATAAGGACATCCTTGCTGTTTCGACCTGATGTGCTATAACTATGAAGTTTTTCACATCTGTCCATGACTGTGAAACTGGGAGGAATACAAAAGACAGAAGTTTATGACAGAAATCAGAAGCCCTGGATCCACCAGGACTCTAGTCAATGCTGTGACAATTCAAGGGAAAAAGCTAAAGCAAGAGGTCTGGACCTTGCTGAAGAAGGGCAAACAGTTAAGTTCTAAACCCAGGATTAAATACTGCATTAACTCAATCATTAGTCTTAAAGATCTATTAGTTAATTAGCACAGCTAAAATCCCAGGCAATAATAAACCTCAGCATTTTTTGATGCAGACAAATCTGGACACAAACTCACACTTAGAGCTCAGAGAAGACTTCACAGAGTGTTTATGCACATAGAATTAAGATATGCAAATACCTTTGGCAATTGAGAGCAACTCAAGCTTGTACAAAATGTAATTGGTATATTCTTGTCTGTTGAAGGGCTGTGAGGAACAGAGAGCAGTATCCCATTCAATGTACTGATGTACTACTCTAACTGTGAAGTTTTTCACATAAGGACATCCTTGCTCTTTAGACCTGATGTACTCTAACTATGAAGTTTTTCACAGGTAAGAATTAAGCCACCTCCTGTATAATTTCCCCCTGCTCCCCATTATTTATGAGTAGCATTTGACAAGAGGGCAAAATAAAAGAGGTGGCAAAGGATATCTTTACCCTCATAGAGCTGATTTTGACATTCTTTAGCCTTGATTGAAAGAGTGGTTCAGTGTACAGTTTAAACTGGTATAAAGTTACAGCTGGAGAAAGGCACATTCCCATCTTCTGTCCACACCCTCATTTCCTTTCCTTACTGCCTCAGTCTCTTCCAGTCACAAACAGTCATGTAGCTGAGCAATAAATCAGAGCTGGAAATGGATCTAGTTTGTAAGAAAAGTAAAAGCAGTGTCAATACAGACCAGTTTCCCAGTTCAGCTGACTGGAAGTGAACCCTTTTATTATTTATTGGGGCAGGGTACAGGAGGAGGAGGGCTGTTTATGTGGGCTGTTTCTTTTACTGCTAAGGGCTGTGCAAAAAGAGAACTAAGGACAGCTAAAGTCAGAGGTGCTCCACAGCTTTATTAATATTGATTGAATGCAAAAGAATTCAGACTACAACTTTTTTAATCTTAATGATATAATGTTCCCCAGTAAAGAAAGCCAGTACTATTGCCTAGGACTATTTCCTAGTCCTATTTCCTAGTCATGTGAAACAAATGAGTAAAGATTTTTAAGCTCACAATTTTGTGGCTCTGTACCACAACCAATTTATTTCACCCTTCTGTCCTTCACTGTTTCAAGTATGTAACTTTTGAGCAATTCTTTGGGAGTTTTTATTTCACTCAATGTATTTTCTTTGTTTCATCATCATTGTTCAGCTATTAGAAAGAGCTTTAGGTTTATTAAACATAAATTACCCACCCAGCATATGATTTCTTTTGGGGATTTTCTTCTGTAAGAAACAGTGTTTTTAGCCCAAAGTAAATGAAAAGTTAACATACAGGGAAATGAAGAAAACTAGGATTCAAAGAGTTAAAAGGCTAAGGGAGCTGGGATTGTTTAGCCTGGAGAAGAGAAGGCTCAGGGGAGACCTTCTTGCTCTCTACAGCTACCTGAAGGGTGGTCGTAGCCAGGAGGGGGTTGGTCTCTTCTCCCAGGCAACCAGCACCAGAACAAGAGGACACAGTCTCAAGCTGCACCAGGGGAAGTTTAGGCTCGAGGTGAGGAGAAAGTTCTTCCCAGAGAGAATTGTTAGCCATTGGAATGTGCTGCCCAGGGAGGTGGTGGAGTCACCATCCCTGGAGGTGTTCAAGACGGGCTTGGACGTGGCACTTGGTGCCATGGTCTAGTCATGAGGTCTGTGGTGACAGGTTGGACTTGATCTTTGAGATCTCTTCCATCTTTGGTGATTCTGTGAAAAAAAAATATAATCCTTCATTTATGTTTTTAATTATACTGAATAAATACACATAGGTTCAGGTAAATGCCGGAAAAATTATCCAATAAAGAGACCCAGGAAGCCTTTTTGTAACCTATGTCAAGGCTAAAACTCTCAAAGACATCTCAATAGGATTCAGAAATTGTCAAACACTGATTAAAGACAGTCCATGAAGAAGGTTCTGGGGAGATTTCGTAGCAGCCTTCCAGTACCTGGAGGGGACCCACAAGAAAGCCAGAAAGGGACGCAAGGGCTTGTAGTGATAGGATGAGAGGGAATGGATTGAAGCTTGAACAGGGGAGATACAGACTGGAGATTAGGAAGAAATTCTTGCAGTGAGGGTGGTGAGGCACTGGAACATGTTGCCCAGGGAGGTTATGGATGCCCCCTACCTGGAGGTGTTCAAGGGCAGGCTGGATGAGGACTTGAGTGAAACTGGTCTGTGGAAGGTGTCCCTGTCCATGGCAGGGGGGTTTGGAACTCAGTGATCTTTAAGATTCCTTCCAACCTAAACCATTCTATGAAAAAAACCCGAATTGTTCCTTGCAGTACATTTGGACAGGGGGAGAATGACTTCCCTGCTCCTGCTGGCCACACTGTCCCTGATACAGGCCAGGATGCCGGTCTGAGCTTCCCAGAAACTCAGCTTTCAGAGACAGATTTGTTTCTATTTCAAAAAAACACCCCAAAGTCCTGCTGTTGAATCTGGATCACATCTAAAGATCTCATCGTTGTGAATTTGATGTTGTAACGCTGCAATGTGCTTTTTATCATCATTCATTCATTACGAAGGGAGAGTTGGAGCCAAAAATGTATATATCTCAGTTAAAAATAAACTGTTATAGAGATAACATAGCACAATGATCTGGTTTTATTTAACATTTCATCCCACTTGTTGTTAGGAGTGATTCAACCAAGTTATTGATGGCAGATTATTAGCTGTTTCTTCTGAATATGGTTTTGCATATTATAACAAACTTAGCAACATATCCTGTTGCTTTAAATGATTTACAGTACCTTAGAGGAGGTCATTATACAAATCATACATTGCATGGACTAATGCATGAAGACAGTCTCAGAAAATGGATTCTCAGTGGGAACAGTTGCAGTTAAAATGTTGATTCTTTTCTTCCCATTATCGTTCCTTAACAGTCACTGAATGCTATGCTTTCTAAAAATATTAATTATTAGAATTAACAGAAATTAAACCCACTGTCTAGATCTATACAGACTCTGATGACAGCTGTAGAAGTTGTTTGTAATGTTTGTAGAGGCTGCTGTAAATGTGAGAAGTGCATTCACGCATAACTACAGGCACAGAATACAGGATACAGGATGAACCAGGTTGGAAAAGACTTTCAAGATCATCAAGTCCAACCTCACACCTAACACCATCTCGTCAACTAAACCAGGGCACCAAATGCTTCATCCAGTCTTTTCTTAAACACTTCCACTGACAGTGACTCCACCACCTCCCTGGGCAGCCCATTCCAATGGAGCCCTGTGTCCACTTCAGGGCCCCTCAGTTTAGGTAAGATTTTGAGTTGCTGGAAGGTGTCCAGAGAAGGGCAACAAAGCTGGGGAGGGGTCTGGAGCACAGCCCTGTGAGGAGAGGCTGAGGGAGCTGGGGTTGCTTAGCCTGGAGAAGGGGAGACCATCTTGCTCTCTACAACTACCTGAAGGGAGGTTCATAGTATCACAGTATCAGTCAGGGTTGGAAGGCACCACAAGGATCATCTAGTTCCAACCCCTCTGCCATGGGCAGGGGCATCCCATACTAGATCAGGCTGGCCAGAGCCTCATCCAGCCTGCTCTTAAACACCTCCAGGGACGGGGCCTCAACCACCTCCCTGGACAACCCATTCCAGGGTTTCACCACTTTCATGGTGAAGAACTTCCTCCTCACCTCCAGCCTGAATCTCCCCACCTCCAGCTTCATTCCATTCCTGCAGGTTGTAGCCAGGTGGGGACTGGTCTCTTCTCCCAGGCAACCATCACCAGAACAAGAGGACACAGTCTCAAATTGTGCCAGGGGAGGTTTAGGCTGGATCTTAGGAAGAAATTCTTCATGGAATGTGCTGCCCAGGGAGGTGGTGGAGTCACCATCACTGCAGGTGTTTAGGAAGAGCCTGGATGAGGCACTTACTGACATGTTTTAGTTGATTACATGGTGTTGGTAATAGGTTGGACTTGATAATCTTGAAGTAATTTTCCAACCTGGTTAATTCTATTCTATTCTATTCTATTCTATTCTATTCTATTCTATTCTATTCTATTCTATTCTATTCTATTCTATTCTACTCTACTCTACTCTACTCTACTCTACTCTATTCTACTCTACTCTACTCTACTCTACTCTACTCTACTCTTTCTGTGAAGAATTTCTTCCTAACATCCAGCCTAAACCTCCCTTGGTGCAGCTTGAGACACCTAGCCCAAAACAAACAAAATTCCTTTTCCATTCAGTTTTTGTAGTGAGTAAGTAGAATCTTCTCACTAGACCTTTATACTTCTGGCCTGTTAGTGAATGGAATAGTGACTAGAATAGAACTAACCAGGTTGGAAAAGACCTTTGAGATCACTGAGTCCAACCTATTATCCAGCACTACCCAATAAACTAAACTATGGCACCATGGCTCTTCCTAAACACCTCCAGTGATGGTGACTCTGCCACCTCCCTGGGCAGCACATTCCAATGGCCAATCACTCTTTCTGGGAAGAGCTTCTTCCTAACATCCAGCTTAAACCTCTCTTGGTGCAGCTCGAGACTGTGTCCTCTTGTTCTGGTGCTGGTTGCCTGGGAGAAGAGACCAACCCCCACCTGGCTGAAACCTCCCTTCATGTTTTAGTTCCGTGTCAGTTCAGTGCAGTGTTTAGTTCAAGTCTTAGTTCAATGAAAAAATGCTGCCTTTTGCATTGAAGGGAATAGGAGTTCTCCTATTCCCTGCTAATCCTTTATGACATTGCTAAATACCAGGGGGAAGTAATTTATCAGGAAGGGTCATTTAACACTAAAATGAAATCATTTAATAAAGGAAAAGATTACTGTAAATAAACAGCAGCACAAGGTTGTCGACTGCATTTTCCTGCTAGGAAGAATGAAGCCAGCCAATTTTATTTTCTTTCCCTCACCAGTATGAATGTGCACACTGTAGAAAAGTCACACAAATGCCTATGCATCAGCATACACATCTGTAACGTGGATTTGTGCAGCCATTTCAAGCAAGCCATTAACTTTGAGTCAAAGACTATTGCGCTTCCCTTCCATAGAACAGCTGTCTGTGTGGAAATAAGTCCAACCTATAAATAAAAGCTGCCTATGTGGAAATCATTCCAATCTATAAATAATGATTTGAGATTGTTTTGGTCATGGTAATGGAAAGAAAACATACTCTTGAGCTGACTCAAGGCAGTACTATAGGTGGTCAGCAGCTAGTTTGAAGGCTGAAGGTCTATTTCCCCCTGAAATGATGTAAGTAGGATGCTGTAACCTTAATAATATATCTCTGCTACCTACTTCCCTGCTATAAAGGTGCAGGAGATGGACCAGGCTGTCAGTGAAGGCCACTGGAGGATATACAGAAAACAGGAAGTGAGTGTGTGGAATGCTGAGGTCTGTGGGAACTGCAAGGCACTGGGGCGAGGTTGTTGAGGTCTCAGCTTCTGGATGATGGGGTAGAAAAATTCAATTTATGGAAACCCCTCTGAGGCTTTTCCCTACGTCTTTCTCAAAACCAACACTTATTAATTCCGTTGTTGATGACTCCAGATGCCCTTCCTCTCCATACCATGCTGCAGTTCTCTAGACTCTCTGAAAGGTGGAGAAACTATGGAGTGGAACATCTTCCTTACAAGAAGAGACTGAGGGAGCTGGGGCTCTTCAGCTGGGAGAGGAGGAGACTGAGAGGTGACCAGGCAACCAGCACCAGAACAGGAGGACACAGTCTCAAACTGTGCCAGGAGAGGTTTAGGCTGGATGTTAGGAAGAAGGTCTTCACAGAAAGAGAGATTGGCCATTGGAATGTGCTGCCCAGGGAGGTGGTGGAGTCACCATCACGGGAGGTGTTTAGGAAGAGAGTGGATGGGGTGTTTGGTGCCATGGTTTAGTTGCTTAGATGGTGTTGGGTGATAGGTTGGACTTGATGATCTGAAAGGTCTTTTCCAACCTGGTTTATTCCATTCCATTCCATTCCATTCCATTCCATTCCATTCCATTCCATTCCATTCCATTCCATTCCATTCCATTCCATTCCACCCTATCCTATCCTATCCTATCCTATCCTATCCTATCCTATCCTATCCTATCCTATCCCATTCCATTCCATTCCATTCCATTCCATTCCATTCCATTCCATTCCATTCCATTCCATTCCATTCCATTCCATTCTCTGGAGATATTCAAGACATTCCTGTGTGACCTGCTCTAGGTGCTCCTGCTCTGGCAAGAGGGTTGGACTGGATGATCTTTTGAGGTCCCTTCCAACCCCTAACATTCTGTTAAAAAAATAAAATTAAACAATTGTGAAATCTTTGTACTGATCTGATCTATTCCAGTGCAAAGTGAAATCTTGTTCAATCTGAAATCAGTGATAAGCTTCCCACGGCCTTCACAAAGCCTGAATTTCACTCGGCAGACCTCACTGATTCTAGTTAGTCCTCTTTTTGTCTGGCACCACACGAGCTGTAACTGTGGGCAAGTTATAGTCTTCTCTTTCTTGTTTATCAGACAAATGTAAGGGTAGCACACATTATACATGCATTGTATGTTTCCTTCTTTATTACCAGTTTACGTGCATATTGAGAACATTGCACCAACTCCTCATAGCTTTCTTAGCACATGTTAAAACTTAAGCCAGAGGGAAGCCAGTTCTCAAACACTCTGCTGAACTGAGACCAGCATCTTTAAACACAATATTGTGGTTATTTCTTCTCTTGGATACAGCTTGGCATGCACTAGGCCAGAGAGGGCCAAATTTCAACTGCACTATTTCATCCCCCCCTCCCTTTCAGAGCAAAATTCTTTTCCTGAGGCCTTAATGTACAAATGAACTAAGGCGGGATTTCCAGACCAAGTAATTAAAAATTGGAGGTAATCAGATTTGGCAGAATTTGGCTTGATATGAAATTCTGGGCAGTTGGAGAGGAGGATAAAATTTACAGGGATTTTTAGTCCATTTTTGCTCCTGTTATTCATCCAAACCCAATAAAACACAAGGGCTTGTCTGCAAGTAGAAGTATTTGGGACGGCAGCGAGAACGTGAATATTGCGACAGTGTGATTGTTATCTGTTTTATTTCTTGCCTGACCACCCTTATTTATGCTCCTAGGTGTGGTTTAACTGAATCCATCCCCCAAAGGGAAAAATAATTTATTTACAGACATCATCTGGTGTTGAATTGCTGTGACAGAAGAGCCATTCTAGTCCATTTTGCTTTGCATAAAAGGAGTCTCTCTCTCTCTCTCTCTCTTTTTTTAATGTATTGCAATAAAAATGGTTTCATTTCACATTTCCTTTGCTGATTGAGCATTCTGTGCCGAGTTGTGGGATGTTATCTATGGGAATCTACAACACTGAAATGTTCAAGGCTTCAGGAACGTTTGAGACTAGGAAATCTGTGTGTCTTTTATCCTCTGAATATGATTAATGGTGCTTTGTGTTTTGCAAGACATTATTAAAAACAGAAGCCTATGACTTCATTGTCTCTGACAATGACTTTGAACATGGGGTCAGTTATTCCACTTTTACATTTCTTTGCAAGATTAAAAGAAAGTAAAAACAATTGCAGTGGGGTGGGGGTGGTTGGGGGGGTGGCGGTGGCGGTGGGGGCGAAGCTTTACACAGATGTAGCAAAGCAGGATGCACACACGTTTTCAATATGCTTCTTCCAATGAAAATTCACCTCATTCATATGATACTGCTGGTAAGCAAACACTAGTGACAGGCAAATCTAGCCATCAGGAAAACATACCGGGCTCAGGATTATCTCAAGTACCACATGCTAGAATTGTTGAAAACGTTAAGGAAAGAGTTCAGAGTTTGACTTGGGGAAATTACAAGTAACAGATGCAATTTCTTATTTGCATTCCTGGACATCCAGTGATTGACAAGAAAGTTATCATTTGCAGAGCTGAAGGGGAACGTGCAAGAGCGGGGAATTTAGGGGAGAATATTAGCGAGCTATTAAACATCCACCCTCTCTTATTTTATTTCCATATAAAATGTGCTACTTTCACAAGCTGAACATGCTATGCATTTGCACAGTTTATATGCAGTGGTGTTTAAAGTGCTGGAAATGCTAAATCTTCCTTTAATACCTAAACAGGAAATTATTTGCTCTTTCTGAGCCATTCCCTTCATCTGTGATGCATTATTTTGTTGAAGTTCTGCGGTGCAAGAGTTTTGGGTTGGGTTTTTTTTTTGTCTTCTTTTTTATATATACTGATATCTTCACCTTTCCTGAATGTCAGCAACATTCCCCCCTGTGCTAAAAGCCTAAAGGGGGGAACTGAAAAAAACCTTTCACCGAAATTAATGGGGAGAATTTAAACCGATTTCAGCGGCTCCGAGGCTTCGCTAAAGTGAGGCTGTGAATGTGTTTGCAATAAAATCACCATCACTTTGCTCATTGACAGAGGAATGAGTATTATCTAGCCCTGGCAGTTTTTCTGCCTTCTCGACACTCACTCAGAGAAGACACTAGAAAATTGCAGCACTTTGTGAGCCAGTTCTGTTTTTCACTGTCTTTAACTCTGCTTGCAAAAATTGGTCTGTCTAATGAACCGTTTTGGTAACTGGCTAGGATATATATGAGAGGCTGTTACACAGTAATCAATTAATTCCCTGCCCATGGCAGGGGGGGTTGGAACTACAGGATCCTCGAGGTCCCTTCCACCCCTAACAATTCTATGGTTCTATGATTACCCAAGTTCCTTTTTTCCATGATTTTCTCTGAGATTATCATGTTCCATTGGCCTGAAATGATACTGTACCCAGGCACTGCTGTGAAATAGACTTTATTCAGTATAGGGTCAATGAAAGTTTGGAATCACAGAATCATGGAATTTCAGAGGGTGGAAGTGACCTCAAAAGATCATCCAGTCCAACCCCCCTGTCAGAGCAGGATCGCCCAGAGCAGATCACCCAGGAACATATTCAAATGTCATCCTCACAGTGGAAAAATATCTGCTCATGTTTCCATGGAAGAGCCACTTAATACTGTGTTTGGTGCTCTTCTACTTGGATCTTCTCTGCCTTGTTTTGTTGCTGGAACGTGTCCAGAGAAGGGCAACAAAACTAGTGAGGGGTTTGGAGCACAAGCCCTGTGAGGAGAGGCTGAGGGAGCTGGGGTTGCTTAGCCTGGAGAAGAGGAGGCTCAGGGGAAACCTTATTGCCATCTACAACTACCTGAAAGGATGTTGTAGCTGGATGGGGTTTGTCTTTTCTGCCAGGCAACCATCACCAGAACAAGAGGACATAGTCTCAAGCTGTGCCAGGGGAGGTTTAGGCTGGATGTTAGGAAGAAATTCTTCCCAGAAAGAGAGATTGGCCATTGGAATGTGCTGCCCATGGAGGTGGTGGAGTCACCATCCCTGGAGGTGCTTAAGAGGGGACTGGATGAGGCACTTGGTGCCATGGTTTAGTTAATTAGATTGTGTTGGGTGATAGGTTGGACTTGATGATCCCAAAGGTCCAACCTGTTCTGGTCTATTCTATTCTATTCTATTCTATTCTATTCTATTCTATTCTATTCTATTCTATTCTATTCTATTCTATTCTATTCTATTCTATTCTATTCTATTCTGTTCCATTCCATTCCATTCCATTCCATTCCATTCCATTCCATTCCATTCCATTCCATTCCATTCCATTCCATTCCATTCCTGAACTGCCTGATTTGACAGAAATAAAAAATTTCTTCTGTAATCTGATGTACTTTTTACATTTCTATCCATCCAAGGATTTGAAAAAGGGATTCATCTCTCTCCTCATTGGTGGCTCAAGAATCAGATATGAGTGATTATCAAACAGTTGCTACTGGCACTGAAACAGTTCATGGTCACACTGAAGTTTGAATGAAATTGTTTTCACAGTTAAGTCTTACAGATGAGTCAAAACAGTGCAGAATAGCAGAACTCTTTTTGTTTCCCTGCAAACCACAGGGAATTGATTGCTATTTGCCAGGGTGGTTTTACTAACTGGACTTTTGGAAAATGAGAATGCAGTTCTGTGAAAATGCTCACATTTGCAGGATTTTGGGGCTGTCTGATACAAGGATTAACACCAAACTGTTACCAAAACCCCAGTGCCACTACCACAACACTACCAAACCCCAAACAAATGAAAAAAAAACCCAAAAACTCAAACCAGTAAATGTCACTGCTTTTCACTTTACACAGGAATGTGTTGTTTTCACCTTGAGCTACCTCTACTTATATATCCTCTGCATCCTCTGCTGGCACCTGGTGGCCTGTTAGATCTTGTGAGGCTGGCATTGCCTCGCTAGAGCTGACTTACAGAATCACAGAATCACCAAGGTTGGAAGAGATCTCAAAGATCATCAAGTCCAACATGTCCACAGACCTCATGAACAAACCATGACACCAAGTGCCAGGTCCAATTCCCTCTTGAACAACTCCAGGGATGGTGACTCCACCACCTCCCTGGGCAGCCCATTCCAATGGCTAACAAATCCCTCTGTGAAGAACTTTCTCCTCACCTCCAGCCTTAACTTCCCCTGGTGCAGCTTGAGACTTTGTCCTCTTGTTCTGATGCTGGTTGCCTGGGAGAAGAGACCAACCCCTTCCTGGCTACACCCACCTTAATACATGTTAGACTCCTCGTTACTCACTACTGACTGGCAGGCAAATAATTTTATCAGAGTTTTGGATGTTAAGACTGTGCTTAAACTTAGCATGAGGTTTCACACAGGATGTTATCTAAGGAGACTCACATCAATGGCTCGTCAAGGTCTCTCTTGCAGATCTAGGGTACATGGAAATCCAGAACCTTTCATAACTCAGGTCAGAGATTAAAGAGTAGCTAGGACCCCTGAGATGAAGCTCCTGATTCCCCTCATTTCCTAAGTCAGCTATACTTCCATGCCTTGAGAGTTAGGGAGTTTAAGAAGCTACTATATATGGCTATACATACAGTTACTATATTTGTATCTCTGAGGAAGCCTGCACAGCTGGAAGCTCAGAAGATCAGCTTTAGAGAATTCAAGTAAGAGAGCAGAGAATCAGGGCAGTTTTGAGGTTTCCTGGGGCTCCCTGGTGAATTTATCAAAGCAGAAGTATTTTAAATTGCAATATAAATATCCTTTGTCATTGTTCTCACAAAATTCACAAAAGAATACCCCCAACCCTCAGTTCATTGAAATATAGGATTAATTTCATCAAGATGAATCTTAAGATTTCTGCTGAGGCGTCCTCACCAGCCGCTGGATCTTGTGATGGAGAAGAGGAGGCTCTAGGGACACCTAACAGCAGCCTTCCAGTACCTGAGGGATCCTGCAAGAAGGATGGAGAGAAACTGTTTTTAAAACCCTGCAGTGACAGGATGAGGAGCAAGGGCTTTAAACTAGGAAAGAATAGATTTAGATTGGATGTTAGGAGCAGGTCATTTACTATGAGGGTGGTGGAACACTGAAACAGGTTGCCCAGGGAGGAGGTTGGGGCCCCATCCCTGGAGATACTCAAAGTGGGGCTTGACAGAGCTCTGGACAGCCTGATCTAGTTGAATATGGGATTGGACTGGATGACCTTTGGAGGTCCCTTCCAACCCAGACCATGCTGTGATTCTATGATTCTGTGACTTAGGTTCAGCATTGCTTTATTGCACTGCAGCAGCAAGACTAGAGAGAAGGTAGATTTAGACAGGTCCTTCTACATTTTGCAAACAGTCTTCCTGTCAGTACAGAATTGTCTGAAAAGAGCACACAAGACTATGTCCTCCTGGTATATAAAATGTATGTAAAAGTATGTATATATAAGTATATAAGTATATATAAACTTATATATATTTAAGTATATATAAAACATACTTCAATAGCAGAGATGTAAATATTAAGTATATATAAAATATACATTTATCTCTATGTGCATAGATAAATGCTTGCACATATTTAAGTACAGCTAAAATATAGAAGTATAAAATATTTAACTAGATAAAATATACTTATTTAAGTATATAAAATATACTTTAAGTATATAAAGTATATAAAGTGTATAAATATTTAAGTATATAAAATATACTTAAATAGGAGGGATGTAAATGCACAAAGAGCAAGCAGAGGTCTTGCATTTACCAAATAAAGGTTGGAAAGAATGACAGCTCAGAGTGTGTTGCTTTCCTGATACTTCTTATTTTGCTTGTGTAAATAACAGATATGCTATTAGAAAGCACGATTTTAGTATCTAGTCAGAGATGTGGCAGCATATGTTACATTGGAATGTTTTAGTATGTGTCAGTGTCTTTTATTACCACACATATACACAGGTAAAGTCTGTAAAATGCATATAAAAATGCATATAAAACAAAAGACTGCTTCCTTGAAAATCAGACAGAACGATGCAATTGCTAGCCACTAACAGATTTTGCACTTATATAGCCTCAGTATACATCTGAAGAAGTCCATTACTCCGTAGAGTAAGGGAGCTGATGTAGTTTTAGATTAACCAAGAGCAGGCTCCTGTCTCCTCTCCCTGGTTTCTCTTCATAATCAGTTTCTGAGAATTACTGTTCTAATGTTACATACACCTCACTGGTTACCAGGCCACAACCTGACCTTAAATTTGTATGAAAAATTAAGTGGAAGGCAGACGATTGAGCTGTGGTTTCTTTCAGTTTCATATCATTGCCTTTACATCTGGCTGGGAAGAAAGAAAGAAAGAAAGGAAAAAAAAAGCTACCAAAAAAAAACCCACCCCATCACCCCCCTCTCCCCCCCCCCCCCACAGCTGCCTGATACCATAATGTCACTTTTAAGTTTTACACTGAAAAAGCACTAAACATGGCTTACTCAGAGTCATTTTTCAGCCAATTCTTCTTCCTGGAAATGTGATGATGTGAAGACAGACAGAACTGAGGGAAGAAACAGTCCAAAAGCCATCTCCCTCACTCTATTATTACAACTCACCCCTGCTATAGAAGGAAAACTACTCATAGCCAGCGTGCTTCAAAGAAGGAAAATGATGTGACGGAGCCATGGAGTTAAATTAAACAGATCTGTTCTACACAACCATTTAATGTCTGCATATTTTTCCTTTTAATTAAAAGGTAACCTGAGACTGTTTTTACAGTACATAATATCAAGTAAATATAGCAAACCAGAACGTAGCTAAAGAGAACATCTGTCCAAAAGAACTTCAGAGTTTGGTGGATCAGATTAATTGAATTATGGGTTTTATTTTGTAGGGCTTAAGGGAAAGGTTATAAATAGAGTGCATTTTGAATTGAGGTTTGTACAGTGCCTCAAACACATGTGTTAATAGCCTTTATTTGAGGGTTTAAAAACATTTACATTTCAGTAACCATAATTTAAGGTAAGGTAGTTACTCACACTAGCTTGCACAGGTTCCAGAATCAGACAAAATGTAATGTTAAGAATAAGACTTCTGAATTCTCAGTTCATGTTTTCCCTCCTCTTTTGTAACAAGCATATTTTACACATCAAGAAGTGCAGTAAAGTTATTAAAGAGGCCTTAGTGCCCTTAGTACGGCAGGTGATCTGTCAAGGAAATAATAGGGTGGTTATAAAAATGTGTGCAATTAACAAAATATTTACTGTTGCACTGCTGATAAATTCAGAAATCATAGAATCACAGAATCACAGAATCATAGAATGGTCCAGGCTGGAAGGGACCTCCAAAGGTCCAACCTCCCAGCAGTCAGCAGGGACATCGCCAGCTACATCAGGCTGCCTAAGGCCTCATTGAGCCTCACATTGAATATCTCCAGGGAAGGGGCCACAACCACCTCCCTGTGCAACCTGTCCAGTGTTCCACCAGCCTCATAGTGAAGAACTTCTTCCTGAGATCCAATCTAAATCTGCCTTTCCCTAGTTTGAAGCCATTGCCCCTCGTCCTGTCACTGCAGACCTTTGTAAACAGTCTCTCTCCAGCCTTCTTGTAGCCTCCTCTTTTCCAGGCTGAACACCCCCAGCTCCCTCAGCCTGTCCTCGTAGCAGAGGTGCTCCAACCCCCTGATCATTTTCGTGGCCCTCCTCTGGACCCACTCCATCAGGTCCATGTCCTTCCTATATTGAGGGCTCCAGACCTGCACACAGTACTCCAGGTGAGGTCTTACCAGAGCAGAGTAAAGTGGTAATCCTTTGCTTTTCATAGAATTATAGAATTGTTAGGGAAGGCACCTCAAGGATCAGACAGTTCCAACTCCCCTGCCATGGGCAGGACACCTCACACTGGAGCAGGTTGCTCACAGCCACATCCAGCCTGGCCTTAAAAACCTCCAGGGATGAGGCTTTCACCACCTCCCTGGGCAACTTCCTCCAGTTTCTCGCCACCCTCATGGGGAAGAACTTCTTTCTGACATGTAATCTAAATCTACCCATTTCTAGTTCTGTTCCATTATTTTTGCAGGAATGGGGCTGGACACTACCTATTTCAGCCCAAAGCCACTTTCCAAGGATGACAGAAATGTTCTTTGAGCATTTGAACACAATTACAACTGGCGCAAAACACCAGAGAAGTAGTAGAAATTTAGGATGTTGCCAAGTGATTGAGGAACATGATTTAACCAGAAGCCCTATTCAGAGAAAAAGAAGAAAGTTTGTCCATTCCGTTCTCAGCATTGAAGAAAGGGATTATCCTTGGGGTCTCTGTGACCCCTTTCTTGGCTGCAACCTGCAGAGTGAAGAAGAAAAGGAGACAGGCAGGGTGATTTCCTTCATATACACAGAACTTGCTGAAAAATATTGTGGCCTAAAAAAGAGAGAATGCTGGTGGCTGTGGTCACTTACCTGATGGCCAAAGTGTAAGCTCTGCCAACATCTAAGTGGTTCCATGCCTGAATCAGTGATATTAAGCTCACTACTTGTTGACAAACTAAACCCAGAATTTCTGTGACAAGATCTCCCTCACCTATAAGAGATTTCAAGATTTCACCCCTGCCTTATGGTGGAATGAATTTGTCCCCACTGGTGTGCATGATAAAAATAGATCTACCAGATGAAGCAAGCTGTCAGAGATATGGCTTAGAACAGGTTTTGAAGAGACAGCAGGTAATATGCCAGCTGGCCTTATTGCCATGTTGTTTTTAACATCTCTGCCCAACTTATAGTCTGACACTGCAAAATATGAAGAAAAATGCCTTTGCAAGCCGACTTCTCCATGGTTTCCAACTATGCCAGTGAATTAACTGCAGTGTGGTCACCTTAATCTACAGATGTTGAGAAAAAAAACATTAGGTCTATTCCTAAAATTGTTAACCTATCAGCACTCTTTCCCTTCAACTATGATGCAAGAGTTCACAGCACACTTTCCTGATCTTTCTCACGCACTCAAGCAAAATTAAGATACATCTACCCAAGAGATCACACAATCATAAAATGGTCTGGGTTGGAAGGGACCTCCAAAGGTCATACAGTCCAACCCCCTCTGCATTCATCAAGGGCATCCTCCACTAGATCAGGTTGCCCAGAGCCCTGTCAGCCTCACCTTGAATATCTCCAGGGAGAGGACCTCAACTACCTCCCTGGGCAACCTGTTCCAGTGTTCTGCCACCCTCATGTTAAAGAACCTGTTCATAACATCCAATCTAAGTCTAAGCTTCTCTAGTTTCCAGCCATTGCCCCTCGTTCTATCACTACAGGCCTTTGTAAACAGTCTCTCTCCATCCTTTGTGTAGGCACCTTTCAGGTACTGAAAGATAAGTGTCAGGTCTCCCTTGAGCCTGCTCTTCCCCAGGCTGAACAACCTCGGATCCCTCAGCCTGTCCTCGTAGCAGAGATACTCCAGCCCACCGATCATTTTTGTGGCCCTCCTCTGGACCTCCTCCATGTCCTTCCTTTGTTGAGGACTCCAGACCTGCACACAGTACTCCAGGTGAGGTCTCACCAGAGCAAAGTGACAGAATCACCTCTCTAGATCTGCCGGCAACACATCTTTTGATGCAGCGCAGGTTGTGATTTGCCCTCTGGGCTGCAAGCTCACACTGCCTGCTCATGCCCAGCTTCTCATCCATCAGCACCCCCAAATCCTTTTCCACAGGGCTGCTTTCTATCACCTCCTCCCCCAGTCTGTATTGATAGTGAGGATTGCTCTGGCCCATTTGCTGGACCCTGCTCTTGCTCTTGTAGAACCTCATGAGATGACAAGTTAGCTTTGAGAGAACTGGAAGAAGAAAAGCTCTGATGTAACAGAGCTGTAAAGAACAGTTGGCATCTTTCTAAGGCATTATATCGAACAATGAAATGTTATATTCCATTTTAGGACAAACCAATATAACTATGATGCCACAGCCAAACTCAGTTAGCTGGCTCAGTCAGGTGTAGTTATTACTGTGGCTATAACCTGACCCAGATTGACTGAGGATTTGAGAATTGATCTGTGGTTATGCTATACCTCGCCAGTCCTTTCCCAGATAAATTTTAACTTCCTTTCCCCCCCCCCCCCCCAACTTTTCTGTTCCTCTCTTCTTTTTCCACAGCTATTATCTAGTTCATTGACTTTCAAAACACTGCTGACCTTCAGACTTTCTCACATACCAGCTTGTATAACATTTAACTGATCTCACTGCAATCAATGCAAATACTATGCTCTGTGGATCCCTGGGCCAGCACTGGACCACTGGGAGTGACCTCAGAGCTCACCCACAGCCCATGGATCACAGTGCAGAACCAGTGATTTACATCTTTTTTATTCCCTTGTTCGCTCAGGGCCACCAAACGTTATCCTATGGCTTACTTTAGCTGGTAACACACAAATAATTAAGATGACTTCAAATGAAAACACTAAAGCAACAAAATTTCTTGTTTCAATAAACATCCACATTCCTTTCTAATGTATGTGTGACTGAAATGTGAAGAATAGAAAAGCAGATAAAATGTGGCTCTGATTAAAACCAGTATTTGCTGCTTTTTTATAGTTTTGGTGTGAAAAGACCTACATAATCAATAAGTTCCAGAGCAGTGGTAAGTTATTAAAGTCATTCCACTACAGAAGAAAAAAACACAACCAAACCCACCACACAACCAAGCCTGGGAATATTAATCACCACTGTGCAAGAGATCTTATTTATTTACTTGAAAACCAATTTTTAATGTTATGGTTTTGGTTTATGTTAGTGTGCTCGTTAATGAGGGAGTCAAATTCATTTCAGCTGATGCCAGGGAAAGAACATGCTCGACAGTGCTGGGGAATACATATGTGCAGAATGCCATTTCTGTTTTATTAGACTGTGAAATTACTGCTCACTCATGGCATAATAAAAAACTACACCATGGAGAGGGCTTGTATGCAATTGCTAGCTACAAATGATAGATATGTTTTATACTGTAGGCAGTAATATTCCACCCAAATGCACACCATATAGCACGTGAGTTTGAAATGAGGGAACAGTCTACCCAGACCCCCAAAAACATGTGCTATGGCTAATGCCCTCTGGAATTTGCAATCAGACTTTTATTATAATTGTTTATACTTAAGAACAGTTAGAGAGTAGAATGCAGTAGTGCATGACAGAGCTTAGAGTGCTGTAATGTTGGTCTCTTCTCCCAGGCAGCAAGCGCCAGAACAAGAGGACACAGTCTCAGACTGCACCAGGGGAGGTTTAGGTTGGATGTTAAGAAGAAGTTCTACACAGAGAGAGTGATTGCCCATTGGAATGGGCTGCCCGGGGAGGTGGTGGAGTCACCATCATTGGAGGTGTTCAGGAGGAGACTTGATGGGGTGCTTGGTGCCATGGGTTAGTTGATTAAGTGGGTTGGATTGGTTGATGGGACACGATGATATTGAAGGTCTCTTCCAACCTTGTTCTATTCTATTCTATTCTATTCTATTCTATTCTATTCTATTCTATTCTATTCTATTCTATTCTATTCTATTCTATTCTATTCTATTCTATTCTATTCTACTCTATTCTATTCTATTCTATTCTATTCTATTCTATTCTATTCTATTCTACTCTATTCTACTCTATTCTATTCTATTCTATTCTATTCTATTCTATTCTATTCTATTCTACTCTACTCTATTCTATTCTACTCTACTCTATTCTATTCTATTTTATTCTATTCTACTCTATTCTATTCTATTCTATTCTATAATAGAATGAAATCCCAGGTTTCTCAGATTTTAGTGCACATATTAAAGTCACAGAATCACAGAATATTAGGGGTTGGAAGGGGCCTTGAAAGTCCAAAGGCATGAATCATAGAATCAATAAGGCTGGAAAAGACCTCAAAGATGATCAAGTCCAACCTGTCACCCAACATCATCTAATCAACTAAACCATGGTACCAAGCACCCCATCAAGTCTCTTCCTAAACACCTCCATTGAGGTGGCTACAACCTCCCTTCAGGTAGTTACAGAGAGCAATAAAGGCCTCTCCTGAGCCAAGTACAACCTGTCACCCAAGACCTCATGACTGCAAAGCCATGGCACCAAGTGCCACGTCCAACCCCCTCTTGAACACCTCCAGGGATGGTAGACCTATATAGATTTCTTAAGTGATTTAATTATTATTATTTCCTTATTATATGCTGCCTTGTATCCTTTCTTCCTCAGTTCAATGTCAATTTCCAAACACAGTAATCTTTTCATTACGCCGTGAGTCCTGAGCTGAAAAGGAAGCAGTCATTCAGCTTCCAATGCAGCCTAGGGAGGTGGTGGAGTCACCATCCCTGGAAGTGTTTGAAAAGAGCCTGGATGAGGCACTTGGTGCCATGGTTTAGTTGATGAGATGGTGTTGGGTGATAGGTTGGACTCAATGATCTCGAAGGTCTTTTCCAACCTGGTTAATTCTATATTCTGTATCCTATTCTAATGGCTCTGAGCAAGGGGAAGTTGCTTTTTATAGACATAATTCTCTCTATATTGTGTTTCTAAAAATCCCCAGGTCTTTTTATAGAACTAAAAATTATTTTACACAACAGGGCTCTGCCAGAAGCAGGGACATGGTTATCAAAAATGCTTTTCAGTTAGGGGAATGGATTTGAAAACTTTCCTTTCTTAAGGGTTTCTATGCTGGGGGTTTTTGATTCTCTATCTAGCAATTATGGTTTCTTTATAAAGGCTGTCAGGTTATGGTAGGAGTAGGGGGAATGGAAAAAAAATTGAAACTAGGAGATTCAGATTGGATGTTAGGAAGAATTAGGATAGGATAGGATAGGATAGGATAGGATAGGATAGGATAGGATAGGAGAATAGAATAGAATAGAATAGAATAGAATAGAATAGAATAGAATAGAATAGAATAGAATAGAAAACAAAACAAAACAAAACAAAACAAAACAAAACAAAACAAAACAATAAACCAGGTTGGAAGAGACCTTCAAGATCATCACATCCAACCTATCATCCAACACCATCTAATCAACTAAACCATGGCACCAAGCACCCCATCCAGTCTCCTTCTAAACACCTCCAATGATGGCAAATCCACCACTTCCCTGGGCAGCACATTCCAATGGGCAATCACTCTCTCTGTGAAGAATTTCTTCCTAACATCCAGCCTAAACCTCCCCTGGCACAGCTTGAGGCTGTGTCCTCTTGTTCTGCCACAGGTTGCCTGGGAGAAGAGACCAGCCCCTTCCTGGCTACAGCCTCCCTTCAGGTAGTTGCAGAGAGCAATAAGGTTTCCCCTGAGCCTCCTCTTCTGCAGACTAAGCAACCCCAGCTCCCTCAGCCTCTCCTCTTAGGGCTTGTGTTCTTCCCCAGCTAAATATCACTGACTCAGGTATGGAAGTTCTTAGATGTTGGCAGAGCTTACACTTTGACATCAGGTAAGTGACTACAGCCACCCCCATTCTCTCTTTTTAAGGAGGCCACAATATTTTTCAGCAAGTTCTGTGTATATGAAGGAAATCACCCTGCCTGTCTCCTTTTCTTCTTCACTCTGCAGTTTGCAGCCAAGAAAGGGGTCACAGAGACATCAGGGATAATCCCTTTCTTCCATGCTGAGAATGGAATGGACAAACTATCCTCTTTTTCTGTGAATAGGGCTTCTGGTTAAATCACATTCCTCAATCATTTGGCAGCATCCGAAATCTCTACTACTTCTCTGAAGTTTTGCTCCAGTGGTAATTGTGTTCAAATGCTCAAAGAACATTTCTGTCATCCTTGGAAAGTGGCTTTGGGCTGAAATAGGTAGTGTCCAGCCCCATTCCTGCAAAAATAATGTAACAAAGCTAGAAGTGGGTAGATTCAGATTGGATGTTAGGAAGAAGTTCTTCCCCATGAGGGTGGTGAGGCAGGTTGCCCAGGGAAGTGGGGGAAGCCTCATCCCTGGAGGTTTTTAAGGCCAGGCTGGATGTGGCTGTGAGCAACCTGCTCCAGTGTGAGGTGTCCCTGCCCATGGCAGGGGAGTTGGAGCTGGCTGATCCTTGAGGTCCCTTCCAACCCTAACAATTCTATGATTCTAAAGAGTTGTGGTGTTAGATATCAAACCAATGGGATTTTTTAGACCTTATCATTATTTTCCCTTTTACATCCAGTGGTAATTTATTTACATTCTACCACTTTTCTACTCAATCTGTGGAAAATTTTGCTAGGCACCAGCCTAAAACTACCACAATAATACATTTTATTGCTACTTGCAGGATAGAATAAAATACACAGGAATGTTCATCTCTTTTCTGCTCTGTTTCTTATAGGTTGATGCTTCCTTCACTTTGTTAGTTATAGTTAGAATCCCCCACTGCTGAAGTACAGAGGCACAGATGCTCAAAATGATGAATGTGATAACGTCAAGTCTCGGCTGGTGTTTAGTGTCATGTAGGCCTGCTCTGTGAAAGGTTAGATGACAGCATCTCTTTCTTTCTCTCTCTCTCTCACACACACACAAAGCTTAAAATAAATAAATCCCTCTAAGCTAGTCTGTGTTTCTATGATGGGAATTAAACCAATGGTTATCCTCAATGGGAAATTTTACTGAAGAGAAAGCTATGTAAGTAATGAAATACAACAAACAAAGAGGCAAATCTAAAAAGGGGAGGAAAAAGTTTAATCTCCATAGAAATTGTCCTATTTTTAATTTGGTGGCCAAATATGACTAATGTGTATCAGGTGTTTAGACTCAAATTTAGTCCAGACATTTTCTTCTCTGTCCTTGACTTAGTTATAGTGTCTTAAACGTTTTGATTTCTGAATACTATTCAGTCATGTTAAGTTTTATTCCAGTTGTGCCTTTAAAGCAAGCAATGGTTCCTTGCTACTATGTCCAAGCTTTCCTTGAAGGAAAAAAAAGTGCAGTCCTCATGCTTTAAAATGTCTTTGTTAGTGTCCAGAAAACTGAAGCATAGAGCCCCACATAACTAATAACATTCTTAGGATTAAGGATCATAGAATTATGGAAGAATCATGGAATGCTAGGTATTGGAAGGGACCTGCAGAGACCATCTAGTCCAACCTCCCTGCTAAACCAGCAGCAGACTAAAATACTTAAAGGCATGAAGGAAAATAGATGTAAGAGCCAAGGCAGCTTGCAATACAGAGTAAAAAGGGAGCCACGGTGGTACAGGATCCATGCTGAAAAGCATTTTACAGTTTCCATTACTTCCTGACTCTATGGACGCGCTGTCATCTTACAACGTAGCACCTTTCCCCTCCAATTCCATTCGGGAACAGGATTTGAGATCCACTCACATCATTCAGTAGCTCATTTATTTATACATTTATCTCTGTATCTATCTGTGTATATATTTATTGCCTCAGATCCATAGGTCAAAGGGTTTCTCTCTCCTGGATTTTTGTTCTCTGCAGAATCATTTCCCCCTCCCCCCGAAAAACAACTTCCTTCTTAAAGTTAAACTAAACCAAAAGTTGTGTGCAGCTCTGTGTATTATTAACATTTGGTTAGAAAAAAGCAACGCTTCAGTGATCTATTTGGACTTAAATTTGAGGTCTAGTTCCGCGGACTGAAATGTTTCTTTAAGCACACTTAGTTAAAAGTTTGATTTAAAAATGTTTCTTTCCCACAACCGAGATTAAGTCATACAGCTAAACAGTCTGTGTGTCCTGTGGAGCTGTTTGGGAACTAGTTAAGAGTTGAGTGACAGGACTACCCAGTGTGCCAATGTGCCTCTTGTTTTGGTTTAGCAGATAACTGGTGAAACGTGACACGGATGGTGTCAGCTTCCTATTTACAGTGTTGTGGGGTAAACAAAACCTGCATAGGATCATTTGGGATTTTTCACTCATTTGAATTCTTAATTTGGCCTTTCTTGTAACATCCCTGCTTCTAATTAGCAGCCTTTAAGAGAGGATTAACTCCCTTTTTGCCTTTACTAAACAGAGCGTGGCCTGTTTCACATGCTGCGAGTGCACTGTCAGTGCAATTTATACCACAGAAACAGAAAAAAATGAAAACATGCAATTAAGTTTTTGCTTTTCTTCCAAGCTGAGGTTGGCCATCTCAGTTGAAATAAGTTGTCTGTGACAACAATCTTATACTGGAATGAATTTTGTACTAGCATAGAGTAATTCAAAAGCCTCCTCTCAATAGCTCAAATAGCAAATTCCAGCATGGGTTGGGAATTCTGCTTTGACTCTCCAACATTAGCAAGGCTTCTGAATTAGTTAATTTTACTTGTTAAATAAGGTCATCTTACTTTAGATGAAAGCAAGCCAAATAGCCCAAAGTAACCCAAACTGAACCCAGGATTTCCAACCTTAGTAGAAAGAAAAAAAATAGGCACTCCTGGACAACTTCCATCTCATCCTCAAACTGCCTCTCACAGAATCACAGAATCACCAAGGTTAGAAGAGACCTTAAAGATCACGAAGTCCAACCTGTCACCACAGACCTCATGGCCACCATGGCACCAAGTGTTATGTCCAATCCCCTCTCTCAACATAGATAACATTAATAAAATACCTTTCCAAGCTCTATTATTTCCACAACTGCTTGTGACATTTTCTTCATTACCTCCCATTTGTGACACCATTGTTAAAACTACAGGATTTGGTCTTTTGTACCCCTAAGGTAGAACCAAACTCCTGCTGCTGGCAGAATAAGCATTTATTCTCCAAACTTATTCATGCATGAAATTTTTATCCATCAGATTCTTTATATGACTGGAGTTTGCAAAGACCTCAAAGGTCATCAAGTCCAACCTGTCACTCAAGACCTTATGACTATTAAACCGTGGCACCAAATGCCACATCCAGTCCCCTCTTGAACACCTCCAGGGATGGTGACTCCACTCTCTCTGTGAAGAAATTTCTCCTCACCTCCAGCCTAAATCTCCCTTGGTGCAGCTTGAGACCTTGTCCTCTTGTTCTGGTGCTGGTTGCCTGGGAGAAGAGACCAACCCCTTCCTGGCTACAACCTCCCTTCAGGTAGTTGTAGAGAGCAATAAGGTCTCTCCTGAGTCTCCTCTTCTCCAGGCTAAACAACCCCAGCTCCCTCAGCCTCTCCTAGTAGGGCTTGTGCTCGAGATCTCTCACCAGCCTCATTGCCCTTCTCTGGACACATTAAAGAGTCTCAATTTCCTTCTTAAATTGGGGGGGCCCAGAACTGGACACAGTACTCAAGGTGTGACCTAACCAATGCTGAGTATAGGGACACAATGACTTCCCTGGTCCTCTAATCCGTGCTGCAGGAGCTGTCTTTTCAATCCTCTTTGCACATCAAATAGTTATCGCAGTATATTAGGGGTTGGAAGGGACCTCAGGAGATCATTGAGTCCAACCCCCCTGCCAAAACAAGATCATTTAGGGTTGTTGTTTATGAAGGAACACAGCACAGTCTTTTTAAAACACAGACAATATCCTGCTAAACAAAAAAGATCTTAGTGCTGTGAGGCCGGCTCGTGTATTTTACTGTCCTTTCCCATGACTGAGGGGCTCTTCTGTGCCATTCCTGAGCTGTCTAACCTCAAGACCTGACCCAAGGGTGTCAGAGAGCAGTGAGAGTGGGTCTGCTTCTCAAGGGAGAAGAAGCTGGGGTCCTCCTTGGTGCCCTTACTGATGGGTGCTGTCTCACAGATTCTGATCACTAGTATCAGGGTCCATCAGCAGCCCTCTGAGAGAAAGCAAGGTGACTCTTGCAATGCTTTAAAATTAGTCCTCTCATTTTATTTAGCTTCTGACAGGCAACCACATTCATATTAAATAGCAAGTTTAGAAGACTTTTTTTTTTTTTTTCTTTCACACAGGTAGAGATCAGAATATGCTTAGTATAGCAACATTTTGCTTTGCCACACATTAAGGGAACAAAATCAAACTTTAGGACCAGATGGACCTTACCATTAATGTAAATTCTAATTAATCTGAGGACCTGGGCCTTCTCTCTTTGGAATCAGATATTGACTATAGCAGTTTCATACCATATTAGCTCCAGGAGTACAAGATGTGAAGCAGCAGCAGTGACTGCAGGTTTACAGATCCCCGTCTCGCTCTTTCAGTGAAGTCTCAATGAAAGGTTTACCCATTGACTTCAATCAGAACAAGAGTAAAATCAGGCTCCAGATTTCCTTCTACTTTTAACTGTTAATTTGCCATATCAAAATATCCTACATAGATGGACAGGAGGCTTAAGAGCCTCTGAGCCCTTTGAAGCACTCAAGACCATGATGAGCGGGTTAAAGGCTCCCCACTTCTGTCTTCTAGCCACTAAAATCTGCAATTACAAAAAAGGGTCTTGATCTCTGGAAATCATGCCTTGTTAAATTTCCTCAGCAGACAAGATGGTACTGGGTAGCATTACATGTGGTTACTGTTAGTCACATCCTTGCTGGGAGTTACCATCGTGTAACTAAGGTAATAAGATATGACAAATGGCAGCATGGCACGTTGGTCTGGGTAGTTTCCTTTGGAGTATACAAACGATGTAAGAAGAGGCTTATGCTGCTTTGCACTGACCATTTGTTCTTGGATGTAATGAAAAAGCATTAACTCAGCTTTGAGCTGCACTGAACCTGCAGAGAGAAAAGGGAAAAGCCTAGGGAGCTTCAGGAAATCTGCTAGGGACAAATGGTGAAACACAGCAGAGTGAGACACTGTGCAGAACAGATACAAGCCTTGGGTCTTTTATTTGGCCACAATTCATTTGCAAATAGAATAATAGAATCAATAAGGCTGGAAAAGACCTCAGATATCATCAAGTCCAACCTGTCACCCAACACCTCATGACTAACTAAACTGTGGCTTCAAGTGTCATGTCCAATCCTTTTTTGAACACCTCCAGAGATGGTGACTCCACCACCTCCCTGGGCAGCACATTCCAATGGCCAATCTCTCTTGCTGGGAAGAACTTCTTCCTAACATCCAGCCTAAACCTCCCCTGGTGCAGCTTGAGACCTTGTCCTCTTGTTCTGGTGCTGGTTGCCTGGGAGAAGAGAGCACCCCCCACCTGCCTACAACCTCCCTTCAGGTAGTTGTAGACAGCAATATATACTCAGTACACTCACAACACTCAATACACTCAAAACACTATATAATAACAAACAAACAAACCCCAACAAAAAAATGCGCCTCTAATTCTGTCATTTAAGCCCATGAAACTCTCAAATACTGTGGTAATCACAGAATCACAGAATTTCAGGGCCTGGAAGGGACCTCAAAAGATCATCTAGTCCACCCCCCCTGCCAGAGCAGGGTCACCTACAGCAGATTACACAGGAGGTACTCCCATGAGGTGAGCTTTTGCTGTTGAGCATGGATGCAAGAGGACCTTAAGGAGGCATAATATATTGTGGAAGTATGTTAGCTGCTTTCCCAGTCCTTCTCTTCAGTAATTTTGGATTTGTTTTCTGTTCAAGTTATTGCTAGGGAAGGGCAGATTTAGATTGGATATCAAGAAGAAGTTCATCACTATGTGGGTGGTGGAACACAGGAACAGGTTGCCCAGGGAGGTGGTTGAGGCGCCTTCCCTGGAGATATTGAAAGTAAGGCTCGATGAGGCCCTGGGCAACCTTATCTAGTTGAGGATGTCCCTGCTGACTGCAGGGAGGTTGGACTGGATGACCTTTGGAGGTCCCTGCCAGCCTGGATCATTCTATAAAACTATGATTCTGTGAATCTGTGATTTCTGAATTTATCAGCAGTGCAACAGTACATCATACAATCATAGAACTCCAAGGGTTAGAAAGGACCTCAAGGATAATTCAGTTCCAACCCCCTGCCATGGGCAGGGAGACCTCATACTAGAGCAGGTTCCTGTCAGCCACATCCAGCCTGGCCTCAAAAACCTCCAAGGATGAGGCTTCCACCACCTCCCTGGGCAACCTGTGCCAGTGTCTCACTACCCTCACGGGGAAGAACTTCTTCCTAACATCCAATCTGAATCTACCTATTTCTATATTTGTTCCATTCCCCCAAGTCCTATCACTCCCTGACACCCTAAAAGTCCCTCCCCAGCTTTCTTGTAGCCCCCTTCAGATACTGGATGGCCACAACAAGGTCTCCTCAGAGCCTTCTCCAGACTGAACAGCCCCAACTCTCTCAGTCTGTCCTCACAGGAGAGCAGCTCCAGCCCTCTGATCATCCTTGTGGCGCTTTTCTGGACACATTCCAGCACCTCCAGGTCCTTCCTTTAATAGGGGCTCCAGAACTTGACACAGTACTCCAGGTGGAGTCTCACCAGAGTGGAGTAGAAGGGAAGAATCACCTCCCTTGACCTGCTGGCTCTGCTTCTCTTGATGCAGCCCAGGATGGGATTGGCTTTCTGGGCTGCAAGTACTCACTGCTGGCTCATGTTGAACTTCTCATCCACCAACATCCCCAGGTCCTTTTCTTCAGAGCTGCTCTCAAGCCAGTCCCTGCCCAGCCTGTATCAGTGCTTGGGATTGCCCTGACCCAGATGCAGGACCTTGCACTTGGTCTTGTTGAACCTCATGAGGTTGTCATGGGCTCACCTCTCCAGCCTGTCAAGGTCCCTCTGGATGGCCTCCCTTCCTTCCACCATGTCTGCTGCATCACAGAGCTTGCTGTCATCAGCAATCTTGCTGATGTAGCCAGTTAATTGCATGTTGCCCAGGGAGGTGGTGAGGTCAACATCCCTGGAGGTGTTTAAGAAATGCCTGGATAAGGCACTTAGTGCCATGGTTTAGTTGATTAGTTAGGGTTGGGTGATCATTTGGACATGATGATCTTGGAGGTCTCATCCAACCTGGTTGATTCTGTGATTCCAGACAAAGGATGTGATTGTCCCACCCTGCCCAACCACTTGTGTTAGGATGTTACTGTTGCTGGCCTTCAATAACTCCTTTCCCTCATCTCACTTCCCGCCAAGGTTGTCTCCATCTCCTCCACTTCTTTTAAGCCCTAGGCAGAAAACCATAGCTGCTAAAAACATTATTTTGACTGCAGAATTTGGAACAGACCAGGGGCACAAACCATGTTACATGGATCAGCGAGAACCAGAACAGCATGTCTGACTCTATCCTCATTTTATAGAATTGGTGCATTATGTTTCCCTTCACAGGCTTCAGACATTCATCTTGTGAATATTAATGTGTTAGACTAAATTCTCCTATGAGGCTAGAAAGATTTCCAGCCTGTCTTCTCTTTTCTATAGATACATTTGCCTTTTCAGATGTGTAAAGGATATTGATTTCCCTCAGTTGCTAGCACAGCTCCAAACAGCAATAAGCTTCA
Organism: Melanerpes formicivorus; assembly: GCF_026170545.1. Taxonomy (NCBI): domain Eukaryota; kingdom Metazoa; phylum Chordata; class Aves; order Piciformes; family Picidae; genus Melanerpes; species Melanerpes formicivorus. The sequence goes on along the minus strand of NW_027142406.1, from coordinate 2,607,176 downwards.
TGGAGTGTTTTATCTCTTGCACCTCTGTTATTCTTATGAGCAAGTTTCATTGTCTGCAGCTTGCAGGAATCTGCAAAATGTGATCAAAATGTTACCTCGCTGAAAGGAGCATGGTAGAAAGGTTGAGTTGTGTTATCCTATGCCCTCATAGATTCTATTTGCTGTAGTTAGAGCATGATGTCTGTGAATGTGATTTAGAACCACATTACTGTGGATAGTTGAGAAATTTGAAGCCATTCATAATTGCAAGAGGTTCTAGGTGGAGGTGTTCAAAAGGGGATTGGATGTGGCACTTGGAGCCATGGTTTATTCATGAGGGTCTGTGGTGACAGATTGGACTGGATGATCTTTGAGGTCTCTTCCAACCTTGGTGATTCTGTGAATGTGCTCTTCTTTTTTGCTGGCCTTTCGTAAGGCAACAGATGGGAAGTCACCCAATCTATTTTTCTCTTTCTTCATAGGATCATAGGATGTCAGGGGTTAGAAGGGACCTTCTAGGATCATCATGTCCAACTCCCCTGCCAGAGCAGGACCATGTAATCCAGCACAGGTTACACAGGAACACATCCAGATGGGTCCTGGAAGTCTCCAGAGAAGGAGACTCCACAACCTCTCTGGGTAGCCTGTTCCAGTGCTCTGTGACCCTCACTGTGAAGAAGTTCCTCCTCATGTTGAGGTGGAACCTCCTGTGCTGTAGTTCATATGCGTTGCCCCTCGCCCTATCACAGGGAGCAAGTGAGCAGAGCCTATCCCCTCCCTCTTGATACCCAGCCCTCAGGTATTTATAAACATTTATTAAATCCCCTCTCAGTCTTCTCCCCTCCCAACTATAAAGCCCCAGGGCTCTCAGCTCATCCTCACAGGGCACGTGCTCCAGTCCCTCAATCATCCTGGTGCTGTCTGCTGGCATCCAGGGTAAAAGCATCACTCTTGCAGAACTTCCTTTTTGTTGTTAAAACTTGTTGTCTTGGTCTGAAAAGCACAGATTTTCCCACCAAGCAAAATGAAAATCATGAAAATATTTCCTTGTAATGGCCACCATTGTGCTTTATTTGATGAAGTATTGATGGGTTTGTTCTTGTTGCATGGAGGCAAAGCAAACCATGAACTGCAGTTGTGCATTATGAAAGGTTCACGGAAAATGAAGTTATTTTAAAATCCCTTTATTTCATCACCACCTCCCCTTTCTCACCATATCTGACCCTTTTCTCCCTCACCCACCCCATTTTCCCCCCTTTTCCCCTCAAATGCCAGAGCACCTGGGCTGTTGTGGAGTCTCCTCCCACCCCAGGTGTGGCCACTTGGCTCTCCCCACTCACTCCCCTTTATAATCCCCACCAGGAAAGGCAGTAGCTCTAAGCTGAGCCCATTTGGGCTGAGGATCCTCCTCTCATCACAGGTGAGTGCCCCTGGTGCACACTGGGTGATGGTGGTGGTGACAACAAAGGCTGGGGGGCCTGCTGGCCCCCTGGTCAGGTAGGGATTTTATTGATGGCATCTCCAATATCATCCATGGGGGCTGCACTGGTTTCCTTACTGGGGCTGAGCTCCTCTGTGTGGTGTCTTGGCTGGTTGAGGGTCACTATAATGGAGTATTATAATGTCTTATTGTATACAAAATACATATTATGGTCCTGTTCCATTTCTGATCTGCTGAAGTTTGAGGGTGCTGTTCCATGTCAGAGTGCAGTAGCGTGGCAGTGAACCACCCTCTGGTTCTTGTTACAGACTACAGAATTAACCAGGTTGGAAAAGACCTTCAAGATCATCAAGGCCAACCAACAAAAAACCCCAACTCCCTCAGCCATTCCTATATCAGAGCTGAAAAGAACAGCTCTCCTGTTCCAACACTGAATTTATTAAACATACTAAAGTCACCTTGAATATCTGAGTAGGATCTGTAAACAAAGTGTTTTTTCCTGTGTTGAATTAGCTTAATTTTAATAGAATAGGTAATTTGTAATAGGAAGGGTCAAACAAAGTGATTTTCCTGTCCTGAAGCTGGGCTTGTTTACCCTGGATAAGAGGAGGCTCAGGGGAGACCTTCTTGCTCTCTACAACTCCCTGAAGGGAGGCTGTAGACAGGCAGAGGTTGGTCTCTTCTCCCAAACAACCAGCACCAGAACAAGGGGACACAGTCTCAAGTTGTGGAGGGTGAAATTTCGTCTTGATCTTAGAAGCTGTTCCAAGAAAGAGAGATTGTCCATTGGAATGTGCTGCCCAGGGAGGTGGTGGAGTCACCATCCCTGGAGGTGTTCAAGAGGGGATTGGACGTGGCACTTGGTGCCATGGTTTAGTCATGAGGTCTGTGGTGAATGAAGTGCCTGGATGAGGCACTTAGTGCCATGGCCCAGTTGATTAGAAAGGGTTGGGTGATCAGTTGGACTTGATGATCTTGGAAGTCTGTTCCAACCTGGTTGATTCTGTGAATTAACTTACAAATTATCTATTCTATTAAAAGTAATAGGAAGAATCCCAGGTGTCTTGCCCCTCTCTTAATCTTCAGTATTTTGATTCTACTGCTTTGAATCTTAATTTCTGATAATACCTTTTTTACAGAGCCTGTTGCTGATGATAAAAAAACGACTATGAAACATTTCACCAGGAAATTAATTACAGCTAGTGTCATATGGGATTTTGGTTTATTTTGGCTTAGGTTTCTAAAATTTGGGATCATAGAATGAATAGGTTGGAGAAAACCTTAGAGATCATCAAGTCCAGCCTATTACCTAATACCTCCTAACAACTAAACCATGGCTCCAAGTGCCACATCCAATCCCTTTTTGAACACCTCCAGGGATGGTGGCTCCACCATCTCCCTGGGCAGCACATTCCAATGGCCAAATATTCTTTCTGGGAAGAACTTTCTCAAGTTGATTAGATAGTGTTGGATGATAGGCTGGACTCAATGATATCAAAGGCCTTTTTCAACCTGGTTTATTCTATTCTAAGAGGAAAATCTCAAGAGGACTAAAATCACAGCTAGCTTCCTCTTGTGTTTAATTTAGCTTCATGAGACGTTGTTTAAAATGTCTCACCTGATGTCGTTTACCAATCTGTACTTGCTCCTGACTGATCTCTTTGAAGACATGCATACATTAAAAGACACTATGTCCTAAAAGCTAAACAAATATGGAGTGGGGGGGAGGGGAAAAAAATCTATTTTAGTCAATAGCTGCAGTTGCTGTGATTGTATAAAACATATATGCATACATGAAGCACTCTAGGTATTCAATGGAAATGTGTTTTCTAGGGAATTATTTCCAGTCTGAGTAACCATATGGCAGCAGAAAACCATTTAAAAAATGAAAATAAGATGGCTTATATCACCTGCATAACTTGTTTTGTTCTCTGCCTTCGGGCTTCAAAACCCACTTCCCATATTTTTTCCTTTCCCTAAAAATAATGTACATCAGTTTAATTTATCCCAGGTCCCAGCAGAAGGATCAGATTTTAAGCATTTAATGCTGCGGTTTCAAATCCAATTTTACAGTGTTCATCGTTTCAGAAGTGGCAGAATCCAAACTGAACTTTGGAGAGGGGGGAGAGCAAAAAAAAAAAAAAAAAAAAAGAAAAGAAGAAAAAGAAGGAAAAAATTTCAACTGAAAAGCTCAAGCTACTCAGTGTGCACACACTTCTCCCTCTTTTTTTTTTTTAAGGTACAGCTTGAATATGAAGCTGCAAGCTGATGAATGTTTCTGAAGGTGTTTTGAATAGCTCTCATTTTTGAAGAGCGGCTTCTGATTCCAAAGAAGTAGAATTTTGAAGGATGGCCTGGTATGTATGGGCATACAAATTCTTAATGTGCCTGCCCAGTACCAGGACAAGAGGACACAGTCTCAGGCTGCGCCAGGGGAGGTTCAGGTTGGATGTTAGGAAGAAGTTCTATACAGAAAGAGTGATTGCGCTATGGAATGGGTTGCCCGGGGAGGTGGTGGAGTCGCCGTCATTGAAGGTGTTCAGGAGGAGACTTGATGGGGTGCTTGGTGCCATGGGTTAGCTGTTTGGGTGGGTTGGATTGGTTGATGGGTTGGACACGATGATCTTGAAGGTCTCTTCCAACCTGGTTTGGTTTATTCTATTCTAATAAAGGTTTATTCTCTGATGAACCCTGCCGAAATTCATAGACTCCTTCAATCACTAAGGTTGGAAGAGACCTCAGAGATCATCAAGTCCACTCTGTCACCCAAAATGTCATGACTACTAAACCATGGCTTCAAGTGCCACATCCAATCCCCTCCTGAACACTTCCAGGGATGGTGACTCCACCACCTCCCTGGGCAGCACATTCCAATGGCTAATAACTCTCTCTCTGAAGAACTTCCTCTTCATCTCCAGCCTAAACTTCCCCTGGAGATATTAAAAACCTGCCTGGGTGCATTCCTGTGTGACTTGCTCTGGCAGGGGGGCTGGACTGGATAATCTTTTGAGGTCCTTGTGAACCTCTAACATTCTGCGATCTCTTCTACTTTGAAAGTACTGAAAAACTAAGGGGAATAAATGTAAATTGTTTCAGGTATTCATTACTGCCTTAACATGCACGGTCTCTGCCATCTTGGCCAATTAGCATGCATGAGTTTGCTTTCCTGCTGGTCAAGTCTACCATCATTAAGTGGTTACTATCTGCATTTACAGAATACAGAATTAACAAAGTTGGAAAAGACCTTTGAGATAATCAAGTCCAGCCTATCACCCAACACCATCTAATCAACTCAACCATGGCAACAAGTGCCTCACCCAGTCTCCTCTTGAACTCCTCCAAGGATGTTGACGCCTCCACCTCCCTGGGCAGCACATTGCAATGGCTAACAACTCACTCTAGGCTGGAGATGAGGAGGAAGTTCTTCACAAACTTCCCCTGGTGCAGCTTGAGACTGTCCTCTTGTGCTGGTTGCCTGGAAGAAGAGACAAACTCCCTCCTGACCACAACCTCCCTTCAGGTGGTTGTAGCTATCAATAAGGTCTCCCCTGAGCCTCCAGGCTAGCACCTCCAGCTCCCTCAGCCTCTCCTCATAGGGCTTCTGCTTGAGGCCTCTCCCCAGCCTTGCTGCCCTTCTCTGAACATGTTCAAGAGTCTTAATGTCCTTCTTAAATTGGGTGGTCCAGAAGTGGACACAGCAATTGGTGCACAGAAATACAGCATTTCAGATTATCAGGAAAAAAAAATCACCTTGAGCAGAGTGCAGAATAATCACTTTTCTGCTGAGTAGAAGTGTATAGAATCTGCTATGATACAATTTGTTCTTCCTCCTCATGGGACTGCTGGAGTACTTTTGGCTGTCTTTCTGACTTGACATCTATTTGCATGGCATAGTAGCATCTTCCTTACAAGGAGAGACTGAGGGAGCTGATGCTCTTTAGTTTGGAGAAGAGGAGCCTGAGAGGTGACCTAGATACCTTTCTGCCTGGTAGAGGGCTATCACAGGTGTAATAATTGATTCCCAAATAAAAGATAATGATTCCTGCTGGAGAGTAGCAGAAAATAAATATGGTAGTGTTGGATACCTTTCTGCCCTTCCCAGAAAATCTTATTCCCCTTGAGATATTTTTCCCCTCAGAGAAGCTTTGTAGGTTATTATAAAATCTAATAAACTATATGAGATTTGTGCACCAAAAATTTACCATATGGTTGTGGCTTTTTCCTTTTCTTTTTCTTACTGCACAGAGTTGTTCCTTGGAGAAAATTTGGATGCAGTGACTTAGCTGAGTATAAATCAGCACTGGTGGTAACACTGATGCTGTAGACACAACAGTCACTGTATAATTACTGGAATTAATTGTTGGCTTCTCTGGGGCTGTGACGGATGACTGCATGTGGAACCTTGCTTTGATATTGCAAAGAAGCCAGAGATTTAGTGGGTATGAAAGGTGAACTACCTTTTTGAGCACAAATGGGTTCCCACAGGTCAAGGTTCAGACATATTAGTGAAATAATGTGACAAAGCTTAAACTGCTACAACTTATTCTAGGTGTATTTGGAGGATATGGAGGGCTACAAGGATGATGAAGGGACTGGAGCACTGCCTTATGAGGAAAGGCTGAGGGGCCTGGGGCTGCTCAGTCTGGAGAGGAGAAGGCTGAGGGGGGATTTAATACATGTTTATAAATATTTGAGGGCTGGGTGTCAAGAAGGAAGGGACAGCCTCTGCTCACTTGTGCCCTGGGATAGGACAAGGGGCAATGGATATAAACTACAGCACAGGAGGTTCCACCTGAGTATGAGGAAGAACTTCTTTCCTGTAAAGGTCATGAAGCACTGGAACAGGCTCCCCAGAGAGCTTGTGGAGTCTCCTTCTGTGGATACTTTCAAGCCCTGTCTGGATGTGTTCCTGTGTGACCTGTGCTGGCTTCTATGATCCTGCTCTGGCAGGGGGGTTGGACTCGATGGTCTCCAGAGGTCCCTTCCAACCCCTAACATCCTGTGATCTTGGGAGGATATTTGTCAGCTGGATGTCACAGTCAGTCTTGGATAGACTTTATTTTGAAGTGGGTGGAGAAACCATACATCTCCTTTGACACAGCAATCCCTTCTAAAGCATTTTAAAAGTAAATAAACCTGGCTTTATGAACTCTGTTTGCAGCCTCCCTGTATTACTTTTCCTTTGCAAGGTCTGGGTGGAACGCTAAAATTCATTCCCATTTTATCCAAGTGTCACCAAAAGCGGCCCAGACACATGATACCGAAGCTGCTCTTGTGCTACTCATTTAAGTCCTGTATCAAGCCTAAATTTAATCAAGGCCACATTTTATTTATACATTTCATGCATTAAACTCATTTAAACATTTAGTCAGATTTCATTAGGGGGGAAATACTACCGCGCACATCATGCAGGAGTGAGGCTAATGTGCTTCAGGAATTTGAAAGGAGGATTTAGAGATCAGAGGCTCTGATTTCCAATTTTCTTTTCTTTTTTTTCCCCCCTTCTCTTTTCCTCCTTGGTGCTCTGAGTAGCTCTGTATGCTGCACATAGTTTGTTTCCTAGGACACTAATACAGTCAGCATGGGCTGTACAAATGTGTAAACACAGACGTTCTCTGTAATCAGTGCGCTTGGTGTCTTAAGGCAAGATAATGTTTTTTTAAGGAAATGCAATTTATGTTCAAGATTAAGTTTCTCCTCCAGACTGATAACGTCTTGGGGTTGAGTGAGATCATAAATATTGTGTCCTGGCTTTTTGTTCTCTGTCATAGATCTTCATTCTCTCTTCTTTCTCTCTTGCCTGCCCCCCTCCCCAGTGTTTCAGGAAGAAGGGTCTGAAAGCAATGTGCTTGGAATGATTTACCTACCCCAAAAAATACAGTCTGCAGGGCTTGATAATATGGGAAATAAAAATGATTCTGAAATTATGGACAGCTACAATAAGCACAATAACATTCTTGAATCAACACTGCTGGTTCGTTACAAAGTCTCAACCAACCAAATAAACCGTCCCACATACACACACATGAGCGAAGAGTAACATAGCCCCAGCTGAATGTGGCAGAATCACAGAATCACCAAGGTTGGAAGAGACCTCAAAGATCATCAAGTCCAACCTGTCACCACAGAGCTCACGACTAGACCATGGCACCAAGTGCCACATCCAATCCCCTCTTGAACACTTCCAGGGATGGTGACTCCACCACCTCCCTGGGCAGAACATTCCAATGGCCAATCTCTCTTTCTGGGAAGAACTTTCTCCTCACCTAGAGCCTAAACTTCCCCTGGTGCAGCTTGAGACCATTCTGCAATCATTCTTCAGGTCACTTTGGGACAGATTCTCCTGATGCATTATTGTCTACAAAGGTCAGCAAACTTCATGTAGTGTCTTTCATCTTAATTCAGGTAAGAAAATGTGTGTGTGTGTATATATCTCATAGAATCAACCAGGTTAGAAAAGACCTCAGAGATCATCAAATCCAGCCTATTACCTAATACCTAACACCTCATGACAACTAAACCATGGCTTTAAGTGCCACATCCGATCCTTTTTTGAACACCTCCTGGGACAGTGACTCCACCACCTCCCTGGGCAGCACATTCCAAGGGTCAATTACTCTTTCTGTGAAGAAAAAAAATATATATATTTCAGATTCACAAGACAAATGAATTCATCTTTGCTACTATAAAGGAAAATGAAATTAAGAAAAAAAGAAAAAACAATATTCAAAGACATAACCTGCTCCACCTTCTGTTTTTTCAGGAGAAGCAGTTGGATTTTATTGAATAGAATACAATAGAATAAACCAGGTTGGAAGGGACCTTCAAGATCATCGAGTCCAACCCATTGACCAATCCAACCCACCTAAATAACTAAACCATGGCACCAAGCACCCTATCAAGTCTATTGTACCATGAGGCTTTTCCCCCTCCGGATGCAATTACACCACAGCCCTCAAGAATGGAATTTTGCCATTCTCATATGCATGGTATCTTACAGGGCTGCAAATCCAGTACATGACAAAGCTTTAGGGACCCAGGGCATATTTGAACTTGTGATCTACAGATGAAAGGCTTCACTTTCAATTCCCAGTCCCATGACTCATCCAATTTCCCAGCATAATTTTGGTTTGGGAAAGAGATTTTTTTGAATTACAAGTTTGTAGGAAAACCTTCCAACAGAATGGCAATTTAAAACCAGCATGGCTTGATTTACAGACAGGTTGAGCCTCCAGGGTCCCACTGAATATAAAAAATAGGCAACAGCCAGAAGAACAGACCTTGCTTAGCACCTGCCTTTAAAACAGTGCACACAAAAAATAAACATATCACAGGATCAGACTGGAAGGGACCTCTGGAGATTATCAAGTCCAACCCCCTGCCAGAGCAGGACCATACAATCCAGCTTAGGTCACAGAGGAACACATCCAGAAGGGCCTTGAAAGCCTCCATAAAAGGTGATTCCACAAGCCCTCTGGGGAGCCTGTTCCAATGCTCTGGGACACTTACAGTAAAGAAGTTCCCCCTTGTGTTGAGGTGGAACCAACCTCCTGTGCTGCAGCTTGCATCCATTGCTCCTTGTCCTATCCCAGGGAGCAAGTGAGCAGAGCCTGTCCCCTCCCCCCTGATCCCCAGCCCTCAGATATTTATAAACATTTAGTAAATCCCCTCTAAGTCTTCTCTTTTCCAGACTAAAAAGCCCCAGGTCTCTCTTCATCAGGCAGTGCTCCAGTCCCCTAATCATCCTCCCAGCCCTCCACTGGACCCTCTCCAGCAGATCCCTGTTCCTCTTAAACTGGGGAGCTCAAAACTGAACGTAGTACTCAAAATGAGGTCCCAGCAGGGCAGAGTAGAGGGGGAGCAGAACCTCCCTGGATCTGCTGGACACACTGTTCTTAATGCACCCCAGGATCCCATTGGCTTTTTTGGCCAACAGGGCACATTGCTGTCTCATGGATCACTTGTTATCCACCAGGACTCCCAGGCAGCTCTCCATGGGGCTTAAAGATCTAGAGATTATGATCTCAAGATGCAGATATGGGGCCAGGCTTGGAAAGGAAAAACTGCTATGTCACCATTCCTTTTCTCAGCCTGCAAGGAAACCACTACAAAGGAGCTTTTGAAGGCTCTTGACATGTGGTGTGTCCTAAAGGGCTAACAAGACTGGGATCACTGCTTTCTGAGAGCAAAGAGTATGATTACATCCCTGATCTCTGATCATATCTCCTTTTGCCTCCATATCTTTTGAGAAGAAAATATTTTTCTCCCTCTCAACAACAACACTTGTGGCAGACTTTTCTCCAGGCCCAGATCTTCTCTGACCAAAACAGAAGGTCCAGAGAAGGGCAACAAAGCTGGTGAGGGTTCTGGAGCACAAGCCCTATGAGGAGAGGCTGAGGAAGCTGGGGGAGTTTAGGCTGGAGAAGAGGAGGCTCAGGGGAGACATTATTGCTGTCTACAACTACCTGAAGGGAGGTTGTAGCCAGGAGGGGGTTGGTCTCTTCTCCCCGGTAACCTGGACAGAACAAGAGGACACAGTCTCAATCTGCACCAGGGGAGGTTTAGGCTGGATGTTAGGAAGAAATTCTTCCCAGAAAGAGAGATTGGCCATTGGAATGTGCTGCCCAGGGAGGTGGTGGAGTCACCATCCCTGGAAGTGTTTAAGAAGAGACTTAGTGCCATGGTTTAGTTGATGAGATGGTGTTGGGTGATAGGTTGGACTTGATGATCTCAAAAGTCTTTTCCAACCTGATTAATTCTGTATTCTGTATTCTGTAAAAGTTGGAGAACTGAAGTCAGGCAGTCAGAGGGTGTGTGAGGCAACATAGAGCTGCACAAAAGAAACAATTCTCCCTGCTCTGTGTGGTAGTTTTAGGCTTATGCCTAGGAAAATTTTCAGAGATGGAGTGGGAAAGTGGTAGAATGTAAATAAATTACCATTGGATGGAAAATAATTATAAGGTCCAAATAATCCCATTGGCCTGATATAAGCTAATTCTAGATCTTTGCAACTCTAGCTGATACTAGCTGGCTGCTTTTGCTTGCCTGTTGCTGGCCATGGCTGCATTCTTGCTGTGGCTAAGCACTAACAAGCTACTCTCTGCACTTCTCTTTCTCTTTTACTTTGTGTAGGGTGGGGGAAGGGAGCAGGGAGGGGAAAACTATTAGTAGCCCCCTGGCTTTGTCTAGGGGGGTGGGTGGGTTTGTGTTGTTTATAAACTGTAAATATATGTAAATATTGTATTTTTTGTACATATTCATTGCACTCCATAATTCTGGATTATAGTGTGCTTGTAAATATAGCTCCATTTGTTTTCCAACTGAGCTGGTCTCAGTGTTTTTGCGGGGAGTGGGTAATTTCAATCCACCACATTATATAGAATCATAGAATCAATAAGGTTGGAAGAGACCTTAAAAGATCAACAAGTCCAACCTGTCACCCAACACCTCAGGGCTACTAAACCATGGCACCAAGTGCCACGTCCAATCCCTTCTTGAAAACCTCCAGGGGTGGTGACTCCACCACCTCCCTGGGCAGCACATCCCAATGGCCAATCTCTATTTCTATGAAGAACTTCTTCCTAACATCCAGCATAAACCTCTCCTGGCACAGCTTGAGACTGTGTCCTCTTGTTCTGGTGCTGGTTGCCTGGGAGAAGAGACCAACCCCCACCTGGATACAACCTCCCTTCAGGCAGTTATAGACAGCAATAAGGGCTCCCCTGAGCCTCCTCTTCTCCAGGCTAAGCAACTCCAGCTCCCTCAGCCTCTCCCCATAGGGCTTGTGCTTGAAGCCTCTCCCCAGCCCCATTGCCCTTCTCTGGACACGTTCAAGAGTCTCAATGTCTTTCTTAAATTGAGGGGCCCAGGAATGTATTGTATTGGCTCAGGCCTCAAGACAAACATCTCAGTGGTACTCATGCCACACAAGTCAGCTCACTCCCATAGCAGGTAGCCTCTTCAGGAAGATAATTTCAGGCACTCATACTCATTTTCATGTCTGATGTTATTTAACACAGTCAGATATTGCCTGCCTTAGCAGTAGGAGCCCTGCTTGTGAGAGTTATGTGCTGTGGTTAACTCAAAGCCCATGCTCACAAGCAGCCAACAAAAGCAATATAATTGTGCTTGTAGGTCTTAGATAACCTCTTAGCAGTTGAAGTCCCCTGTGACTACATAGTTACACCAAGCATTATTCCACACAGAAGAATGCTTGGAATGTGGTAGCTAAGTTAAAAATAATTTGGACAACAGTATTCAGGAGAGAGAGTGCCAAGACAAACAAATCATGAGATCAGAAAAGTGGCAGAATAACTCATTAACCAGAATCCTCATGAGCTCCTCTTCTTTTTGCATCTTAGGCACAGATTATAGTGCTTTTTATCTACCAAAAGAGGCTTTCCTACCAAAACTAAATTCCTCCTAGCTTGAACTACTAAAAATATGTCTCATTTTAAAGGGGATTAATGACTAGAGACATTATAACTACAATAGGAAGCTGCAATGGAAGATCCTTGTTGGTGTCCCAGGGTTTGTTTGGTGGAAATTGATAAGGGCAACAAAGCTGGGGAGGGGTTTGGAGTGCAAGCCCTATGAGGAGAGGCTGAGGGACCTGGGGCTGCTTAGCCTGGAGAAGAGGAGGCTCAGGGGAGACTTTATTGCTGTTTACAACTACCTGAAGGGAGGTTGTAGCCAGGTGGGGGTTGGTCTCTTCTCCCAGGCAACCAGCACCAGAACAGGAGGACACAGTCTCAAACTGCGCCAGGAGAGGTTTAGGCTGGATGTTAGGAAGAAGGTCTTCACAGAAAGAGAGATTGGCCATTGGAATGTGCTGCCTGGGGAGGTGGTGGAGTCACCATCACTGGAAGTGTTTAAGAAGAGACTGGATGGGGTGCTTGGTGCCATGGTTTAGTTAAGTAAATAGTGTTGGATGATAGGTTGGACTCAATGATCTCGAAGGTCTCTTCTGACCTGGTTAGTTCTATTCTATTAATTCTATTCTGTTCTTCAATTGCGGGGCCCAGAACTGGACACAGTACTCAAGGTGTGTCCTAACCTGTGCTGAGTACCTGGGCACAATGACTTCCCTGCTCCTCCTGGCCGCCACACTATTTCTGATGCAGGCAGGACAAGAGGGCATGTCCTGAAGCTGTACCAGGGGAGGATTAGGTTAGATTTCAGGAAGCAGTTCCTCACAGAAAGGCTGATTAGGCCCTGGGATGGACTGCCCACGGGGATGGTGGAGTTGCCATCCCTAGAGGTGTTTAAGGCAAGACTGGATGCGGCACTTAGTGACATGGTCTAGTGGATGTGGTGGTGTTAGGTCATAGGCTGGACTTGATGATCTCAGAGGTCTTTTCCAGCCTCAGTAATTCCGTGACTCCGCGAAATGTTTAACGCTGAAGTGTTTCATTATTTCCACAGGGTGTCACTGTAAGGCAACGACACAGAGCTTGGCAATCCCTAGCAAGATTTGTTCCATCGCAGGGTTCGTACTTCCGAAGGCTGCAGTGAGATGATGGTGCTTGCTAAACGCTGAAGAAAGCTTGACGTAGCTTTAATGCCACCAGTGAATATCAGACCTCAGACAAACCAAACCAAACCAAACCAAACCCACAAACCAAACAAAGGCACCCAAAGCAAGCAAAAAGTCCAAGGGTCTGGTTCTGTGCAACACTGTACCTGGATTTTAAGATTCTTCAGTGGGGAAAGAATTAAATGAAAGACTCTTCATGCAAGATCAAAGGTTTGATTGAAAAGCTTCGTTTGGGAACAGAGGGTGGGGTTCAACCATTGTTAGAAGAGTTGCTCTAGGGAATAACATTTTACCTGACAGCAGAGGAATTTTATAACAGTTTCATTTCTCTGTATAATTTCAACTATCCCATTTCCACCTAAACATTTACCACCATGCTGCCAGGCATCCGACATGGTGTAACAACACGGGGGACAGAATCTTAGAGTTGTTAGGGTTGGAAGGGACCTCAAGGATCATCCGGTTCCAACTCCCCTGCCATGGGCAGGGACACCTTACACTAGAGCAGGTTGCCTGAAGCCACATCCAGCCTGGCCTTAAGAACCTCCAGGGATGAGGCTTGTACCACCTCCCTGGGCAAAGGGGATGCTGGAAATGCCAATGACACCCAGGGCTCCTACCTGACATGTCTGAGACTAAAATTTGTCCCCTTCCACAGCCTACTTTGTTGGGGTTTTATATCTCTTCTGGGCCTACATTCTGCCATTTTCAGAAGCTGTTGCATGCCCACAACTTAGCAGATGACCAAGCAAGACTACAGATCTTGAGCATCAGTAATGTGGTGCAGAGAGGATTCCACTTTCCCAGTGAAGTCTTTAGCCTTGGACTCGGTCCTTTCTCGCTAGTCATTATCAGGAATCAATATAATTTGTATTGCTGTAAATAAAATGATGAGTTAGATATTTTTCTTTTGGTTTGCTGACTACACCAAGCTGTGTGGTGCAGCAGACAAGCTGGAAAGAAGGGATCCGTCCAGAGGGACCTTGACAGGCTGGAAAGGTGAGCCCATGACAACCTCACGAGGTTCAACATGACCAAATGCAAGGTCCTGCATATGGGTTGGGGCAATCCCAAGAACTGATATAGACTGGGCAGGGACTGACTTGAGAGCAGCTCTGAAGAAAAGGACTTGGGGGTGTTGATGGATGAGAAGTTCAACATGAGCTAGCAGTGTGCACTTGCAGCCCAGAAAGCCAATCCCATCCTGAGCTGCATCAAGAGAAGCAGAGCCAGCAGGGCCAGGGAGGCGATTCTTCCCTTCTACTCCACTCTGGTGAGACCCCACCTGGAGCACTGCATCCAGTTCTGGAGCCCCTATTAAAGGAAGGATCTGGAGGTGCTGGAATGTGTCCAGAGAAGGGCCACGAGGATGATCAGAGGGCTGGAGCTGCTCTCCTATGAGGACAGACTGAGGCTCTGAGCAACCTGATATAGAGTGAGGTGTCCCTGCCCATGGCAGCGGAGTTGGAACTAGATGATCCTTGAGGTCCTTTCCAGCCCTAACAATTCTCTGATTCTCTGATTCTTCATATTTTTATTTTTTTTTGGTCTGTTTTCTTTTTCTGTACTGATTAAGAACAAGTTTGGCCAGCTTAGGAAAAGAGATAATGACCCTTATGGTTTCTTTGTAAGGATCCTAACACTCAAAATGAACTAAACTGGTAGAGTAGTATTTCACGGCAAACACTTCAGCACTAATGCACTGTCAGGGCTATCATCAACAAGAGTTTCAGCTTCAAAGACAGATCCTTGCTTGAAAGTTGCAAGCAGTGGGACTCACACAGATATGAGTCTGGTCTTCAGTTCTTGAAAAAAAGAGCCCAGTGACCTCAAACATGCCATGCAATCCATACTAATGACAAGGAAATGAGAGCACAAACCTCCAAGTAACCCTGGACTTAAAAGGGGTTATGGGAATTGTCTTTAGGTTAATGTGAAGAATAAGAATAAAATTTTCAATATATATATATATATTTATTTTATTTGTTTGGTAAATTATACTAAGAGTCAGAAAAAGTAGAGAAAATTTAGCCTGCAGTAGAGGAATATATTGCTGAGAGCAGGCTATGAACTCAGAGAATAAATTAACCATTTAATATTTTTTTTCTGGTGTTTTTCTGTTCTATGAAAATATTATCACAGGATCACAGAATATTAGGGGCTGGAAGGGACCTTGAGAGGTGCAACCCCCCCTGTCAGAACAGGATCACGTAGAGCAGATCACACACAAACTACCTCCAGAGAGGGAGACTCCACAGCCCCCCTGGGCAGCCTGCTCCACTGTTCTGTCACCCTCACAGGGAAAAGGTTTTCCTTATAGAGTTGTCATAGAATCATAGAGTCACAAAATTGTTAGGGTTGGAAAAGACCTCAAAGATCATCTAGTTCCAATCCCCCTGCCATGGACAGGGAGACCTCACACTACAGAAGGTTGCTCAGTGCCACATCCAGCCTGGCCTTAAAAACCTCCAGGGATGAGGCTTCCACCACCTCCCTGGGCAACCTGTGCCAGTCTCTCACCACCCTCATGGGGAAAAACTTCTTCCTAACATCCAATCTGAATCTACCCAGTTCTACTTTTGCTCCGTTCCCCCCAGTCCTATCACTCCCTGACACCCTAAAACGTCCCTCCCCAGCTTTCTGTAGACCCCCTTAAGATACTGGAAGGCCACAAGAAGATCTCCTTGGAGCCTTCTCTTCTCCAAACTGAACAACCCCAACTCCCTCAGTCTGTCCTCATAGGAGAGGATCTTCAGCCCTCTGATCATCCTCGTGGCCCTTCTCTGGACACATTCCCGCACCTCCAGGTCCTTCTTGTACTAGGGGCTCCAGAACTTGACACAGTACTCCAGGTGGGGTCTCACTAGAGTGGAGTAGAAGGGAAGAATCACCTCCCTTGACCTGCTGGTATGCTTCTCCTGGTGCAGCCCAGGATGTGATCCTTTGAAATTATAAACTGCAGGTAAAGACTTATGGCCCACTGCCCTACATAAGAGAAGTCTGGTGACACCTGACTGCTGATTGCTCGTCCTATGATCATCTGATGCTAAGAGGTCTGGTTGCCAAATAAATGATGCAAGGAGCCAGGCGAGTCCCCTCTGAAGATGGAAGCTCAATGTTGTTAACTGTGGGAATCTTGGCTTCCTGACTTTGGCTAAGTGATCTTGGTTCAGCAACAGGTGGGTGGTATGAGACAGTCACAGGCAGTTTTCTGCTTGCTGGTCATCTAACAATGAAAAGAGGATGACAAACCTCTTTGTCGTGAGGGTGGTGGAACATTGGAAGGGGGTTGACCAGGGAGGTGGTTGAGGACCCATCCCTGGAGATATTCAAGATGAGGTTCAAGAGGGCTCAGGGCAGCCTGATCTGGTTGAGGATGTCCCTGCTGACTGCAGGGAGCTTGGACTAGATGACCTTTAGAAGTCCCTTCCAACCCAAACCATTCTATGACTGCAGGTGAGCATGTCAGCCATTTCACTACTGCCTTTCACTTCCCTTTTTCTTCTGTACAAGCAATGGTCCCACATATCATAGTATCAGTCAGGTTTGGAAGGGACCACAAGGATCATCTAGTTCCAACCCCCCTGCCATGGGCAGGGACACCCCACACTAGATCAGCCTGGCCAGAGCCTCAGCCAGCCTGGTCTTAAGCATCTCCAGGGACGGTGCCCCAACCACCTCCCTGGACAACCCATTCCAGGGCTTCACCACTCTCATGGGGAAGAACTTCCTCCTCACCTCCAGCCTGAATCTCCCCACCTCCAGCTTCATTCCATTCCCCCTAGTCCTATCACTACCTGAAATCCTGAGAAGTCCCTCCCCAGCCTTCTTGTAGTCCCCTTCAGATACTGGAAGGCCACAACTAGGTCACCTCAGAGCCTTCTCTTCTGCAGACTGAACAGCCCCAACTCCTTCAGTCTGTCCTCATAGCAGAGCTGCTCCAGCCCTCTGATCATCCTCCTGGCCCTTCTCTGGACCCTCAGTATGCCATGCAGTAACTTCTTTGCTGAGGACAATTTGCAGCATTCTTAGTTTTACCCTCAAAAGTTTTCTCCTGCCTCTCTCCTGAGAGGTTGTTTCCACCTTGTTTCCATAAGCGTGTCCTTTTATCTTCCTTACCACAAGCTTTCACTGCTCTTCAAGGCTAACCATGTTGCACAGATAGTGAATATTCCCATCAATAACCTCTGGAGAAGGATGGCTGCAGTGCTGTGTGTAACAGCTGCCAAGATTTAGATGGTGTGGATAGGCAGGGAAATGAGAATCAGGTGTTTGCAGTCTTTTAGCAGAGCAGCCTAGACATGGAGGGCCCTCATAGCCCTGCCAAGCCACATACCTTGCCAGCAAGTTTGCTCCATATGAACCACGTCACAAGTATTTTCAGATGACAAGCAATGAAAATAATTGACCACAATAGAAAAGGTTCTAAGGGAGGGCACATCCCAAGTATTGGTACCCTGCTGTGAGGCTGAAGGCAGACTACTCAGGAGAGTTTTCAGTCAGAAAATGAAAACTTTCTCCAGGTATAAATTTCTCTAGTAGCTGTTTGCCACATGACTGGAAAGGGATAAAAGCACACTCAATGAGGGGTAACAGAATACCTTGTTCTGAAGTTCAGTCACTCCTCTTTCTTTCCAATATTTTTGATTGAGCAAGACATTTAGATCCATGGGTCATGGTTTTGCTGAGCTGAAGCCTATATTTATGATGACAGCACACTTCACAGATAAGTTACCCAGCTGAACTTGCGCCAGCAGTGTGCCCAGGTGGCTAAGAAGGCCAAAGGCATCCTGGCCTGTATTAGAAATAGTGTGGCCAGCAGGAGCAGGGAAGTCATTCTGCCCTGGACTCAGCACTGGTTAGGCCACACCTTTAGTCCTGTGTCTAGTTCTGGGCTCTTCAGTTTAGGAAGGACATTGAGCGTCTTGAATGTGTGCAGAGAAGGGTAATGAGGCTGAGGAGAGGTCTGAAGCACAGCCCTGTGAGGAGAGGCTGAGGGAGCTGGGGTTGCTTAGCCTGGAGAAGAGGAGGCTCAGGGGAGACCTTCTTGCTCTCTACAACTCCCTGAAGGGATGTTGCAGCCAGGTGGGGGTTGGTCTCTCCTCCCATGCAACCAGCACCAGAACAAGAGGACACAGTCTCAAGCTGCACCAGGGGAAGTTTAGGCTGGAGGTGAGGAGAAAGTTCTTCCCAGAAAGAGAGACTGACTATTGGAATGTGCTGCCCAGGGAGGTGGTGGAGTCACCATCCCTGGAGGTGTTCAAAAAAGGATTGGACATGGCACTTGGAGCCATGGTTTAGTTGTCATGAGGTGTTAGGTATTAGGTAATAGGTAGGACTTGATGATCTCTGAGGTCTTTTCCAACCTGCTGGATTCTGATTCTATACTAAACAACCTACAAAACAATGCAATTTCATGTGCTGCCTGGGCTCTGGCACCGAGGGCAGCTCCACAGTTTCTCAGCAAGATTATTACTTAGCAATACACTCACAGTGGCTGTCACCACGATAACAAGGGGAAAATATTTGTATGCACATGGCATGCAGTAAGCTCAAAGAGCCAAGACTTCAGACAGATTCTATAGCTCAGTGCTGCAGACAAAACAGAAGTGCTGATTACTTAACCCTGAGTCACTGTCTTTATGATGCAAACTTTGAATTCAGGCTGCTGGTTTTGAAATAGGCCCCTAAATTCAGTCTCCTAGATGATTTGATGACCTCATAAGAGCAGAGTAGGATGAGCATCTCCAGCTGACAGCCCACATCTGCTGCATGGATTACAGGGGATTTGTCACATGCATGCTGAGCTGTGCTCCTGCACCTTGGAACACAGCATACAGCACCATCTAGTGAGCCACAAAAAACTGTATGGCACAGGCCACTGCCTGAAGAAAAACCCCAAACTCTACAAAAATTTAAAACAAATATAAATACCACCTCCCAACCTCCAC
Organism: Melanerpes formicivorus; assembly: GCF_026170545.1. Lineage (NCBI taxonomy): Eukaryota > Metazoa > Chordata > Aves > Piciformes > Picidae > Melanerpes > Melanerpes formicivorus. The sequence goes on along the minus strand of NW_027142406.1, from coordinate 2,588,269 downwards.
ACACCCTGTTTTCTGCAGAAAATGAGAGCTCGGTGCACTTGGCTGTCAGAAGAAAATACAGAATAGAGAATTAAGCAGGCTGGAAAAGACCTTCGAGATCATCGTGTCCAACCTATCACCCAACACCATCTAATCAACTCAACCATGGCACCAAGCACCCTATCCAGTCCTAAACATCTCCAGTGATGGTGACTCTACCACCTCCCTGGGCAGCACATTCCAATGGCCAAGCTCTTGTTCTGGGAAGAACTTCTCACCTCCAGCCCAAACCTCCCCTGGCACAGCTTGAGACTGTGTCCTCTTGTTCTGGTGCTGGTTGCCTGGGAGAAGAGACTAACCCCCACCTGGCTACAACCTCCCTTCAGGTGGTTGTAGAGAGCAATAAGCTCTCCCCTGAGCCTCCTCTTCTCCAGGCTAAACACCCCCAGCTCCCTCAGCCTCTCCTCACAGGGCTGTGCTCTAAACCCCTCCCCAGCTTTGTTGCCCTTCTCTGGACACCTTCCAGCAACTCAACATCTTTCCTCCCCAATCTGCTCCAGGAATTTATTTACATGAAGGTAACAAGGCGGAATAAAATCATGCCCTGTATATTTAATATGCTGTATCATTGTGCTCCCTCACTAAGGCAACACAAGCTCAAATTCTCTTGTGCAATGTGCTTTGCTATACTGGAACTACCTGTAAAATGAAATCTAATTCCATCCTCCTGTTCACAGGATCATAGCATGCTAGAGGGTGGAAGGGACCTCTGGAGATTGAGTCCAACCTCTCTGCCAAAACCAGGATCACCTAGGGCAGGTCACAGGACACAAGAATGCATCCAGGAGGGTTTTGAATGTCTCCAGACAACCTCTCTGTACAGCCTTTTCCAGAGCTCTGTCAACCTCACAGTGAAAACCTTTTCCTTATGTTTATGTAGGACCTTCTCTTGCATCCATTGTCCTTTGCTATTGGGCATCCCTGAGCAGAGCCTGGCTCCATCCTCCCAACACTGCCCTGCACTTTTTTATCAACATGAATGAGGTCACCCCTCAGGCTCCTCTGCTCCAAGCTAAAGAGCCCCAGCTCCCTCAGCCTTTCCTCAGCAAGAAGATGTTCCTCTCCCTTCTTCATCTTTGTGGCTCTGCACTGGACTCTTTCAAGCAGTTCCCTGAGGTCCTTCTTGAACTGAGGGGCCTGGAACTGGACAGAATATTCCAGATATGGCCTCAGTAGGGCAGAATAGATGGGGAGGAGAATCTCTCTTGACCCACAAACCACTCTCCTTCTAATACCCCCCAGAAAAGGCAGGTTAATTAACATGTTAAAAATTGTCTTCCTAGGTTTTTGAGTCTGAGATCAGATTGATGACTGCAATCAGTTTACACACCAAACTGAAGACTGCAATAAACTCTCCTTACGGTGTCCTGGATAGTTTCTATGTGGTTTAATTAGCTTTTCCCTCAGTATCCTCCTGTACAGCCTGATGGTGTCAATAATGTGAGGTGATATCATAGTTTGTCTCTTGTTGAGATGTATGGATTTTACCATTGCAAAGTCAACACTTACTGTCTCATATGACATTACACTTAGGTTGCACAGATATTAGCAAGGTATGTAACACAATAGGAGTGGATGTGTAGCATGTTTTGGGGTCATTGATTTCAGGTTATCTCTAATCCACCCCTAGACTAGTAGAATATGTTAATAATTCTTAATTATATCAACATTATTAGTTATTAGCAATAATTAATAATACTAATAATTGGAGCACCTGTGGTGCTGAAGCAGCGAGACTGCTGAGGGAGATGGAGGGAAAGTCTGATGAGGAAAGGCTGAGGGAGCTGGGGGTGTTCAGCCTGGAGAAGAGGAGACTTAGAGGGGACCTTATCACTCTCTACAACTACCTAAAAGGAAGTTGTAGTCAGGTGGGGGTCAAGCTCTTCCCCCAGGCAACTTGTGACAGGACAAGAGGGCATGGCCTGAAGCTGTGCCAGGGAGGTTTATGGTGGTTGTTAGGAAGCACTTCCTCACAGAAAGGGGAATTGCACCTTGGAATGGACTGCCCAAGGTGGTGGTGAAGTCACCATCACTGGAGGACACTAAGAAAAGCTTCGATGTGGCATTTGGTGGCATGGTTTAGCTGATGTCATGGTGGTGGGTCATAGGCTGGACTTGATGATCTCGGAGGTCTTTTCCAGCCTCAACAATTCTGTGATTCTGTATGTTCTTTAACTCAATATGGGAGGACCCCACTGATCACATTGAGAATCCTTCAGGATGTGAGCCCAAGGAACAGCAGGCAGCAACACCCAGGAGATTCACTTTAGAAACACACTGGTCTGAACTAGAAGGCTAAAATCTTCAGATATGTCCTGGGATGTTCCGTTAATTCCTATTCTAAGCATGTGAGGCAGGTGCATTGAATTCATACATATAGAACTCCATAGAATCATAGAACCAAATAGGTTGGAAAAGACCTCAAAGATCACACACACAGAATTGATCATCAAGTCCAACCTGTCACCCAAGACCTCATGACTACTAGACCATGGGACCAAGAGACACATCCAATCCCCTCTTGAACACCACCAGGGATGGTGACTCCACCACCTCCCTGGGCAGCACATCCCAATGGCTAACTACCCTCTCGGTGAAGAACGTTCTCCTTACCTCGAGTCTAAACTTGCCCTGGCACAGCTTGAGACTGTCCTCTTCTTCTGGTGATGGTTGCCTGGGAGAAGAGACCAACCCCCACCTGGCTACAACCTCCCTTCAGTTAGCTGTAGACAGCAATAAGGTCTCCCCTGAGCCTCCTTTTCTCCAGGCTAAGCAACCCCAGCTCCCTCAGCCTCTCCTCACAGGGCTGTGCTCCAGGCCTCTCCCCATCCTCCTTGCCCTTCTCTGGACACATTCAAGAGTCTCAATGTCCTTCTTAAACTGAGGAGCCCAGAACTGGACACAGGACTCAAGTGTGGCCTAACCACTGCTGTGTACAGGGGTACAATGCAATGGCAAATATTGATAAGCACCTTGTTATGCATGTCACCTAGCTTGTATGTACAAGATTCTTGATTGCCATCCTAGATTCTACAGACGGAGAAAAAAAAAACAAACCACATTCCAGACCAGATTTTTCTGAGTGGGACCTGAGCAGTAATCCAAATTAGGGAAGACATAAAATTCTGCAGCAAAGAGGGAATTCTGCAAGCACTACTGAAATGGTGATTGATATTTAGGTATATTTTAGCTGTTCACTGTAGACTTCCCCAAAATACAAGACTTAGTTTCTAACTAAAAGATTTCTGTTGTGACTCTTAACCAAAATCTCTTCTCTCTACCAGGGGCGATGAGCAGGGCCTAAGGACCATATGTCATAGACTACTTTTTGAATCTACTCAATTTTCAACACAGTCATGTCAAAGGGGTTGAATTTCTTTAAATCTCTGCAGAATATTAAATAGGCAGAAAAACTAGACCTCAATTAGATTTACACCTTATTTTCTTCCTTTTTCAAAGACATGATGGTAACTTCTCCTTCTAATGGTAACTTCTCCTTCTGGACAGATGGGCAGAGTCCAAGGGCATGAGATTTAACGCATCCAAGTGCCGGGTTCTGCACATTGGCCACAACAACCCCAGGCAGTGCGACAGGCTGGGGTCACAGTGGCTGGAGAGCAGCCAGGCAGAGAGGGACCTGGGGGTGCTGGTTGATGGTAGGATGAACATGAGCCTGCAGTGTGCCCAGGCAGCCAAGAGGGCCAATGGCATCCTGGCCTGCATTAAGAACAGTGTGGCCAGCAGGAGCAGGGAGGTCATTCTGCCCCTGTACACAGCACTGGTTAGGCCACACCTCGAGTACTGTGTCCAGTTCTGGGCCCCTCAGTTTAGGAAGGAGGTTGACTTGCTGGAACGAGTCCAGAGAAGGGCAACTAAGTTAGTGAGGGGCTTGGAACACAAGCCCTATGAGGAGAGGCTGAGGGAGCTGGGGCTGCTTAGCCTGGAGAGGAGGAGACTCAGGGGTGACCTTATTGCTCTCTACAACTACCTGAAGGGGGGTTGTAAACAGGCAGAGGTTGGTCTCTTCTCCCAGGCAGCCAGCACCAGAACAAGAGGACACAGTCTGAGGCTGCGCCAGGGGAAGTTCAGGCTGGAGGTCAGGAGGAATTTTTACACAGAGAGAGTGATTGCCCATTGGAATGGACTGCCTGGGGAGGTGGTGGAGTCGCCGTCACTGGAGGTGTTCAGGAGGAGACTTGACAGGGTGCTTGGTTACATGGGTTAGTTGATTAGGTGGTGTTGGGTGATAGGTTGGACGTGATGATCTTGAAGGTCTCTTCCAACCTGGTTTATTCTATTCTATTCTATGCTATTCTAATCCAGACATCAGCTCTTCTTTCCACATCACAGCACTTTAGAGTATCCATAGCAGAGCAACCTTTTTATGTAGTTATTTATTTTAGCAGAGGATTAAATTCTTGGTAGGAAACAACCCCATGGATCAGTATAGGCTGGGGTCTGACCTGTTGGAGAGTAGTGAAGGGGAAAAAGGACTCGGGGGTCTTAGTGGATAGAAGGTTAACCATGAGCCAGCAATGTGGGTCTGAGAGGTTTCCCTTCTGCTCTACTCTGCACTTGTGAGGCTGCATCTGGAATATTGTGTCCAGTTCTGGGCCCCTCAGTTCAAGAAGGGCCTCAGAGATCTGCTTGAAAGAGTCCAGGACAGAGCCACAAAAATGATGAAGGGAGTGGAACATCTTCCTTACAAGGAGAGACTGAGTGAGATAGGTTGGATGCGATGATCTTGAAGGTCTCTTCCAACCTGGTCTGGTCTGGTCTGGTCTGGTCTGGTCTGGTCTGGTCTGGTCTGGTCTATTCTATTCTATTCTATTCTATTCTATTCTATTCTATTCTATTCTATTCTATTCTATTCTATCTGTGAATCTGTGCTTCAGCTGAGGGCTCTGTAGCCTGGAGAGGAGGAGATAAGGTGTGACCTCATTTATGTAAAGGGTGAGTGCCAAGAGGATGGAGCCAAGCTCTGCTGGGTGATGCCCAATGACAGGACAAGGGGCAATGGGTGGAAGTGGAGGCATAGGAAGTTCCATGGAAACATGAAGAAAAATGTTTTCCCTTTGAGGGTGACAGAGCACTGGAACAGGCTGCCCATAGTGGTTGTGAAGTCTCCCTCTCTGGAGATATTCAAGACCTACCTGGATGAGTTCCTGTGTGACCTGCTCTAGGTCATCCTGCTCTGCCAGTGGTTGTTGGACTGGATGAGTTTTGGAGGTCCCTTCCAATCCCTAACACCCTGTGATTCAGTGAAATGCAGAAACTATCTTCATGTTTCACATCTGTTATGCAATCAAGCAAAATGGATGAGAGAGAGCGTTCCACATGCTGCCTTGAAAACAGGCTGCATTCCCTGTGGTGCATCCCAGCATGGAGCTGAGAAAATACTATGTTGATGGAGCTTGAGGGAAGAAAATGAGCATCGTTCTTCAACAGCTCTGAAATTTGCCTTTGACAGCAGAGCAAGCAGCTCCAATCCAGGCTTGCCTTGCGTAAGTGAATTTCCAGGGCATTGTTTTTAGGGATGATATTCTTACTGCAAAGTGGAGATGGTGGGCAAGAATTTTAAGGAGAAGATGTATTATTAGTTTTCTGCACGGCCTTTATAGTTCCTCTGACAGAATAATTTGGTTAGCTTTAGCTTTTCGTCTTTTGGAAACATATTTAAAGCTTAGAAGTGTCATAAGTGCTCTTTCTGGGAAGGAGTTGTGTGGGAATACCTCCCCCCCCAAGCTTCAACAAAAATAGTTCTAAGAAAATAGCCACTTTTAAAACCTGTTAAAAGGACAAACAACTTCTTTTTTTTTGTGGTTGTTGTTTTAATTCTTATTCCTTTTTTTTTTTCTGGTTTGTCCTTAAACCAAAAAAAATAAAAAACAACCCACCCACCAACATTCATCATAATTACTGCTGAGAATTATAAACCAGCTTGGCTCTAGAAATTGCAACAGTTCCTAGTCACAGAACTCAAAATAGTCCTTATCTGTTGGAGTCCTGTGTTCAGTTCTAGGCCCCTCAGTTTAAGAAGGACATTGAGACACTTGAACATGTCCAGAGAAGGGCAACGAGGCTGGGGAGAGGCCTGGAGCACAGCCCTGTGAGGAGAGGCTGAGGGAGCTGGGGTTGCTTAGCCTGGAGAAGAGGAGGCTCAGGGAAGACCTCCTTGCTGTCTACAGCTAACAGAAGGGAGGTTGTAGCCAGGTGGGGGTTGGTCTCTTCTCCCAGGCACCCAGCACCAGAACAAGAGGACACAGTCTCAAGCTGCACCAGGGGAGATTTAGGCTGGAGGTGAGGAGAAAGTTCTTCCCAGAAAGAGAAGTTGGCCATTGGAATGTGCTGCCCAGGGAGGTGGAGGAGTCACCATCCCTGGAGGTGTTCAAAAAGTGATTGGACATGGCACTTGGTGCCACAGTTTAGTCATGAGGTCTGTTGTGACAGGTTGGACTTGATGATCTATGAGGACTTTTCCAGCCTTATTGATTCTATGATTCTACAACACAATCTTCTTTTGGAAGATGGAGAAGTCTGAAGGTATGCTGTGTGACTGGGCTCCAACTGCTTCAGAAAAAGCCTATGTGAAGCATGAATAGTTACAGTTCATGTATTGTTCCACATTTTTAGTGGTATCTTAGGTAAGACCTATGAAATAATTCTAATGTGATGAATACAGTTGTGTTTAGATGACTTTGTGTACACAAATTATATCAAATTTAATAGTTAAAGATTCAGGCATGAGAATGTGCTGTCCAGGGAAGTGAATAGGATAGGATAGGGTAGGATAGGATAGGGTAGGATAGGATAGGGTAGGATAGGATAGAATAGAATAGAATAGAATAGAATAGAATAGAATAGAATAGAATAGAATAGAATAGAATAGAATAGAATAGAATAGAATAGAATAGAATTAACCAGGTTGGAGGAGGCCTTTGAGATCATCAAGTCCAACCTATCACCTGACACCATCTCATCAATTAAACCATGGCACTAAGTGCCTCATCCAGTCTCCTCCTAAACACGTCCAGGGATGATAACTCCACCACCTCCCTGGGCAGCACATTCCAATGGCCAATCTCACTTGCTGGGAAGAATTTCTTCCTAACATCCAGCCTAACCCTCCCCTGGTGCAGCTTGAGACTCTGTCCTCTTGTTCTGGTTCTGGTTGCCTGGGAGAAGAGACCAATCCCCACCTGGCTACAACCTCCCTTCAGGTAGTTGTAAACAGCACGAAGGTCTCCCCTGAGCCTCCTACTCTCCAGGCTAAGCAACCCCAGCTCCCTCAGCCTCCCCTCATAGGGCTTGTGCTCCATCCCTCTCCCCAGCTTTGTTGCCCTTCTCTGGACACCTTCCAGTGACTCAACATCTTTCCTAAACTGAGTTGCCCAGAAGTGGACACACAGGTGGTTGAGTCCCCAAGCCTGGATGTGTTTCAAGGTGGTTTGGATGTTTGGCTGTGGTGCTTGGGGGTATGATTTAAGAGTGACCCTTGTAGAGCAGGGCTCTCGGTTGGACTTGGTGATCCTGAGGGTCTTTTCCAACCTGAACATGTCTGTGATTCTGTGATGTGTTTCTGTGAATGGAGTGCTGCATGTGTGTGCTTCTTAGGAGTTATTGCTTTGTTAGTTTTCAGGTAGCAAATTGCTAATAATGAATTTCAAACTTATTTTCAGTGGTGAGAATTCTCATTTTAAACACTTTGAAAATGTGGGAATTTGTATTAGTAACATGAATACATAGCAATTTGGGATACCTAAGAGGATATGTTAACAGAGTAGTTCATGGATCTGTTTCTTTACCTTTTCTTTGTCTGCAGCTGGGAATAGAAGTTACATTGATTAGCTTTTGGGAGCTTTTGCCTCGTTTTTGTTGCTATGGAAACCATTTCCTTGGCATCAATGCATCTAGCAGGTCTGTCTTACTTTCCTGTGAGCTCTAACAGAGAGAGCATTGTGGAATGGCATTGGGGGGCATAAAAAACCCCCACAGAGATAAACAAGGAGGAAAAGATCAACAAAAGTAGCTGAAAGTTAATACAGGGATATTGCCTAGTTGAATTGAATTAAGTCTTGTTTCTGTGTGGGTCAGCTAGGGAGTTCTGTGTATAGGTCAGGATTTTAAGGCTCCAACAAGGCTACAGCTAAAAGCCAGAGGAACAGAAGCCTCCACATCAGAAAGCCTTATCCACAATCCCACTACCCAACCCCCCATTGAAAAAAAAAAAAAAAAGAAAGAAAAAAGAAGAAAAGGGGGAAAAAAGAAGAGGTAAAATGTGGAACTATGCGTCTGGGTACTAAATTTGAATACAGAAATGTTTGCTTTCTACTCCTCTGGCAGTCTTAAAATGGTAACCTCACTTAGAAGAAAATCCTTTCAAGCCTAAAGCAATTTTAAAGTCAAAACCTGCTGCACCCATCACATAATTTAGGGAATGGGATGTCAGATGGTATATTCCACGAGAATCCAGTAATTATGTGCATTCAGTGTGCTGCATTAATTTTCTTTTGGTGTTTCTGCAGCTGCAATTTTGTTCCTATTTTGCTTTGCACTGTATGTCACAAACCCAAGTCCCGAGAATGAGGAGGCAGACAAGCGACTCTGCTATCCACTCCTCCTGGCTGACTGTACAATGCTTCAGCTGTTTCCTTTTCCAGAACGTGTTTCTTGCAAAGAACTTAAAACTCTGCTAAAACTGGAGTGAATGACAAGCAGGATACACCCAGCACCACATTTGGCAGGAAGCTGGGTGATGCACGAAAACCTGTCAAGTAAGTTCTATTAGCAAAACTGAAGGATATCCCAAATGGCAAAATGATTGGCTCCAGGACGGGGAAGGGGAGCACAAAAAGACAGTGATATGAACCCAGGCAAAAGCAATAGTAAAAACATCACTGTCACCTTACAAATATACCACAGCCTACCACGTCTGGAGGCTGCTGTTAATAATCTCTACACCATTTCTCCTTCAGAAGTCAGACACAAGCCCCTGCCGTCAGAGCCAGAACTATCTGATTTCTTAAACTGAAAGTTGCACACTGTGTTGTTGGTGTGGAAGTGTGAGGATGATGAAGCTGATGCCTTCAAGGCAAGGAGATATACTTGAAATTCACTTAGTCCTTTCCCTATGGCTGCAAATAAAATGGCTACATTTTTGCTTTCTATTTCAAGGGTTTTCTTGTGATTGTGAACGCATGCTGGTCAATGTCATTAAGATACCAATAATCATCTCTGTACCACTTCTCCTTCAGAAGTCAGACACAACCCCCTGCCATCAGAGCTGGAACTGTCTGATTTCTTAAACTGAAAGTTGCACACTGTGCTGTTGGTGTGGAAGCGTGAAGATGCTGAAGCTGATGCCTTTAAGGCAAGGAGACATACTCACAATTCACTTAGTCCTTTCCCTGTTGCTGCACATAAAATAGGTATATTTTTTTTCTTTCTATTTCAAAGTTTTCCTTGTGATTGTGAACACATGCTGGTAGATGTCATCACGATACAAATAATCATCTCTGTACCATTTCTCCTTCAGAAGTCAGACACAACCCCCTGCCATCAGAGCTAGAACTGTCTGATTTCTTAAACTGGAAGCTGCACACTGTGCTGTTGGTATGGAAGTGTGAAGATGCTGAAGCTGATGCCTTCAAGGCAAGGAGACATACTCACAATTCACTTAGTCCTTTCCCTATTGCTGTACATAAAATAGCTGTATTTTTCTTTCTATTTCAAGGTTTTTCTTGTGATTATGAGTACATACTGGTAGATGTCATCAAGAGATTTACCTGAGGACTGTCAGGAGCTGCCAATGTGGGGCTACTCCACAGGGAAGCTAAACTGGAAACTAAGAGTGCTCCCAAGAACAACTGGGCAGTAATTCCTCTCATCAGGGCTTAGTGGAGCAGAGCAAGGTCCCATTGACAGTGTCATCAGAGGAAGGCAAGGTAACTTCAGAGAAAGGTCCAAGTTCAGACCTGCTGGAGAGAACCTAACAGAGAGCCATGAGGATGTCTGGGGCACTGAGCATCTCCCATGTGAAGAGAGACTGAGAGCCCTGGGGCTGTTTAGTCTTGAGAAGAGAAGGCTGAGAGGGGATCTCATCAATATGTACAAATATCTGAGGGGTAGGTGTCAAGTGGAGGGGGGCAAACTCTTCTTGGTGGTGAGCAATAATAAGACAAGAAACAACAGGTTCAAGCTTGAACATAGATTTCAGCTCAACATGAGGGTGACAGAGCCCTGGAACAGGCTGTCCAGAGAGGTTGTGGAGTCTCCTTCTCTGGAGATTTTAAAAACCTGCCTGGATGCATTCCTGTGTGGACCGCCCTGGGTGGTCCTGCTTTAGTAGAGGGGTTGGACTTGGAGATCTCTGGAGGTCCCTTCCAACCTCTAATGTACTGTGATACTGAGATACCTCTGCAGTGCAGCTTAGGCATTATTTAGACCCCTTGGACAAAAGAGTACAATGGATGCTGAAGTCTGATGAGAGAGCTGAGCCTACTGGGTGCTCTCAGAACCCAGGCAAGGATGTACTGTGGAATGATTTGGAAAATCTCCATTTATTCTAGTGTGGGTAAAAACACTATATTATCAAACAATACTTCAGAGCTAGCCAGGATAAAATGACTTAATTACAAGAGTTTAAATATACATTTCACAGACTCACAGAACTGTCAGGGTTGGAAGGGACCTCAAAGATCAGCTAGTTCCAACCCTTCTGCCATGGGCAGGGACACCTCACACTACATCAGGCTGCTCACAGCCACATCCAGCCCAACCTTACAAACCTCCAGGGATGAGGCTTCTACCACCTCCCTGGGCAACCTGTGCCAGTGTCTCACCACCCTCATGGGGAAGAACTTCTTCCTAATGTCTAATCTAAATCTCCCCTCCTCTAACCTGGGTCCATTCTCCCTAGACCTATCACTACCTATCACTACCCCCTAATAAGTCTCTCACCAGCTTTCTTGTAGGAAAGGGCTCTCAGCCTTTCCTCATAAGGCAGCGCTCCAGTCCCTTCATCATCCTTGTAGCTCTCTGTTGGACTCTCTCAAGTAGATCCCTTTGCCTCTTGAACTGGGGAGTCCAGGTGTGGCCTCACTAGGGCAGAGCAGAGGGGGAGGAGACCCTCCCTCAATCCGCTGGACACACTCCTCTTAATGCATCTGTCCATGGCAGGGGGGTTGGAGCTAGATGATCTCTGAGATCCCTTCCAACCCTGACAATTCAGTGATTCTAAGCTATAACCTCTATAACAATTAAATATTTGTTATTTTATTATTTTATTTTTCAGATTTCTATTCTTTTTCTCTCTTTTCCTTTTGTAGTAGTAACCAGAGCCTTTTTTTCTATATGCTGCTAGTGTGCAATGCTGGTTGGCTTAATATGCACAAAGTACAGGATTTCCATGGGACAGGTTGAGAATGCAGACGGAATACAGACAGAGAATACAGAGAGAACCTAACTGAGTACTTTGACTTTTAAAGAAAGAGTAAAATGAGAGAAAGAGCCTCCAGGATGATTCTATGATTCTCTGAAATTGGCTTGATGATTTCAGAGCCCTAATTACATCCAGATAGTAGCCTCCAAAGTACATAACCTGCAGGAAAAAAAGAATATTGAATAATGGCCCATCTTTTTGATGGAAGTAACATCCTGTGAGTGACTTACTGGTTATTGTATAACTAGGGCACATGAAACCATCACTGACCAGCACCAAAGTGATCACCCTTACCTCCTTTTTGCAGGGTGGGAAGAAGAATTTATGATTATATAGAATATAGCCTGAATTAACATGTATGAGGAAGGAATTTGTTAATCAATGTCTACAAATATCTGAGGGCTGGGTGTTAAGAAGGAGGGCACAGGCTCTGCACACTTGCTCCCTGGGATAGGACAAGGAGCAATGGATGTAAATTGCAGCACAGGAGGTCCCACCTCAACACAAGAGGGAACTTCTTCACTGTAAGGGTGACAGAGCACTGGAACAGGCTGCCCAGAGAGGTTGTGGAGTCTCCTTCCCTGGAGACTTTCCAGACCCATCTGGACATGTTCCTGTGCAACCTGAGCTAGATTGTATGGTCCTGCTCTGGCAGGGCGGTTGGACATGGTGATCTTTGGAGGTCCCTTCCAAACCCTAACATCCTGTGATCCTGTGACATTTTATTGCTATTTCAACTAGAACCTGAAGCACACAGTAACTCAATACCTGAGTAAATTTATCAGATGATCTTAAAGTAAATAAGCATTGATTCCACAAATGCAGTTCCACACTATAAACCAAAAGATGATACCATGACAATTTTCTCAATCACCAAGTCCAGAGCTCAACTGGCCTGCACATGTGGTTTAGTTCCCATTGAGAAACAATATTTGGATATGAAACTGAAAGGACATAATCTTGGAATTACTGTTTATGACAGTAGTTCATTTCTCTGTAATTTGTGTTTTTCTTTTTACACTGTTCAACTGACAAAAGCAAATTAAATTGACACCACCCTCAGCACTGCTGACTGAATCAGTCAGTGACAGAATCAGACCAGTGATAGAACAAGAGGACAGAGTCTCAACCTGTGCTGGGGGGAGGTTTAAGCTGAATGTTAGGAAGAAATTCTTCCTAGAAAGGGAGATTTGCCTTTGGAATGTGCTGCCCAGGGTGGTGGGGGAGTCACCATCACTGGAAGTGTTTAAAAAGAGCCTGGATGAGGCACTTGGTGCCATGGTTTAATTGATTAGATGGTGTTAGGTGATAGGTTGGACTCAAAGGTCTTTTCCAGCCTGGTTAATTCTGTATTCTGTAATCGAGTAGACCTCAGTTGATGGTGACATCTTCAACATCTAGTTCATCTTAAACACCTAGATATATATGCTGGAATACCTACAATTTCTGATTCTTGAGTCAAGTAAAGTTGAAAGTGATTGGTTTATCTCAGTCTTCACGCTGAGCTCTATTTTTCCATATCATATAGCCCTTATATAAAATGGATAGAGTCAGATTGGATGTTAGGAAGAAGTTCTTCCCCATCAGGGTGGTGAGACACTGGAACAGGTTGCCCAGGGAGATGGTGGAAACCTCATCCCTGGATATTTTTAAGGCTAGTCTGGATGGGCTCTGAGCAACCTGATCTAGTATGAGGTGTCCCTGCCCATGGCAGAGGGGTTTTGGAACTAGATGATCCTTGATGTCCCTTCCAACCCTAACAATTCTATGATTTTTTTGGTAATCTATTTATTTTTTCTCCAGCACATAAAATAGATGCAAAACATAGCTTTAAACATACACCCCCTGTGAGATTTGGACTGAGATTCAGTTTGGGCTCTTTACCTGCAGAAAGAACCTGAGGAATATGCATCTGAGAAATCAGAACCTAGTTCTGTTCTCTTTTACCTGTGATCTTTATTCAAAGCAAACTTCCGTCATGTGGGTTTTGTCCTGGATTTGCCTGAAGCAATAATAAGAATTTCCTCACACTTTGCATAAATCTACATACAGAGCAAAACAGAGGAACTGTTGGATTGTTGAAGGCTTGATGACAGGATGTCAGGGGTTGGAAGGGACCTCCAGAGATCATCGAGTCCAAGCCCCCTGCCAGAGCAGGACCATAGAATCTAGCTCAGGTCACACAAGAACACATCCAGATGGGCCTTGAATGTCTCCAGAGAAGGAGACTCCACAACCTCTCTGGGCAGCCTGTTCCAGTGCTCTGTGACCCTTACAGTGAAGAAGTTCCCTCTTGTGTTGAGGTGGAACCGCCTGTGCTGCAACTTACATCCATTGCTACTCGTCCTATCGCAGGGAGCAAGTGAGCAGAGCCTGTCCCCTCCCTCCTGACCCCCAGCCCTCAGATATTTGTAAACATTTATTAAATCCCCTCTAAGTCTTCTCTTTTCCAGACTAAAGAGCCCCAGGTCCCTCAACCTCTCCTCACCAGGCAGTGCTCCAGCCCCCTGATCATCCTCATAGTCCTCTGCCAGTGTTTTGCTGCAGTTAAGAGAAGTCAGTAAACGCAAGGGAGGGGAAAATAATCTGCAAGCCCTAAACTGCCCACTTACAAAGATCTGTAATGCTCGTCCATTAGGGACTATGAAAACCTCAGAAAATGTAAAGAGGCACCATTCAGAAAGAAAATCAACTTCATTTCACATTTCTGCAATGCTGGAATAAGAGAGGTAAGTGTACTTAGGTCTTGTGTTTATCAGCCATCAGCTTACCTTGCTGGGGTCTGGTGCAGTTATTAATGCCAGTGCGTTGTGCATTTGTTTTTGTTTTGTTTGCTGTGGTGGAGAGACAATGCAGCACTTATCTTCAGAACAGAGGTTTTCATATGAAAATTAAAAATGTGTGAGGCAGTCATTTCTTTACCTGTCACATGAGAATGGGAATAGGCTTAGAGAGAAACAAAAGGCTTGCTGTCAAAGGCATTAGATGCTGTTGCTTCTAAGAGGAAAAAAAAAAAGTCCTGGTTTCCCTTTCATTGCAACTCTCAGTCATCAAAGAAGGTTTCCAAAAGCACAGAACAGAGATTTTCTTTCATGTGGGCAGGTTTACTCAGAAGATTTTTTTTTTTACTCTATGTTCCAAAGGGCTCCAGGAATCTTGGAAAGTCTGCAAGGCTTAGCTGAGAATCACAGGCAAAGAGGGTGGACTATAATCAGTTTAGGAAAGATGTTGAGTTGCTGGAACGTGTCCAGAGAAGGGCAACAAAGCTGGAGAGGGGTTTGGAACACAAGCCCTGTGAGGAGAGGCTGAGGGAGCTGGGGTTGCTTAGCCTGGAGAAGAGGAGGCTCAGGGGAGACCTTCTTGCTCTTTCCAACTCCCTGAAGGGAGGTTGTAGCCACGTGGGGGTTGGTCTCTTCTCCCAGGCAACCAGCACCAGAACAAGAGGACACAGTCTCAAGCTGCTCCAGGGAAGGTTTAGGCTGGATGTTAAGAAGAAATTATTCATAGAAAGAGAAATTTGCCATTGGAATGTGCTGCCTGGAGAGGTGGACTTGCAATCATTGGAGGTGTTTAGGAGGAGTCTTGATGGGGCACTTTGTTTCATGGTTTAGTTGATTAGATTAGGTGGTGTTGGATGATAGGTTGGACTTGATGATCTTGTAGGTCTCTTCCAACCTGTTCTGTTCTGTTCTGTTCTGTTCTATTCTATTCTATTCTATTCTATTCTATTCTATTCTATTCTATTCTATTCTATAATTTAAAGAAATTAACAAAACAAACCCTCCAATAATCAAGCAGATGATTTTTTTCTTTTATTCAGCTGCTTGATGCAGCCCAGGATGAGTTACCTCCTGGATTCTGCTTGGTGAAAAGCAGAGACATCAGCCTGAAAATGCTAATAGTTAAAACATTTATTCAGTGCCCTAGAAATAAGATTCAGTCCACTCTGAAGGGAGCTGAAGGGAGTAAACCTGTATTCTTTCTTTCTTTCTTTGAGAAAACTTCCTAGCCACCACAATAAAAAAGTGTTCTGGCCTCTGTGGCAAATTGGTTTTGCCTTGGTTCAAATGCAATTTAAGGAGTGAAATTTGTTTGCTTTCTCAGACCTGGTGAATTGTATGGAAACCACCAGAGAATGAGTATCCCTTCCACTTTTGGCCACAGCTATTTATTTTGAATAAAGTGCAGCTACTCTTGGGACAAGCCAGGATTTTTCTATTTCTGTAGCCAGTACTGAGAGAAAATCACAGAATCACCAAGGTTGGAAGAGACCTCAACGATCATGAAATCCAACCTGCCACCACAGACCTCATGACTAAACCACGCCACCAAGTGCCACGTCCAATCCCCTCTTGAACACCTGAAGGGATGGTGACTCCACCACCTCCCTGGGCAGCACATGCCAATGGCAAACAACTCTCTCAGTGAAGAACTTTCTCCTCACCTCCAGCCTAAACCTCCCCTGGTGCTGCTTGAGACTGTGTCCTCTTGTTCTAGTGATGGTTGCCTGGGAATAGACACCAAACCCCATCTGGCTACAACCTCCCTTCAGTTAGTTGTAGAGAGCAACAAAGTGTCCCCTGAGCCTCCTCTTCTCCAGGCTAAGCAACCCCAGCTCCCTCAGCCTCTCCTCACAGGGCTGTGCTCCAGACCCCTTGTCAGGGTCCGGAGACATTAGACGTCTCGGTCCGGAGACACAGTTCTTTTAAATATTCCCGTGTTGTGAAATTAAAGGCACAAACGAGGCCAAAGTATCAACAGCTAGACTATTTATTACATAAAGTGGACATAAGAAGGGAAAGGGAGAAAAGAGAGAAAGTGGACATAAGAAGGGAAAGGGAGAAAAGAGAGAGAGAGAGAGGGACGAGAGATAGAAGAGGAAAGGAATTATATTACCACACCCCTCATCCCCCCTAAGATAAAGACTGTGGAGGAAAGGTGCTGCAGGAGATGTTGGGTTTGTAGAGACACCGTGGTGAGGCTTTTGCTGGAGAACAGCTGTGGTC
Source organism: Melanerpes formicivorus (assembly GCF_026170545.1). Lineage (NCBI taxonomy): Eukaryota > Metazoa > Chordata > Aves > Piciformes > Picidae > Melanerpes > Melanerpes formicivorus. The sequence continues at coordinate 2,571,784 of NW_027142406.1, read as the reverse complement.
CTCTGGGGAGATGTTGGGTTGATACAGGAACGGTGCTGAGGATTCGGCTGGAGCTGTGGTCCTCCGGGCTGCTTCTTTTCTCCGGAGCAGCATCGTCCCGGCTTTCCTTCTCAGCGGCCTGGCCCGTCTCCTGTGTTTTCCTTCATCTCCGTTTTTCTCCCCGTTTTTCTCCTCTGTTTCTCTCCTGTGTTTCTCTCTACAAACCAGTAGTTGCTCAAGTCTTTTATACAGTTTTTTAGTCCTTAGGTATGTAGTCAAATATTGTCCCTCAGGAATTCCAGTGGCAGGAAATCTGTGTGTTTGGGCAAGACCCTGGCTGGAGGAGGGGGGAATCTCCGTCTACCCTGTCTCCATCCAGACAAAGCTCAGGAAACAGGTGGTGATTATCTTGCCCTAAAGGTGTGATGGCTGGGTCCTTGGGTCCATTGTTGTAGTCCCGTGTTATCACGATGCAATCACAAGCTGATTTGCATCCAGGACTGGTGGACAGGATTCTTTCCACCTTCTTTCCAGTGGCTCTGCTATCACTTTATCTTTGTTGACTCACATAGAGAGAGACAAACTTATTAGACTCTCACACCCCTCCCCAGCTTTGTTGCCCTTCTCTGGACACCTTCCAGCAACTCAACATCTTTCCTAAACTGGGAAGCCCAGAACTGGACACAGTACTCAAGGTGTGGCCTAACCAGTGCTGAGTACAGGGGCAGAATGACTTCCCAATGTGCTGGACACACTGTCCCTGATGCAGGCCAGGATGCCATTGGCCTTCTTGGCCACCTGGGCACACTGCTGGCTCACATTCAGCCTACTATTGACAGGTCCCTTTCTGCCTGACACAGAAATGCAAAGTCATAGCTTTTCCAAATGATCTTTGAAAGTGTTCAAGCATGAATGAAAGAACATCTAAGCAAGGGATTTTTCCTGTATGTCACTTTACCTACATAAAATGGAAAAACCAAGTGGTATTATGGATACTGTACACATAGGGCTTTAAACTAGATTTGAAGGGGGAAGGGGTTAATAGTCTCCTGCTGGCTGGTGACAAACAGAGGGGCAGCTCACCAGCAGTAGAGAGAAGGAGAGCTGGTAAGGGCTCTCAGCTTGCTGCCCTGAGGCAGGCCACGAATGATCCACCAGGACATTCTGTGGAAACCGAGGGGATTTGGCACAAGAGGAGGACAGGGCCAGCCCAGCTGAAGTGCTTCTATGCGAATGTGTGCAGCTTGGGCAACAAACAGGATGAGTTAAGGGCCACTGTGCTGCTGGGATGCCACGACACAGTGGCTGTTACTGAAACTTGGTGGGATGAATCCCATGACTGGAATGTAGGCATTACCTGGACCTGAGCAAAGCCTTCGACACTGTCCCGCACCACATCCTGGTCTCCAAACTGGTGACACATGGGTTTGATGGGTGGACCACTAGATGGATAAGGAACTGGCTTGATGGCCGCACCCAAAGAGTGGCTGTCCATGGCTCCATGTCCCAGTGGAGGCCAGGGACAAGCGGAGTCCCTCAGGGATCAGTCCTGGGACCTGTCTTGTTCAACATCTTTGTGGGTGCCATGGACAGTGGCATTGAGTGCACCCTCAGCAAGTTTGCTGATGACACCAAGCTGTGTGGTGCAGCAGACAGGCTGGAGGGAAGGGAGGCCATCCAGAGGGACCTGGACAGGCTGGAGAGGTGGGCACAAGCCAACCTCATGAGGTTCAATAAGAGCAAGTGCAGGGTCCTGCATCTGGGTCGAGGCAATCCCAGGCACAAATCCAGGCTGGGCAGGGACTGGCTGGAAAGTAGCCCTGAGGAGAGAGACTTGGGGGTGCTGGTGGACAAAAAGCTCAACAGGAGCTCTCAGTGTGCACTTGCAGCCCGCAAAGCCAATCAGATCCTGGGCTGCATCAGGAGAAGTGTGGCCAGCAGGTCGAGGGAGGTGATCCTCCCCCTCTACTCAGCTCTGGTGAGACCCCACCTGGAGTACTGTGTCCAGCTCTGGAGCCCCTATTACAAGAGGGATGTGGAGGTGCTGGAACGTGTCCAGAGAAGGGCCAGGAGGATGATCAGAGGGCTGGAGCACCTCTCCTATGAGGACAGACTGAAGGAGTTGGGGCTGTTCAGTCTGCAGAAGAGAAGGCTCCGAGGAGACCTAATTGTGGCCTTCCAGTATCTGAAGGGGGCCTACAGGAAGGCTGGGGAAGGACTTCTCAGGATCTCAGGTAGTGACAGGACTAGGGGGAATGGAATGAAGCTGGAGGTGGGGAGATTCAGGCTGGATGTGAGGAGGAGGTTCTTCACCATGAGAGTGGTGAGACCCTGGAATGTGTTGTCCAGGGAGGTGGTTGAGGCCCCGTCCCTGGGGGTGTTTAAGAGCAGGCTGAATGAGGCTCTGGCCAGCCTGATCTAGTGTGGGGTGTCCCTGCCCATGGCAGGGGGGTTGGAACTAGATGATCCTTGTGGTCCCTTCCAACCCTGAATGAAACTATGAAACTATGAAACTATGGGTACTGTACACATAGTAGGCACTGTAGACCAGAATTTTGTTCCCACACTGACTGGTTTGTTTATGAAAATCAGAGGGTGAAATGTAAACTGAGCACAGCCTCCTCTAGATCTTCATCCTCAAAGCACAAACTCTCTGAGGCTCAAAAGAATGGAGATGTCTATAAACATCTTTCATATTCCTGTGCCTTTGAAGTTTTGGGTGATGACTAGGAGGCCATTCTGTATCTATGAATGATGGCCTCGACCTGACTTGGACTCCAGCTAAGCATCTTTCTCCTTTGTCATAGCTGGCTGAAAACATACACTTATCAATTTTTAATGTATCATCCGTAGTTTGAGAAGTTGGAAGCCTGCCACAGACCATGTTTTCATTCCAGGTCTGAATGATAAAATAGAGAGGTAGCCTCTCATGTGGTCATCAGAAGGGAACATGCAAAGTGTTTTAATCTGGATGAGACAAACATCACAGTACTACACAGTGTCCTCTTGTTCTGGTGCTGGTTGCCTGGGAGAAGAGACCAACCCCCACCTGGCTACAACCTCCCTTCAGGTAGTTGTAGAGAGCAATAAGGTCTCCCCTGAGTCTCCTCTTCTCTAGGCTAAATACCCCCAGCTCCCTCAGCCTCTCCTCATTTCAGTCCACAAAACTTTTCTCTGACAGAAAAGCTTTTGAAAATGACCTAGAGTCTCATTTTTATGTTGATTTGAAAGAATTTCTTCCTAATCTCCAGTCTCAATCTCCCCTCTTCCTGCTCAAAGCCATTGTCCCTAGTCCTGTCACTCCGAGCCCTTGTCTAAAGTCCCTCCCCAGCTCTCCTGTGGCCCCCTTCAGGTACTTGAAAGCTCCTCACAGGTCTCTCAGGCGCATTCTCTTCTCCAGGCTGAACAGCCCCAACTCTCCCACCTGAATTTGAAATTAAATCCTTGCCTGGCAGTCACTATTCAGCAGAGAACCTCTAACCACTAGGTGACAGGGAAGAGCTGTCCGTGTCTGCAGATGTTTGTCCTCCCTCTCTATCTCTGTCCTTCACCCATTTCAATTCTGAGCCCTAGAGGACAAAAACTGCAAGTTTTTAAAAAGAGACTGGACGAAGCACAGGAAGAATCTGGAGGTGCTGGAAGGTGTCCAGGGAAGGGCCACAAGGATGATCAGAGGGCTGGAGCTCCTCTCCTATGAGGATAGACTGAGGGAGTTGGGGCTGTTCAGTCTGGAGAAGAGAAGGCTCTGGGGAGACCTAATCGTGGCCTTCCAGTATCTGAAGGGGGCTACAAGAAAGCTGGGGAGGGTGTCAGGGAGTGACAGGATCAAGAAGAATGGGAAAAAAATAGAAATGGGTAGATTCAGATTGGATGCTAGGAAGAAGTTCTTCCTCATGAGGGTGGTGAGACGCTAGCACAGGTTGCCCAGGGAGGTGGTGGAAACCTCATCCCTGGAGGTTTTTAAGGCCAGGCTGGACGTGGCTGTGAGCAAACTGCTGGAGTGTGAGGTGTCCCTGCCCATGGCAGGGGGGTTGGAACTGGCTGATCCTTGAGGTCCCTTCCAACCCCGACAATTCTGTGATTCTATGATCTCAAAGACCTTTTCTAACCTGGTTGATTCTGTATTCTGCATACCAACAGCTTTATCCAATTAAGAAACTAGATTTTGACAGCACTGTTTTACCCTTAAAAAAAAAAATAAATCTATAAAAATGTTCCCCTTTCTAGTATAAAATATCACTGATGAATTTTACATGAAAATTTCCAGGCAGCGTTTCATCAGAACTTTCAATTTGAATTTACTCTGCCTTGCCTGCAAAGTTTTTAGCAAATGCAACATAAGACATTACTTGAAAGAAAAATGATTTTCAATTAAAGTCTGAGGTAAAAGAAGATTAAAATTTTATGGTGCTCTTTGAAAAGCTGGGGAAAGAGGTTTTAATCTTTTAATCTTTAATCAGTGTCTGAAGGGGGCCTACAAGAAAGCTGGGGAGCGACTTTTTAGGGTGTCAGGTAGAGATAGGACTAGGGGAGATGCAGCAAAACTAGAAATGAGCAGATTCAGATTGGATATTAGGAAGAAGTCCTTCACCATGAGGGTGCTGAGACACTGAAACATCTTACCCAGGGATGTGATAGAAGCCTCATCCCTGGATGTTTTGAAGGCCAGGCTGGATGTGGCTCCAGGCAACCAGATGTAGTGTGAGGTGTCCCTGGCCATGGCATGGAGGTTGGAACTGGATGATCCTTGAGGTCCCTTCCAACCCTAACAGTTCTATGATCATAATCCTACTAAGAAACCAGTTGGAGGCAACTATGTTAGTTTTAATGCTACAATTTTATGTTTTATTCAATAAACTTTGGATATCACAGAAAATGTGATCATATCCTGACTGGGAAGTGTCAGAGCTTATGTACTCTGAACTGAATGTGACATCTAAGCTCATCACAGCTTTGTCACTGGTTAGGCCACTCCTTGAGTACTGTGTCCAGTTCTGGGCCCCTCAGTTTAAGAAGGACATTGAGACTCTTGAATGTATCCAGAGAAGGGCAACGAGGCTGGGGAGAGGCCTTGAGAACAAGCCCTATAAGGAGAGGCTGAGGGAGCTGGGGTTGCTTAGCCTGGAGAAGAGGAGGCTCAGGGGAGACCTTATTGCTATCTACAACTACCTGAAGGGAGGTTGTAGCCAGGAGGGGATTGGTCTCTTCTCTCAAGCAACCAGCACCAGAACAAGAGGACACAGTCTCAAGCAGCATCAGGGGAAGTTTAGGCTGGAGGTGAGGAGAAAGTTCTTCCCAGAGAGAGTTGTTCGCTATTGGAATGTGCTGCCCAGGGAGGTGGTGGAGTCCCCATCCCTGGAAGTGTTCAAAAGGGGATTGGATGTGGCACTGGGTGCCATGGTTTAGTCATGAGGTGTTGGGTGACAGGTTGGACTTGATGATCTTTGAGGTCTCTTCCAACCTTGATGATTCTGTGACTTGGTACCTTGTGCATGGCTGAGACCTAACACAGGACTTCTCTATTCTCATTCGCAAATCTGTGTAACTAATCTGCTGTTAGTGCCATCACTGAGCTTGCCAGCAATTTTGCCTGCTAGTTATTTTAAGATGATACTCCCACATTTAAATTATTTGCTTGACATTTTGAACATCATTTGATTACTTTTAGCCCCTTTTTTTGGTGTTTTGATATTGGTTTGGGTTTTTCTTTTTCTTTCTCCCTTAGAATTTGCTTCTTTTCCCTGGTTCTGCTCTGCATTGACTTTAGTTCAATGTTTCTTGCAAACTTAATCAAAGTGCTGTTTCTCTCTTCCACCAAAGAGTTAATGAGTGTACTAAATAATAAAGGCTTTGCTGCAGATTCATTGCATACTGCATTTCAGATCTCAGGTTCTAATAGTTCAGAGTGTATATGTATTGAAGCTTTTTCTGATTGTGTTCCTCTTGGGGTGGCTTGCTTTTCACAGTATCACAGTATCACAGTACATTAGAGGTTGGAAAGGACCTCCAGAGATCTCCAAGTCCAACCCCCCTGCCAAAGCAGGATCACCCAGGGTAGTCTGCACAGTAATGCATCCAGGTAGGTTTGGGAAGTCTGCAGAGCAGGAGACTCCACAACCTCTCTGGGCAGCCTGTTCCAGGGTTCTGTCACCCTCACTGTAAAGAAGTTTCTCCTCATGTTGAACTGAAATTTATGCTCAAGCTTGTACCTGCTGTTCCTCGTCTTACTACAGTGCACCACTGAAAAGAGCTTTGCACCCTCCACTTGACACCCACCCCTTGGATGTTGATACACATTGATGGGATCCCCTCTCATTCTCTCTTCTCAAGACTAAACAGCCCCAGGGATCTCAATCTCTCTTCATAGGGGAGATGCTGAAGTCCCCTAATCATCCTCATGGCTTTCCATTGGATTTTCTCTAGCAGTTCTCTGTCTTTCTTGAACTGGGGAGCCCAAAGCTGGACACAGTATTCCAGGTTATATTTTCATATAACTGCCTTTATACTCCGACAAATGTGATTAATTACACTGGTATAAGTTGTTGACACACTGTCAAATGACCTAGCAAAACCTAAAGTGAGGAGAACAAATTATTCTACCATTGTTCTAGTTAATTCATAAGCAGGCAAGGGAAGCAAATCATTCCACAGTTAGCTAATGTGTAAGTACTTCAAAAACAACTACTACCTGAAAACAATAATCTTTGGATTGTCGTTGCTTAATTATGTTAGAATCCCACCACCCAAGTGTCCTAAGCCTGTTTTCTTTTGCAGAGTGTGTAACTACTGAGCACAGTCCTTGCTGGACACAACAGAGCAATTTCCTTTCACCACATGTTCCGAGTCCTAAAGCATTCCTGAAATAAATAGAATATGATGGTTTAGAGGATTGATGATGAATGCTCTGCTGGAGCAGATTATTCCATGCAGCAGGAAGAGCATCTGGATTCAGAGAATCCTATAATGAATTGCAAAGTACACTTTGATACAAATTAAACTCCTTCAAGAGTGTGTATGCAAAAACACATTTTCATCCAACTGCTTTTGTGTATGTTTTGAGCTACCAGATTCTCCTGTTTGCTCACATTTTTGTTCTGCCAGCAAGAGACAATACTTTAAGTCCTGTTCATGTTTAGCTGTGAGAATTGTTGAGTTCTAGTTTGTGCAAAGCATATTTAAAGTGGTGTCTGCCCGTGGCACTAGATGGAGCTATCTCTTTGAGTTGAATTAACTCTATTGGAAATTCAGCTTCTATTCTATCACCCTGCAAATTTTCATGTAAAAGAGATAAAAGGGGGATGGGGGGATGTGGGGGGAATGGAATAATAAAGAGAAAACTATCAAGAGACCAAAACAAGAAATGTAATTATTTAAATTATCATGAAAAGGAGTCCAAAATAACCTCAAGTGAATTAATGTATATAAATATGTGAAGAGTGAGTGCCAGGAGGATGGAGCCAGGCTGTTCTCAGTGGTGTCCTGTGACAGGACAAGGGCCAGTGGGTGCAAGCTGGAGCATAGGAAATTCCACATGAACATAAGGCCCATCAATTTATGAAGGACATTGAGATTCTTGAACGTGCTCAGAGAAGGGCAATGAGGCTGGGGAAAGGCCTTGAGCACAAGCCCTATGAGGAGAGCCTCAGGGAGCTGGGGTTGCTTAGCCTGGAGAAGAGGAGGCTCAGGGGAGACCTTCTTGCTGTCTACAACTACCTGAAGGGAGGTTGTAGCCAGGTGGGGGTTGGTCTCTTCTCCCAGGCAACCAGCACCAGAACAAGAGGACATAGTTTCAAGCTGCACCAGGGGAATTTTTGGCTGGAGGTGAGGAGAAAGTTCTTCCTAGAGAGAGTTGTTAGTCATTGGAATGGCACCCAGGGAGGTAGTGCAGTCACTGTTCCTTGGAAACTAACAGTTTGGAAGCTTCTTGTCCACACACACTTTTGCAGGCATTTGAAAAGAATAGAATAGAATAGAATAGAATAGAATAGAATAGAATAGAATAGAATTAACCAGGTTGATAAAGATTTTTGAGATCATTGAGTCCAACCCATTATCCAACCCTAACTAATCAACTAACCCATGGCACCAAGCACCCCGTCCAGTCTCCTCCTAAACAACTCCAGTGATGGTGACTCCACCACCTTCCTGGGCAGCACATTTCAATGGACAATCTCTCTCACTATGAAGAACTTCTTCTTAACATCCAGTCTAAACCTCCCTTGGCACAGCTTGAGACTGTGTCCTCTTGTTCTGGTGCTGGTTGCCTGGGAGAAGAGGCCAACCCCCACCTGGCTACAATCTCCCTTCAGGTAGTTACAGGCAGCAAGAAGGTCTCCCCTGAGCCCCCTCTTCTCCAGGCTAAGCAACCCCAGCTCCCTCAGCCTCTCCTCACAGGGCTGTGCTCTAAACCTCTCCCCAGCTTTGTTGCCCTTCTCTGGACAACTTCCAGCATCTCAACATCTTTCTTAAACTGAGGAGCCCAGAACTGGACACAGGACTCAAGGTGTGGCCTAACCAGTGCGGTGTACAGGGGGCCATGGAAACACATCATCTAAAACTCCTTCCAGTTCCAGTCATGACCAAAACATCTGAATCGCTGTGGATGGAACTTTTCTTGCAAGCGGTTACTAAAGAGTGTTAATTAAAAATCATTAAGAAGGATTATTTGTATTAATGTTCAAAACAAGTTCTGTGGATTTATGGAGCCTTGGAAGGAATGACTTTTAGTAATGCTCCTGTAACATTTTCCATAGGATCCCTGGGTTTTGCAAGATCTTGTCAGAGGCTTGAGAACAGAAATAAGAAATCTGGCTAAGAAATTATAAATAAGTACATATAGTTAGGTTACTTTTCCCATGGATTACTCATACCTTCCCCCCCCTTGCTTCTTTTTTGCCCTTTGAAAAAAGGGCTTTCCACAAGCTGTGCCAGATAGCTTTCTCTGGTGCCACATCACCACTCTTTGAATCCACTGAACAGTCAGACTACTTTGGCTAGTGCTAAGAGTGATAAAGTCTATTTGAAAATAAACAGAAGAGATGAGGAAATCTCCAGCTCATTTGTTTACATTCTAGGCAAAACTAGATTGCTCAACTTACCAATGTTTGGCCAGACTGTCAGACCCTAAGGTGTACCATGGAATGAAATACCCTGATTTTTGTGAATAATGGTTTTTCCCTTTCTGAAACTCCTAAATATGTTTCATAGAATCACAGAATTGTCAGGGTTGGAAGGGACCTCAAGGGTCAGCTAGTTCCAACCCCCCTGCCATGGGCAGGGACACCTCACACTACAGCAGGTTGCTCAGAGCTTCCACCACCTCCCTGGGCCACCTGTGCCAGTGTCTCACCACCCTCCTGGTGAAGAACTTCTTCCTAACATCCAATCTGAATCTACCTCCAATCTGAATCTACCCATGTCTATTTCTTTTTTCATCCCCCCTATTCCTAGCATTACCTGACACCCTAAAAAGTGTATTTCTTTGTATCTTCTCCATACTTTGATATTTTCAAATAAACTCCAAATGTCATCATCCCATTTTGCAGTGGAAACTCTCTTGTTAATGGACTCTATTTCCTTGTTCATCTTTGTGATGATTGTAGTTAGGCAAAATGAAGTACCTGAAAAGGACTTGTGTTTACTGGATCATGGAATCACAGGATGTTAGGAGTTGGAAGGGACCTCTCGAGTCCAGTTCCCCTGCCAGAGCAGGACCATAGCACAGGTCACACAGGAACACATCCAGACAGGTCTGGAAAGTCTCCAGAGAAGGAGACTCCACTGCCTCTCTGGGAAGTCTGTTCCAGTACCCTGTCACCCTTACAGTAAAGAAGTTCATCCTCATGTAGAGGTAGAAATTCCTGTGCTGTAGTTTACATCCATTGCCCCTTGTCCTATCACAGGGTCCTTCTTGACACTTAGCCCTCAGGTATTTATAGAGATGGATTAAATCCCCTCTCAGTCTTCTCTCCACACTAAACAGCTCCAGATCTCTCAGCCTTTCCACATAAGGCAATGCTCCTGTCCCTTAATCACCCTTGTAGCCCTCTGTTGGACTCTCTCAAGTAAATCCCTGTTCCTCTTGAAATGGGGAACCCAGAACTGGATGCAATATGTCAGGTGGAATGTACCCCAGAATGGATAAAAGCTTGTACATGAGGCAGGAATATAAGCTTGCAGCCCAGAATGATGGGTTGGACTTGATGATCTTTGAGGTCTCCTCCAACCCTGGTGATTCTGTGATATCCTGGGCTGCATAAAACCAATCATGACCAGCAGGTCAAGGAAGGTGATTTTTTTCCTCTGTCTGCTCTTGTTAGATCTCATCTGCATCCAGTTCTGGGTTCCCCAGTACACAAAAGACATGAGTCTATTGAAGCAATTCCAAAGGAGAGTCACAAAAATGGTCAGAGGACTGGAATGACTCTGAAGAAAATCTGGTTGAGTTGAAGTTGTTCAGTCTGGAGAAGAGAAGGTTCTGAGGACACCTTATGGAGGTCTTTTCACATACAAAAGGGGCTTATGAGAAAGGTAGAGGCTTTTTACTATGGTCTGAAGTGGTGGGATATGGGGTAATGCTTTTAAAAGGAGGGTAGACTTAGATTAGATACAAGGAAGAAATTCTTTATGCTGAGGATGGTAAAACACTGGAACAGGTTGCTAAGAGAAATTGTGGATGCCCTGTCATCGGAAATGCCCAAAGTCAGGTTGGATGGGGCTTTGAGCAACCTGGTCTAGTGAAAGATGTGATGACAGGGATGGAGTTTAAAGGTCCCTTCAAGCTCAAGCTATTGTGTCATCGCCTTACTCTAATTATCTAGGTTTTTAATTTAGATGCAGCAGCAATCCATCATGGGCACATGATGGCTCTTGGTCCATGCAGTAGGATTATTAGATGACTAAGACAACCAGCGCCAGAACAAGGAGACATCGTCTCAAGCTGTGCCAGGGGAAGTTTAGGCTTGAGGTGAGGAGAAAGTTCTTCCCAGAGAGAGTTGTAAGCCATTGGAATGTGCTGCCCAGGGAGGTGGTGGAGTCACCACCCCTGGAGGTGTTCAAGAGGGGACTGGATGTGGCACTTGGTGCCATGGTTTAGTCATGAGGTCTGTGGACAGGTTGGACTTGGTGATCTTTGAGATCTCTTCCAACCTTTTTGCTTCTATGATTCTGTGATTCTAAGCCAGTGCCTTGAAGAGAGCTCTGCTATTGGAAAGATGAGAGCTGAAGCTCAATTAGTGAGCTTGGCAGACACACCTCAAAAGTCCATTGAATCCAACTTAGTGTATTTCCATGGTACATAACTCCTGGAAACAGAACAAAAGGACAACAAAATCTATCTGAAGAGGAGAGGTTTTAGCTGGATGCTGCTGTCAAATAAAACTCTAACAATAGATTTGGCTTTTTTCTTCTATTTACTATGTTGGGGAAATGCATAATTTGTCCTCTAAATCACTTTGATGGCATCCTGACTTCTATAATCAGAAGAAAGTGAACAATAATAGCAATCACAATAATAATACCACCACCAGCAGAGACGTTAGTGACCTAACACGTAACAACAATTTATGTGCTCTAAGGTTTTGAAGAGGCACCAAGGCAGTGGATTGCAAAATTTACAGTGATGCCATTCATGAGGTAGTGCTCTAGCAGATGATTAAGGATTTTAATTTCCCATGTTTCAGAGTAAACCAAAATATGCTAAAATATTTATGAAAGCAAGAAAATAAACCCCAGCCCTCCACTGAGTTTGATGGAGTCTGCTCTGAACACTCTGAGCCTTCACTGCTCTGGAAATTATGAAGTTATTGCTAGAATACACTATTGCCTTCTGTGGCACATGCCAGAGAGAAAGGCTCTCCATCTTTCTTCCAAGTGAGTTATGGCTAGCCCAGCTATTTGGTAAAAAAATAGGACCAAACTTTAAGTAAATGCTGAAGTTAATGAATACAGTGCAGGGAGAGTGGACTGAAAAGAAGAAAAAGAAAGCTGAGGAACAGATTTCAATTTGACAAATAACTTATATCACCCAAGTTGTGTGTCCCATATGGCCTGCCCTATTTGAATCCTCATGACTAGAAATTATTAAACAACTTTGTAAACTTGACCCAACATTGATAGCTGGTCACATCCCTGAGAGTTGTACTGAAAGCAGAATACCTGCTGCTGACTGTTCTGCTTACATGAACTGATTTCATTTATTTCCATTGTCATGGAATCGTAGAATCAATCAGGTTGGAAAAGACCTCTGAAATCATCAAGTCCAACCTATTACCTAAAACCTAACACCTCATGACAACCAAATCAGGGCTCCAAGTGCCACATCCAATCCTTTTCTGAACACCTCCAGGGATGGTGACTCCACCTCCCTGGGAAGCACATTCCAAGGGCAAATAACTATGTCTGGGAAGAATTTTCTCCTCGCCTCAGGTCTAAACTTCCCCTGGCACAGCTTGAGACTGTGTCCTCTTGTTCTGGTGATGGTTGCCTGGGAGAAGAGACCAACCCCCTCCTGGCTACAGCCTCCTTTCAGGTAGTTGGAGAGAGCAACAAGGTCTCCCCTGAGCCTCCTCTTCTCCAGGCTAAGCAACCCCAGCTCCCTCAGCCTCTCCTCACAGGGCTGTGTTCCAAACCTCTCCCCAGTCTCATTGCCCTTCTCTGGACACATTCAAGAGTCTCAATGTCTTTCTTAAATTGAAAAGCCCAGAACTGGATGCAGTACTCAAGGTGTGACCTAACCAGTGCTGAGTACAGCAAGAGAATGCTGAGACGCAAGAGAAGGACAAAACAAAGATTGATTCCCCTCTGGCCTCTTGGAAGAGAGTCGAGCAGTAAATTGTGGCATCAAAGATTATTAGCACCACTGATGTCCAGGAATTTGAACAGATGTGGTTCTAGACACTGGGATTTTTTGTCACTCTCCTTGCTATTTGTCTAAAGTAGCTTCTGGAGATGTGTTCTTTTAGAGATCTTTCCTATAGGACTGGGAAATCTCTTTGGTTTGTGATAGAACTTGGGCCTTCTGTTAGAGAATATGTTTCTTAGCATTTGCTAAATCTAAAGGCAGTTCTGAGAACTGTTTATAAGGAGAGGATGAAAGACCTTTGTATGGTGTTTTTGATGTGTGTCTGTTTCCTCTGTGGAGTTTTTTTTTGCATCACTACACTGGGAAAGCTCAAAAGGGGATGCTTGTGAAAGTTTGCTTTCCATCCTTTGCCTGAGAAGTTTGTTCTCTTGCTGGCTTTCCAAATTATTCAGAGATTGAATCCTGCAGGGTTTTCTTCTCAGCCTGCATACAGACATTCCTCATGGTCTAGTCATGAGGTCTGTGGTGACAGGTTAGACTCGATGATCTTTGAGGTCTCATCCAACCTTGGTGATACTGTGATAACTGAGTCACCAAGCCTGGATGTGTTTCAAGGTGGTTTGGAGGTGATGCTTGAGGATATGGTTTAGGGGTGAACCTTGTAGAGTAGGGTTCTCAGTTGGACTTGGTGATCTTGAGGGTCTTTTCCAACCTGAATGCTTCTGTGATTTCTGTGACTTTTCCCTCTTAATTTCTTATAGATCTTAAAATTTCAATGTTGGTATCTCTCAGCTTTCCAGAATGCCAGGATGCCATTGACCTTCTTGGCCACCTGGGCTCACTGCTGGCTCATTAGTCCAATCTGCTAAGGATGAGTCAAGGTTACAATGCAATGTCATTTTAAGGGCTGCTCTATGATCTTAATTATGGTCAGTACTTGTTAGTAGATTCTTGGAAGGCAGCTTGTTGAAAGTTGAAAGGGAAAGAAGACAAAGAAAGAAAGAAAGGGGTTTAGGGAAAGCTTAGCTGTTCTGGAAACACAGACATGAAAGCAGTCTTCACTTTTGCAAATACACTGCATTTTCTGAGAGTAACGAGTGGCTCTCTGAGGAACTGAACATTTTTGACAGTGCAAAAAGGTTTTGGTGGGGTTTTTTATTTTATTTTATTTTATTTTATTTTTATTGCTATGACATTAACATAACTTAACAAGCTTCAGACAGTGGAAGGTAGTTTAACAGGATTAATGCTTAGTTTTAGGTGATTAACGGGCTACTTGCAGAGCAGTTTGATTTCTGGCATGTGAGGGGGGAAAGAAAAAATGAGAGCATAATGAAGCTGTGCACGAAACTGAGTTTCTCCTCGAGGAACTGAATTGTCATTAGCCATTTAAATAGCAAGTGATGATTAAAATACACAGCCATTCACTTGAATTTCTCATGTTTTTATTTTAGTTCCTTTAGATTTATATTCAGAGATTAAGCTGGTTGCAAAGATCAACATAGTTTTCTCCCAATGACTGGCACCAGATAAGAATCTCAGAGTACCGCTGAGATTTGTCTTGGTTCAAATTCAAAGATGATGTGAGTGGTTGTTTCTTGCCAAAACTCCTGTTACAAGTACCATAAATCAGTCTTGGAGCTCAAGTCTGCCCTGGGAATTTGTTGCAGTTGTCGTGTAATCAATACAGATTTTCAGATGTGTAATGCAAAGCCTTTCATGCAAGTAAAATACTCAATGGGAACAGTAGATGAAGCAATGCTGCTGGTCTCAACTTTGGTTGAGATAGAGAGGTACAACATGTATTGAAGGCAGCAAAGGAGAAAAAGGCATGAAAATAATGAAGGGAAGGGAAGGGAAGGGAAGGGAAGGGAAGGGAAGGGAAGGGAAGGGAAGGGAAGGGAAGGGAAGGGAAGGGAAGGGAAGGGAAGGGAAGGGAAGGGAAGGGAAGGGAAGGGAAGGGAAGGGAAGGGAAGGGAAGGGAAGGGAAGGGAAGGGAAGGGAAGGGAAGGGAAGGGAAGGGAAGGGAAGGGAAGGGAAGGGAAGGGAAGGGAAGGGAAGGGAAGAGAAAAGAGAGAAGAGAAGAGAAGAGAAGAGAAGAGAAGAGAAGAGAAGAGAAGAGAAGAGAAGAGAAGAGAAGAGAAGAGAAGAGAAGAGAAGAGAAGAGAAGAGAAGAGAAGAGAAGAGAAGAGAAGAGAAGAGAAGAGAAGAGAAGAGAAGAGAAGAGAAGAGAAGAGACCTTTGAGATCATCGTGTCCAACCTATCACCCAACACTATTTAATCATCAACTAAACCATGGCACCAAGTGCCCCATCAAGTCTCTTTCTAAACACCTCCAGTGATGGTGACTCCACCACCTCCCTGGGCAGCCTGTTCCAATGGCCAAACATTCTTTCTAGGAAGAATTTCTTCCTAACCTCCAGCCTAAAACTCCCCTGGCACAGCTTGAGACTGTGTCCTCTTGTGCTGGCCACCCAGGAGAAGAGACCAACCCCCACCTGGCTACAGCCTCCCTTCAGGTAGTTGTAGAGAGCAGTAAGTTCTCCTCTGAGCCTCCTCTTCTCCAGGCTAAGCAACCCCAGCTCCCTCAGCCTCTCCTCACAGGGCTGTGCTCCAAACCCCTCCCCAGCTTTGTTGCCCTTCTCTGGACACCTTCCAGCAAGTACTATTTTAAAACAATTCCCTCCCCCCTCCCCATTTTCCCCCTGTTAATTTCCTCTCCTGCAGTGCTTATGGCACTTTTATTTTTCCTCATAGGTCTCTTGCAATACCTACTGTAGCTGTATGAAAGAATTCCCAGTGGTGCATCGAAACTTTAAGGTTTTGTAGTTGCTTTACCACTTTAAATCAAACAGAATTTTCCTTTTTTCCCGCCCTCTTCCACTTCCTGAAACGTGGGCTTTAAAAACTGTCACCATAATTGTTTCTAGATTATCCACATCTTTTCTCTTCCTTTTTTTAAAAAATTATTATTCTTATTTATTAATTCTTTTTTTGTTAATCACTGCTTCCTTTTATATTTTAGCTGGAGATGTTATCAACTTTGTAAAGAAGAATTACTGTGCTAGGTAGGTCCCAAATAATTATGTCTCATTATTTCCAAGAAAGAACTGCATTATAATTATCTTTCTGAGTATCTGTGGGTTTTCTAGATTTATGCATGAGCTAAAGCCAGACAGAACTTTCAGATATCCACTGTTCCAGGTCTACAAGAAACATATTGGCTTCAGAAAGGGACCTGGGAGTACTGGTTGACAGTAGGCTGAACACGAACCAGCAGTGTGCCCAGCTGGCCAAGAAGACTAATGGCATCCTGGCCTGGATCAGGAATAGTGTGGCCAGAAGGAGCAGGGAGGTCATTCTGCCCCTGTACAGAGCACTGGTTAGGCCACACCCTGAGTCCTGTGTCCACTTCTGGGCCCCTCAGTTTAAGAAGGACATTGAGACTCTTAAACGTGTCCAGAGAAGGGCAGCAAGGCTGGGGGGAGGTCTGGAGCACAGCCCTGTGAGGAGAGGCTGAGGGAGCTGGGGTTGCTTAGCCTGGAGAAGAGGAGGCTCAGGGGAGACCTTCTTGCTGTCTACAACTACCTGAAGGGAGGTTGTAGCCAGGTGGGGGTTGGTCTCTTCTCCCAGGCAACCAGCACCAGAACAAGAGGGCACAGTCTCAAGCTGTTCCAGGGGAGGTTTAGGCTGGATGTTAGGAAGAAGTTCTTCCCAGAAAGAGAGATTGGCCATTGAAATGTGCTGCCCAGGGAGGTGGTGGAGTCACCATGACTAGAGGTGTTCAAGGTGGGATTGGATGTGCTGCTTGAAGCCATGGTTAAGTTAGTCACAAGGTGTTGAGTGATAGGTTGGACCTGATGATCTCTGGGGTCTTTTCCAACCTTATTGATTCTATGATTCTATGATTATTATTTATTTCCCAGACTTTTATAATTGTATTTATTTTTTTTGAGTTATGCCAATGCAAATTGAGAAGAAATGTGTGATCTTTTAATCCCAGCCTTGAAAGGATTGCTCAATTTCCACACATAAAACTGGCTTTACAAATAGAGGGGAAAAAACTGATGATTGAAGCTGATTGAAGTGACTGAAATAGCCTATTCCTGGCTGAAGCTGGCCAACCTCTTTACATCTTTAAATGAATGTAAATCCATATTAGAGCAGGAAAAGAGCAGAGTAAGGACTTCAATAAATAGTGAGTTTTCAACTCCTGATCCAGATGAGTTTGCTTTATGGAAGTCACTGAAGGAAGTCTCAGAGCTGTCATTAGCTATTTCTAAGAACTTGGTGAAAAAATCCAGAAGACTGGAAAAATAAATCAAAGGATTGGATGGCTGCTCCAAATGTTGGCAGCTTTCCTAGTTAGGAGGACATCACACAGGAGGTCTGTAAATTGTGTGAGAAGAGTCAGTGTCACAGAATCACAGCATCATCAGGGTTGGAAGGGGCCTCAAGGATGGTCTAATTCCAACCTCCCTGGCATGGCTGCCATGATTACAAGCTGCACCAGGAGAGGTTTAGGATGGGTATTAGGAAATATTTCTTCACTGAAAGAGTTAGCAAACATTGGAATGGTCTGCCCAGGGCAGTGGTGGAGTCACCATGCCTGAGGTGGTTGAGCAGAGTGTGGATCTGGTGCTTGGGAACATGATTTAGTGTTGAGCCTTCAGTGCTGGGTCACAGGTTGGACTGGATGATCTTGGAGGTCTTTTTCAACCACATATATCCTGTGGTGCTGGGATTTATTTTTGAATGTTCACTATTGCAACTGATTCTGTCCAAGAGCCTCCACTTAGCTCCTATGAGAGAATAAAACTAGAAACAGAATAGGAGTAGGAATAGGAATAGGAATAGGAATAGGAATAGGAATAGAATAGAATAGAATAGAATAGAATAGAATAGAATAGAATAGAATAGAATAGAATAGAATAGAATAGAATAGAATAGAATTAACCAGGTTGGAATAGACCTTTGGCATCATCAAGTCCAACCTATCACCCAATACCATCTAATCAACTAAACCATGGCACCAAGTGCCTCATCCAGTCTCCTGGATAGCATGGGCCATCACAGGTGGCTCTCTTCCCTTTCCTGGACTTTTCTGTCTTAGTTTTTCCTTTCCCAGCATTGCTCAAACAAATCCTTTCCACTCTGTGTGTGCATTTTGTCCATGAGGACACAGTCTCAAGCTGTGCCAGGGGAGGTTTAAGATGGTTGTTAGTAAGAAATTCTTCCCAGCAAGAGAGATTGGCCATGGGAATGTGCTGACCAGGGAGGTGGTGGAGTCACCATCACTGGAGGTGTTTAGGAAGATACTGGATGAGGCATTTAGTGCTATGATCAAGTTGATCAGATGGTGTTGGGTGATAGGTTGGCCTCGAGGATCTCAAAGGTCTTTTCCAACCTGGTTAATTCTGTATTCTGCAAAATTTCAACACTTTGTTTTCTGCATTTTCCAAAACCCTTTTCATCTCTTTTCACAGTGGGCTGACTGCGTCTATGTACAATGCGTAAGGAGTAAGTTAGAAAGACACTCTGTGGGGGTGCTTCGAAGGACTTGTAAAGGAAGGATATGCAATTGAATGTGCTATTCATTTCCTGTCCCCAGTGTGGATGCCAAATGGGTTTGCACAGAGATTAAATTATCTTCAATAATTAGAGCCATTGCATTGAGTTTGTACATACATGTAGAACTGTTCTGCCCTATCTGTTATAATTTGAATCTGGAGACAGGAATTTCTGCCTCTCTCCAGCCACTCTGACCCCAGCCTGTAGCACTGCATGGGGTTTTTGTGGCCAGTGTGTAGAATCTGGCATTTAGATGTGCTCAATCTCATGCCCTTGGACTCTGCCCATCTGCCCAGCCTGTCAAGGTTCCCCTGCAGAGCTCTCCTATCCTCTAACAGATCAACTCCTGCCCCCAGCTTGGTGTCATCTGCCAACTTGACACTGCAAACTTGCAGTAGTTTGAAACACCGACTGCTCCAAATTTGAAGAGAGTAAAAGTGATCTTGTTTCTCTTAGTTAAAATCCAAACTCATCTTTGCACAAATACCTTTTTTTTTTTTTTGGGCATGTATTTTCTCCAGTAGCTCTTTTTCTTTTTCAAAGTGAAGAGGCAGGTATTCAGCCTTTTGTTCAGCTTCCTACTCCATCCAGTTTAACTGAGTTTATCTAATGTACTAGGCAATGCAGACAAAAATGTGAGTTGTCATTAGTAGTAGTCTTAAACTTGTTATTTACCATTATCTGTAATTTAGAGGTATTATCAATTGAGAGTTCAAAAATGAGGGCATTGTTGCTATGTCACATGCCCAAATCTAGAGCAGTGACTAGCATAGCATGGAAGTCACACCAAAATAGAGTCATTGGTTACCTAGGGCTCACAGGATGTGTTCACTAATGAGAAATTTCAACATGTAGCAATAAAGCATGGCAAAGAAGAAAATAAAATATACATGCTTGCCTAAAGAAGCATAGAATGGACTGAGTTGCAAGGGACCTCCAAGAGTCATCTAGTCCAACCCTCTCTGCAACAAGCAGAGGCATCCTCAACCAGATCAGGTTCGCCAGAGGCCTTTAGAGCCTTGAGGATAGGATAGGATAGGATAGGATAGGATAGGATAGAATAGAATAGAATAGAATAGAATAGAATAGAATAGAATAGAATAGAATAGAATAGAATAGAATAGAATAGACCAGGTTGGAAAAGAACTTTGAGATCATCAAGTCCAACCTACCGTCCAACACCATCTAATCAAATTAACTGTGGCACCAAGTGCCTCATCCAGTCTCTTCCTAAACACCTCCACTGTTGGTTACTCCACCACCACCATGGGCAGCCCATTCCAATGGGCAATCACTCTCTCCATGAAGAACCTCCTTAAAAAACCTCCAGGGATGGGGCTTCAACTACATCCCTGGACAACCTCTTCCAGTGTCCCACCACCTCAGGGTAAAGAACCTGTTGCTAACATCCAAGCTACAACTTTGGGCTGGGTCCAGCCCAAATTCTGGCCTTTGGGCTGACTACGGTTTGTGCCTAGCCCTGTGCTTGTGTTGAACTCTGCACATGTCCATGTGCCTACAAATGTGCTGCTTCTGGAATTCTGCTCCTATCTGTTTCTTGATTGCAACAGATCAGCTCCAGGTTTCTATTCCTTACACTGGATGAGCAATTTAGCATTTGAAAAGCTGAAGAACAAAACAACTTTAAATGTTCTTCCATTTAAACCGCGTGTCAAATGAGTTCATTCTTAATGCTGAAATTGTCATTGAGAGCCCTGGCTTAAAAAAAAAAAAAGATTTCTTCTCAGCAATGTCCTAAGCCATTTATAGCCCTTGCAAGAAGCACTCTCTATCTTGTCTACTAGATTGAAAATTCTCTGTTGCAACACTTCTCAGAAAGTCTGTCAGACCCATACTGCAGTTTAGCAGGAGAAATAAGTATGGTATGGTAAGAAACTAAAGTTAGAGCCACAAATATGATGCAGGGAGCAGAACATCTTCCTTATGAGGGGAGTCTGAGGGAGACAGAGCTCTTTAGCTTCAGAAGAGGAGACTGAGGGCTGACTTCATTCATGTTTATAAAGATGTAAAGGGTGAGTGCCAACAGAATGGAGCCAGGCTCTGCTCAGTGATGCCCAATGACAGGACAAGGGGCAAGCATAGAAGTTGAGGCAGAGGAAGTTCCATGGAAACATGAGGAAGCATTTTTTCCCTGTGAGGGTGACAGAACATTGGAACAGGGTGCCCAGGGGGGTTGTGGAGTCTTCATCTCTGGAGATAATCAAAACCTGCCTGGATGTGCTCCTGCATTAGCTGGTATAGGTGCTCCTGCTCTGGCAGGGAGGTTGGACCAGATGATCTTTCAAAGTCCCTTCCAACTTCTACCATTTTGTCATGCTGGGATTCCTAACATTCTGTGATTTTGTTAATTACTCACATGGCATTCATTCCTTTTGAGGCCACTTCTAAAGTTTAATGGGATTCTTGCTGGAGTGAAGTCCAAAGGTTGTTACCCATATGAAAAAGCAAAAGTTATTAATTAGATAAATAAGATTAAAAGAAGAAATTTACATTTTTATAACTTGATTTATCAGGTGAGCTAGTGGCACTCACTTGTGCAGTGTTCTCCTCCCTCCATTTCAGAGACATGGAGACTCAATTCAGAAAGAATATTCTGTGCTATTTTCCTGGTCAGTGCTGGCTAGTCTTCTCAAGCATCTGCTCTTTTATTCAACTAGAAAGATACCACAGAATCATAGAATTGTTTATGGTTGGAAGGCACCTCAAGGGTCAGCCAGTTCCAACCCCGCTGACACGGGCAGGGACACCTCACACTACATCAAGTTGCTCAGAGCCACATCCAGCCTGGCCTTCAAAACCTCCAGGGGTGAGGCTTCCACCAGCTCCCTGGGCAACCTGTTCCAGTGTCTCACCACCCTCATGGGGAAGAACTTCTTCCTAACATCCAATCTGAATATTCCCACTTCTATTTTTTGCTCCATTCCCCCTAGTGCTATCACTCCCTGACACCCTAAAAGGTCCCTCCCCAGCTTTCTTGTAGCCCCCTTCAGATACCAGAAGGCCACAAGAAGGTCACCTCTGAGCCTTCTCTTCTCCAGACTGAGCAGCCCCAACTCTCTCAGTCTGTCCTGATAGCAGAGGAGCTCTAGCCCTCTGATCATACTCATGGCTCTTCTCTGGACATGTTCCAGCACCTCCAGATCCTTCCTGTAATAGGGGCTCCAGAACTGGACACAGTACTGCAGGTGGGGTTTCACCAGAGTGGAGTAGAGGGGGAGGATCACTTCCCTCGACCTGCTGGCTCTGCTTCTCTTGATGAAGCCCAGGCTCTGGTTGGCTTTCTGGGCAGCAAGTGCACACTGCTGGCTCATGTTGAGCTTCTCATTCACCAGCACCCCCAAATCCTTTTCTTCAGGGCTCCTTAGGCTTTTTATCACACAATAATGTGAAGTAAGACTAACGCAAAACCATAAGCAAAGTATCTTTGGGAAATTGATGGAATGATATTTGCTTCCTGTGAGTTCATCATGACTCTGTACTATAGGACTTCTTGACCTTCACCAGACAATCCTTTCTAATCAGCATTCTGTGCATCCTTCATTTTCACTGCTAAGTCAGATCCTACCCTTACACTTTTCAAATCTAACTAATTTTACCCTCGTATGCAAGCTGCACACATCCAGAGTGTTTGACAAGCTCATTCTTGTTATCCCTTGGAGTGCAATGACTTTTTTTTTTTAAATCCAACCATTTTTTTCATAGCATCCGATCCAAATGATTGAGTTGGAAGGGATCATTGCCGATGACCTAGTCCAATTTCCTTGCAGTAAGCAGAGACATCTTCAACTAGATCAGGTTCCTCAGAGTTCTGTACAATTTGACCTTTCCAGGGATGGAGCATCTACCATCTTTCTGGACAAGCTGTTCCAGCATTTTACCTCCCTCAATGTAAACAATTTCTTCCTTATATCTTGTCTAAGTTTACCTTCTTTTAGTTAAAAAGCCATTGCCCCTTGTTCTGTCACAACAGGTCTGTCCACATCTTTATTAGAAATCCCCTTCAAGTATTGAAAGACTCCAACAAGTTCTCACTGGAGCCTTCCCTTCTCCAGGCTGAACGATCCCCACTCTCTCACGTTTTCTTCAGAGCAGGGATGTTCCGGCCTTCTGATTACTTTTGTGACCCTCTTCTGGACATTTTCCAATAGATCCATGTTTTTCTTATGCTGAGGGCTCCAGAGCCTGATGAAGTACTGATTCAGTGTGGCTTCACCAGTGTGGAGGAGCAGAATCAGCTCCCTCAATATGCTGACCACATTCCTTTTAATCCAACCCAGGAATATGGTTGATTTTCGAGGCTGTGAGCACACATTGCCACCTCATGTCCAACTTTTCATCTACCAGTTCCCCCCAGGTCGTCTGCAACTCAGCTATCAAGCCCTTCATCTCCCAGTCTACATTGATTTTGGAGGTTGCCCCAGACCAGGGGCAGGCCTTGCACTTGACCTTGTTGTACCTAATAAAGTTCACATGGGTCCCTTTCTCAAGCTTATCCAGGTCTGGATGGCAACTTGTCCATCAGATGTGACAACTGCCCCACTCAGCACTGTCATCTGTAAACTTGCTGAGGGCACACTCAATCCCAGTGTTGGTGTCATTGAAGGAGACATTAAACAGTACTGACCTTGATGCAGACTCTGGAGAAACACCACTTGTCCCCAGTATCCCTCTGGACATCAAGCTGTTGACCACTGGATGAAATTAAGCAACCGATGTGTTTTGAACACATGGCTCCTCTGATTTCATCCTCATAGCACTTAAGGTATCTTGCTTAAGAATAAAATGAATGGTCACAAGTGATGCCTTTTTCTAGTTCATTTAATGGCATGTAGTGAGAGAAAAATCACTCTGTCTACCTGAAAGCAATGGAGTTAGGTCCATGTTCAAAAGATGGAGGGGACAGGCTGTGTTACAAACTGCAATAGAGGCATCTCCTTATCTATTATTTAAAATGTCCTTTCAAGTTCACTTTGGGGATTCATAAAAGAAAGCGAATGAGATGGAAACCATGATCTCCCACTGCTCAGACATAAAAGCTAATTTATTTTCACAGCACAGTAAGCCCAGTTTCCCCTGAATTCTGCTCTGTATAGTTTATACCCATGGGGAATGATGTGAGTGATGTGAGCAGGGCAAGGAAGCTGGGGAAGGGCCTGGAGAATAAATCTGATGAAGAGCAACTGAAGGAGCTGGGGATGGTTAGTTTGGAAAAGAGGAGGCTGAGGGGAGACCTCATTACTGTCTACAACTACCTGAAAGGAGGTTGTGGAGAGGCTGCTGCTGGTTTCTTCTCACAGGTAATTAGTGATAGAACAAGAGGGAATGACATCCAGCTGCCACTGGGTAGGTTTAGACTGGACATTAGGGAAAAAAAATTCACAGTAGGAGTGGTCAGGCATTGGGATGTGCTGCCCAGGGAGGTGGTGGAGTCCCCAAGCCTGGCTGTGTTTCAAGGTGTTTTGGATGTGGTGCTTGGGGATATGGTTTAGGGGTAAATCTTGTAGAGTAGGGTTCTCTGTTGGACTTTGTGATTAGAATTAGGAGTAGAATTAGAATTAGAACTAGAGTTAGAGTTAGAATTAGAATTAACCAGGTTTGAAAAGACCTTCGAGATCATGGAGTCTAACCTACCACCTAACACCATCTAATCAACTAAACCATGGCCCCAAGTGCCTCATCCTGTCTCTTCCTAAACACCTCCAGTGATGGTGACTCCACCACCTCCCTGAGCAGCACATTCCAATGGCCAATCTCTCTTTCTGGGAAGAACTTCTTCCTAACATCCAGCCTAACCCTCCCCTGGCACAGCTTGCGACTGTGCCCTCTTGTTCTGGTGAGGGTCTTTTCGACCTGAATGTTTCTGTGATGCTGTGATTCTGTGATTCTGTGTAAGTGCCCAGAGTAGGTGACACTTTTCTGCTGTTGACTAAATATGGCAGAAAAGATTGGGTTTGGGGTGGTGTTTTTGACTCATTTTGCAGACAGTGATCATTCCACTCCATCGCAGCCTGTGAATTCTGGCATGATTCGTACTGCCTGAGGTGTCTGCTGCTCCCGACTACGACGTGAAAAACAATCTGTGGTGGTTTTGTGATGGCCATGCTGGCACTGAAGACGAGCTTGCAAAAGAGGCCTGGGGGGTGGAATTCAGTAACCAGCTCCTTGAGTGAAGAGGAGAAAGGAATGAAGCCTTTTCTGCCGCACAATGTGGCAATAAATTCGGAGAAGACAGAATGATGTCGGGGGATGCAACGTTAATAAGTCTTTGGTTTCTTACAGTCAGGATTAAAGTTTCCTTTGAAAAGACTTGCCCTCTTCTGGAACAGAGTTGTTACCACTCTTGGATACTTGAAAGCAGCACAATTAGAACCGCAAATCTGACATAATTTCATTCTTTGACTATTATCAGGAAAAGTAATCACACCCTGCTTAAATAACCTGTACAAGCTTGAGCTCCTGCAAGAGAAGTAATCATTTGCATACTTATTAATTCTGACATTTTTCTAAGCTTTTCATTATTTCCCCTGCGCCCTCCCCTCTTCCCTTGGTTAACTCTAAGAGTGTTAGTGGAATGTGTAAGGGCTCTTCAGATCTCTGAAACAAAGATCGCTCTTGAAATGCAAAAATGATGGATCTTTTTATATCCAGATTTTTATCTCAGAGGTTTTATATGTATGCCCAGATATTTTTATAGCAGACTTTGTAAATCCTGCTTAGTTTCTGTCTTCTCTGGAAGCTGAACGGGAGGTTTTAAAGAAAAGGAAAGAAGTGGATCTCGTGGCAGTGTGATAAAAAGGTTTCACTGAAATAAATTTGAGTGTAGGCAAAGTTCATAGAGATCAGAGTTTATTTTCCAGCTGCCTTATAATACGTGGGGTTTTTGTTTTGATTTGGGTTTGTTTGGGGGTTTATGTCTGTTTTGTTTTAAGAAAAAAAACACATTAAAGTTTAGTTGCTTCTCAGGAATTGCCTATTTCTGTTTCCTATTATCTCAGTTCAGGTCTTTCGATGGAGCTGAAATATAAAGAGGAGACAAAATAAACATGGGGTTTTGTCAGTTATAGGATCCTGACCACTTAGAAATGCAAAACACTAACAAATACTTGACCCATGCAGGATGGCATCTGCAGCTATAAAGCACTCTAAAGTTATTTTCTAACAAGCAGCATAGAATAAAATAGACTAGACTAGACTAGACTAGACTAGACTAGAATAGACTAGACTAGAATAGAATAGAATAGAATTAACCAGGATGGAAGAGACCTTGGAGATCATCAAGTCCAACCTATCACCCAACACCATCTAATCAACTAAACCATGGCACCGAGCACCCCATCCAGTCTACCTCCAGTGATGGTGACTCCACCACCTCCCTGGGCAGCACATTCCAATAGCCAATCTCTCTTTTGCTGAAGAATTTCTTCCTAACATCCAGCCTAAACCTCCCCTAGCTCAGCTTGAATTTGCCTGGCTTCAGTTTTCTGTCATTAAATGCTATATCATTGTTTGCTATGAAGGTGGCCCAATTTCTACAAGAGTCTTGATGGATAACAGGGAGAAATCCCTGGAGGTGTTCAAAAAGGGATTGGACGTGGCACTTGGTGCCATGGTTTAGTAGTCATGAGGTGTTGGGTGACAGCTTAGACTTGATGATCTTTGAAGTCTCTTCCAACCTTTTTGATTCTCTCATTCTATGATTTCCAGTTTCATTGCCCCAGTTTTAGTTTTGATTCAGCAGAGAACTGGATACAGTAGAGTACTCCCAAGTGGGAGTACTGTGTCCAGTTCTGGAGCTCCTATTGCAGGAAGGATCTGGAGGTCCTGGAATGTGTCCAGAGATGGGCCACAATGATGGTCAGAGGGCTGGAGCTCCTCTCCTATGAGGACAGACTGAGAGAATTGGGGTTGTTCAGTCTGGGAGGTGATTCTCCCCCTCTACTCCACTCTGGTGAGACCCCACCTGGAGCACTGTGTCCAGTTCTGGAGCCCCTATTACAGGAAAGATCTTGATGTGCTGGAGCATGTCCAGAGAAGGGCTATGAGGATGAGCAGAGGGCTGGAGAACCTCTCCTATGAGGACAGACTGAGGGAGCTGGGGCTATTCAATCTGGAGAAAAGAAGGCTCTGAGGAGACCTAATTGTGGCCTTCCAGTATCTGAAGGGGCCTACAAGAAAGCTGGGAAGGGACTTTTTAGGCTATCAGGGAGTGATAGGACTAGGGGGAATGGAAGAAAAAAAAGCAAACGAGAAATGGGTAGATTCAGATTGGATGCTAGGAAGAAGTTCTTCCCCATGAGGAGACACTGGCACAGGTTGCCCAGGGTGGTAGTGGAAGCCCCATCCCTGGAGGCTTTTAAGGCCAGGCTGGATGTGGCTCTGAGCAACTTGATGTAGTGTGAGGTGTCCCTGCCCATGGCAGGGGAGTTGGAACTGGCTGATCCTTGAGGTCCCTTCCACCCTTAACAATTCTATGATTCTAGGATTCTCCGAAGCATCTTAACATGAGGCTAAGTTTATGTCAAGTGGAATCTTCTGCATCCAAAGTATTCCAAAACCTCTTTCTGTGAAGCTTGCATTATCTGCAGTGAAATCCTTATTCCCAGAGCTTTGGGAAGTTTGAATCAGAGCTTGATTTATGGATTAGCACTCACTTATTTTGTAATTAGAGTAGTTTTTATGAAATGTTCCAAGAGATGCCATGTCTCTCATGAGTGCTTCATTCTCAATTTATCTAGCTGATTAGATACAGTTTTACTAATGCAGTTATATTTAGGCACACATAACCTAATTTAACTTTAAATACTGCTTATTAAATCTAACTTAGCAAGCTGTACTTCCTTCACAGTACCACAGTATCACAGTGCATTAGTGATTGGAAGGGACCTCCAGAGATCATTGAGTCCAAGCCCCCTGCCAGAGCAGGACCGCTTAGGATAGTCTGCACATGAATGCATCCAGGTGGGTTTTGAAAGTCTCCAGAGAAGGAGCCAGGCAACATGTTGATAGGGACAAGAGGGCATGGTATGAAGCTGCACAAGGGGAGGTTTGGGTTGGATGTTAGGAAGCACTTCTTCACAGAAAGGGGAATTAGAGACTGGATTTGACTGCCCAGGGCAGTGGTGGAATTGCAATCACTGGAGGTCACTAAGAAAAGATTGGATGTGTCTCTTGGTGGCATGGACACCTTCCAGCAACTCAACATCTCAAGTCATAGCCAGGCTCTAATGGTTCAGAGGACAGTTACAAAGGAAGCAACCAGTAAGCCCTGATGCATGGAATTAACTATCAACAGAATAAACAAATCATATTAAACAGTGAATAAATTTCCTTCTCAGCCATCTGCAGCTTTCATTCTTAAGCAACAAATGAATTCAAGAATTAAATACTTAGGAAGAAATTAAAGAGAAAGCAACCAGCCTGTAGGCACAACAATTAGTGTTGCTGGTGCACCCATTAATTGCTGCAGGACAGGATTTGTTACATACTGGTTTATATCTTATGTGATTTATGGTTTTTCCTTCATATGAAAAGCATTAAAGAAGCACAAGAGTCCATTATAATTTTGCAGATATCAAAGAGCAGCTCCACAGTGAAAGACTGAAGAGTCCTGGTGGACAGCAAGTTCTCCATCAGACAGCAATGATCCTTGGGGCCAAGCCAGCCAATAGGATCCTGGGGTGCATCAAGAAAAGTGTCCAGCAGGTTTAGGGAGGTTCTTCTACCCCCCCTACTCTACCATGGTGTGACCACACCTGGAGTATTGTGTCCAGTTTTGGGCTCCCCAGTCCAAGAGAATCAGGGACCTGCTGGAGAGTGTCGAATGGAGAGCCACGAGGATGATTAAGGGACTTGAGCATCTTTTCTAAGAAGAGAGACTGAGACCCCTGGGGCTGTTTAGTCTTGAGAGGAGAAGGCTGAGAGAGGATCTGATCAATGTCTATCAATATCTGAGGGGTGGGTGTCAAGTGGAGGGGGCCAAACTCTTTTGGATGCTGCTCAGGAATAAGACAAGGAACAATGGATACAAACTTGAACATAGATTTCAGCTCAACATGAGGAGAAATTTCTTCCCAGTGAGGGTGAAGGAGCACTGGAACAGGCTGCCCAGAGAGGTGGTAGAGACATTCTAAACCCACCTGGATGCATTCCTGTGTGGACTACTCTGGGTGATCATGCTTTTGGCAGGGAAGTGGGACTACTGATGTCCCTTCTGACCTCTAGCATTCTGTGACTCTGTGATTCTCCTGGTTTCTGTGGCATAAATTTGCTGCAGTAATGATTCTTCAAAGCATAGTTAAAAACAAAGTTTAAAAAAGCCTCAAATTTGCTTATTCTTAGCAAGAAATCAAAAAAAAGTAATGGAAGCTGAATATGATACAAACCCCCAATGACTACTACAGAGAAATATTTCAGCTCACTGGCTTCACAAAACATTTTGTAACTCTTACCCACCCATCCCTCCCCTTACTTATTTGAAAATAAAAGTTGTGTATTAATCACCCTGATATCAGTTTCATTATCAACTTTCCTTTACACATTCAAAGTTCTTCACAGAAACAGTGATTGGCAGTCTCAAGCTGCACCAGGGGAGGTTTAGGCTGGAGGTGAGGAGAGAGTTCTTCCCTAAAGAGTAACTGGCCATTGGAATGTGCTGCCCAGGAAGGTGGTGGAGTCACCATCCCTGGAGATGTTTAAGAAGAGACTGGATGAGGCACTTGGTGCCATGTTTTAGTTGATGAGATGGTGTTGGGTGATAGGTTGGACTTGATGATCTCAAAGGTCTTTTCAAATGCTAAATTGTTCATCCAGTGTAAAGAATAGAAACTTGGAGCTGATCTGTTGCAATCAGGAAACAGATAAGAGCAGAGTTCCAGAAGGAGCATATTTGTAGGCACAGGGCCATGTGCAGAGTTCAACACAAGCGCAGGGCTAGATGCAAACTATAGTCTGTCCAAAGGCCAGAATTTGAGCTGTATCCAGCCCAAAGCTTTAGCTTGGATGTTAGGAACAGGTTCTTTACCATGAGGGTGGTGGAACACTTGAAGAGGTTGTCCAGGGATGTAGTTGAAGCCCCATCCCTGGAGGTGTTTAGGAAGAGACTGGATGAGGCTCTTGGTGCCATGGTTTAGTTGATTTGATAGTGTTGGGTGATAGGTTGGACTCAATGATCTCAAAGGTTTTTTCCAACCTGGTTAAATCTCTTCTCTTCTCTTCTCTTCTCTTCTCTTCGCTTCTCTTCGCTTCTCTTCGCTTCTCTTCGCTTCTCTTCGCTTCTCTTCTCTTCTCTTCTCTCTTCTCTTCTCTTCTCTTCTCTTCTCTTCTCTTCTCTTCTCTTCTCTTCTCTTCTCTTCTCTTCTCTTCTCTTCTCTTCTCTTCTCTTCTCTTCTCTTCTCTTCTCTTCTCTTCTCTTCTCTTCTCTTCTCTTCTCTTCTCTTCTCTTCTCTTCTCTTCTCTTCTCTTCTCTTCTCTTCTCTTCTCTTCTCTTCTCTTCTCTTCTCTTCTCTTCTCTTCTCTTCTCGCTTTGCTAAGTGGACTCTGAATTCCACATCATAAACACAGGAAACCTTTTGGCTAAACTGGAAAGAAGTTTCTTATCTTCCACTGTCCTCTTCAAGAGAAGGATTAGATTTGCATGTTCTGTTTGCCTATCAGACTGGCTCACATCTTCATTCCCATGCTGTCCTTTATCACTTTTTTAATGACATCATTATTATTATTATTAATCAAGTAAAAAAAAAGCTTACTATTACATTTTGAATGCTGATTATTCAATGTGAAGAAATACTAGCACCATTTATTTCCCTGCCAAACATGAAAATTCACATTTTTTTTAGTAAGGAGAATTAAAAGAAAGGTTTGCGACGAGGCTGGTGAGAGGTATCAAGCACAAGCCCTGTGAGGAGAGAATGAGGGAGCTGGGGGTGCTTATCCTGGAGAAGAGGAGGTTAAGAGGAGACCTTATTGCTGTCTACAACTACCTGAAGGGAGGTTGTAGACAGGTCAGGATTAGTCTCTTCTTCCAGGCAACCAGCACCACAATAAGAGTTTAGTAGTTTAGTAGTCAGTAGTTTAGTGGTTTAGTAGTCATGAGGTGTTGGGTGATAAGTTGGACTTGATGATCTTTGAGGTCTTTTCCAACCTTACTGATTCTATGATTTTCAGTTTCATTACCCCAGTTTTAGTTTTAATCTAGCACAGAACTGGATGCAGTAGTGTAAGGAAGAGAAGGTGGCATCAAAGGCACAATATCAAAATAGACTCATAGAATCATAGAATTGTAATTATAATACCATTATAATAATACTTTAATGCTAACAAATGTAATTATAGTACTGTAATAATCATAGAATCATATAATTGTTAAGGTTGGAAGGGACATCAAGGATCAGCTAGTTCCAACCCCCTTGCCATGGGCAGGGACACCTCACACTACAGCAGGTTGCTCAGAGCCACATCCAGCCTGGCCTTAAAAACCTCCAGGGATGAGGCTTCCACCACCTCCCTGGGCAACCTGTGCCAGTGTCTCACCACCCTCATGGGGAAAAACTTCTTCCTAACATCCAATCTGAATCTACCCACTTCTAGTTTTGTTCCATTTCCCCCAGTCCTTTCACTCCCTGACACCCTAAAAAGTGCCTCCTCAGCTTTCTTGTAGCCCGCTTCAGATATTAGAAGGCCACCACAAGGTCTCCTTGGAGCCTTCTCTTGTCCAGAGTGAATAGCCCCAACTCCTTCAGTCCATCCTCATAGCAGAGCAGCTCCAGCCCTCTGATCATACTCATGGCTCTCCTCTGGACATGCTCCAGCACCTCCAGATGCTTCCTTTAATAGGGGCTCCAGAACTGGACACAGTATGCTAGGTGAGGTCTCACCAGAGAGGAGTAGAGGGGGAGAATCACCTCCCTTGACCTGTTGGCTTTGCTTCTTGTGATGCAGTCCAGGATGTTGTTGGCTTTCTGGGCTGCAAGTGCACACTGCTGCCTCATGTGGAGCTTCTTATTCACCATCACCCCCAGCAACCTTTTCTTCAGGTTTCTCTCACTGTAATAGTAATGTCTGTGGCAAGTTACTGAATAGGTATGGAAAGGGGAACAGTTCAGAAGGCAGTGACAACCTGAGCTGAGACAAAACCCACGACAGGGACATCTCAGTGCACACTGCCTCTGATACTGGGGAGCGAGTGTGCTGCTGACACTGATACCAGGGCCAGCAAGGAGGGGTGCAGTGTGGGCCAACACAGACTGGGGGAGAAGACAGAGACAATGATGGATAATGGGGTATGCTTCTTTTCTCTGCCAAGATGGGGACACCTTTCTGGGTGAGAATTGTGCCTTCAATACAGGGCATAAGTTTTGCTGCATTACCTTTGGAGTCATTGTGAAGATTTGCATCTCTCACTGTTGGATGCTAGCCAGGGTTTATTAAGCCTTAGACAGTCTTTGCCAACATTTCTATTGAATTAGGCTACACCAAAGGGGTTTATCTCTGTCTCTGCTGGATTTATTAATAGTGAGATCAACTTGCAGTCAGTGCTTTGATCACTGGCAGTCCCAAATACAGAATGCAGATTTAACCAGGATGGAAAAGACCTTCGAGATCATCAAGTCCAACCTATCATCCAACACCATCTAAGCAACTAAACCATGGCACCAAGTGCCTCATTCAGTCTCTTCCTAAACACCTAGAGTGATGGTGACTCCACCTGGGCACCCTGGGCAGCCCATTCCAATGGCCAATCTCTCATTCTGGGAAGAACTTCTTCCTAACATCCAGCCTAAACCTCCCCTGGTGCAGCTTGAGACTGTGTCCTCTTGTTCTGGTGCTGGGTGCCTGGGAGAAGAGACCAACTCCCACCTGGCTACAACGTCCCTTCAGGAAGTTGTAGAGAGCAAGAAGGTCTCCCCTCAGCCTCCTCTTTTCCAGGCTAAGCGACCCCAGCTCCCTCAGCCTCTCCTCACAGGGCTGTGCTCCAAACAACTCCCCAGCTTTGTTGTCCTTAAACAAAGCATAGAACCACGGTTAATATTTGGTGAAATCCTGAAGTTCTTAGGTCACATAGCCTTCACTGCTTCACACAGAACAAACTCTCTTTGGACTGAGTTCCTTATTCCCAGAAGGATTTCAAAACTGTTCCCTTCCCAGCTGAGGGAAAACTGTGCCTCAGCTGTTACACCTACAGGGAACCACAGATGAATAACCATATATCCTGTGCACGTTGCATTACACACCAATGATTTTAATCCTGTCTTTGCATTTAATCTTCTCTTTCCATACATGCAAATTATATTTAGACTTTGAAGACTAAATATGCTTCAGATTGTGACTCTAATTTAGTTCTTTGTCTGCGAAAAGCTTAGCAAATGCAAAGGTATTTTCTTTTAGCTAGGGATGATTCTCTAGGGAAATCTCCCTGGCAAGAAACATATTCTGTTGTTGTGCCCACCAAGCCATGCCCTCCCCCAGACCATAATTATTAGGAAGCTAGCTGTGACTAATTGTTCCACCCCTAAGATGGAATTTGTTGGCATAATGGTGTGGCAAGTGTTCCTAAATGAGACACACATGCAGACATATGTGGTGCTCAAGCCATTTATGAACAGGAAAAGGCTAATCATGATAACTGAAGTATTCCTCCAGCTGCAGTTGTAATCTCATTTTCAGGCTAGTATTTAATTACTGTTGCAAGCAATGAAGGAAATTTGTCTGAAGGATACCATGTGGAAGTCCACTGCAGCTGATGATGAGCATTGCAAAAATAGTTGACTTTTCAACTATTGTTGGTGACCTGAAAATTCTCTGAAGTGAGTGGAAGACCCTGAATTTACTTCAGTTCCTGTCTGTGTGAACAGTTTTACAACTACTAGATGGACCCACCTTCAGTTTATAATCCTTTCAGATCACTTATCTGTTTTCCTGTGGTTTAGGCTCCTGCTATGTTTGACATAAGATTTCCAGGGGGAACCCAGGAGTTTACTCATTAATAAAGTACCTTTATTTCTTTGGAGGTGGAAGGAAGTGTATGTAAAATTATTCTCTGATGGCTAAACAAAAAGAAATTAATTGCATCTATTGCACCCTCCATCCTGGCTATATCACCACTAATGTGTTTGTTTAGCAGATAACAGAGCAAGACTTAGCAATGCTTAATGATACCTGCCCCTGCTTCATAAAATGTCCAATATTTCCCTGGCCTTTCACAGAGTGGCTTGGACAATAGGACAAGAATTATCAGCTAACAGCACAGTACACTTGATCCATCAGTTTACATTATCCTGTCCCTTCAGAACTGGTGTTTGGAAGGCATGTTTGGATATTAGAGTAAGATGTGGAGGTCATTCTGCCCCTGGACTCAGCACTGGTTAGGCCACACCTTGAGTATTATGTCCAGTTCTGGATCCCTCAGTTTAAGAAGGACATCGAGACACTTGAACGTGTCCAGAGAAGTGCAATGAGACTGGTGAGAGGTCTGAAGCACAAGCCCTATGAGGAGAGGCTGAGGGAGCTGGAGTTGCTTAGCCTGGAGAAGAGGAGGCTCAGAGGAGAGCTTATTGCTCCCTACAACTACCGGAAGGGAGGTTGTAGCCAGGTGGGGGTTGGTCTCTTCTCCCAGGCAACCAGCACCAGAACAAGAGGACACAGTCTCAAGCTGCATCAGGGGAGGTTTAGGCTGGATGTTAGGAAGAAGTTCTTCCCAGGAAGAGAGATTGGCCATTGGAATGGGCTGCCCAGGGAGGTTGTAGAGTCACCATGACTGGAGGTGTTTGGGAGGAGACTGGATGAGGCACTTGGTGCCATGTTTTAGTTGATGAGATGGTGTTGGATGATGCGACGATCTCGCAGGTCTCTTTCGACCTGGTCTGTCCTATCCTATCCTATCCTATCCTATCCTATCCTATCCTATCCTATCCTATCATATCCTATCCTATCCTATCCTATTGGTATACTGACCCATCAAGAGAGCAGGGGCATTGTCTACACCAGAATCCACTTCTTTCTCAGAGTAACTTCCCACAGGAAGCTTGAAAAGTCCTCAAATTGGGATGACAGGAAAGAAAGATTAGGCACCTATCTCCTTGCTGAGTGCCTTCTCCCTGGGTCCTTTCTGGGTGCAGCACTAAATGCCTGCTAACAGCTTGCCTCTGAGAGCCTCATGTTCCATTAAAGGCATTTTTACAAAGCAGAGTCTGAAGGAAGAACACCTGAGCTGCAACCTAAAAGCTACAAATGGCTGTTTCAGAAGCTTCCAACCAGCTCTTAGTCTCACTCAGTGATACCAGTAGATAGAACAGCATTTAGGTTTGCAAGGTGACTCGTGACCACGAGAGACCATTAAGAGTTGTTTTTCCCTTTCAGATTTGGGAGTGGTACATTAATGTGTAGCATCTTTACTTCCTGTCTTATCTCTCAAAAATTTCATTTGGAGGCATAATTAGAGAACTAGACAGTTCTCTTTGCCTTACAACCACCTGTCACAGAAAGAGGTTAAAAAAAGGATTGCTAGAAAACAAGAAAAGACTGCATATTTCTACATGAATTACTTCAAAGCTTTCAAGCCTGGTGTACATTGACACACAGATTGGAAACTACAGAATTAAAAAATAGGATTAGAAGGCATCTTTATTGGGTTCTTTATCTCTGTAAGTACAAACCAATCCTCCAACTGAATTGTTCTTCAGTCCAAATGTAGGGAATGTTTGGTAGAAATAATGATGTAGGAAATAGAATAGAATAGAATAGAATAGAATAGAATAGAATAGAATAGAATAGAATAGAATAGAATAGAATAGAATAGAATAGAATAGAATTAACCAGGATGGAAAAGATCTTTGAGATCATCAAGTCTAACCTATCATCCAACACTATCTGATCAACTAAACCATGGCACCAAGTGCCCCATCCAGTTTCTTCCTAAACACCTCCAGCAATGGTGACTCCACCACCTCCCTGGGCAGCACATTCCAATGGACAATATCTCTTTCTGGAAAGAATTTCTTCCCAACATCCAGCCTAAACCTCCCCTGGTGCAGCTTCAGACTGTGTCCTCTTGTTCTGGTGCTGGTTTCCAGGCAGAAGAGACCAACACCCTCCCAGCTACAACCTCCCTTCAGGTAGTTGTAGACAGCAAGAAGGCCTCCCCTGAGCCTCCTCTTCTCCAGGCTAAGCAACCCCAGCTCCCTCAGCCTCTCCTCACAGGGCTGTGCTCCAAACCCCTCCCCAGCTTTGTTGCCCTTCTCTGGACACCTTCCAGCAGCTCAACATCTTTCCTAAACTGAGGAGCCCAGAACTGGACACAGGACTCAAGGTGTGGCCTAACCAGTGCTGAGTACAGGGCACAATGACTTCCCTGCTCATGCTGACCAAACTGTTCCTGATGCAGGCCAGGATGCCATTGGCCTTCTGTGCCACCTGGGCACATTGCTAGCTCATGTTCAGCCTACTATCAACCAGCACCTCCAGGTCCCTTTCTGCCTGGCTGCTCTCAGCCACTCTGACCCCAGCCTGTAGCACTGCATGGGGTTGTTGTGGCCAATGTTTAGAATCCGGCACTTAGATGTGTTCAATTTCATGCCCTTGGGCTCTGTCCATCTGTCCAGCTTGTCAGGGTCCCTCTGCAGAGCTTTCCTACCCAACAACAGATCAACACCTGCCCCCAGCTTGGTGTCATCTGCAAATTTACTGATGATGGACTCAATACCCTCATCCAGATCATCAATAAAGATATTGAACAGGATGGGGCCCAACTCGGAAGCAGTGATAAATTGAGATTTCTAATCATCAATTATCAGAACTGAGAGTAAGTGAAGTTTTGTTTCAGGCAGGTGAGATCACTGCAGCTGAAGTCACTCTGCTGTTGAGAAACAGCATAAAGCAAAAGAATCTTCATTTCATTCACTATTATTCAGTACCTTACCAAAATGCTTTACATTAAGCTTTACATCTGATATCACTTGAACTGCCCCCAAAATTAGGCATCCTGAAGTTAGCTATCCTATCTTACCAAATGGAATAATTTCTCTCAGACTAAAAGAGTATCTTTTTTAAGTGCTGTGTTCTATTCTGCCTCATTTAAAAGATCTGGTTTACAGCATTGTTACCCCATGGAACAGCTGCAAAGGTGCATGCTTCACCGCACTTCACGATGTCTAGCCAGAGGCAGGCATGTAAACCAGTTTGTCTTCATAAAATGACATCTCCAGACTCTCCAGTGGCATCAAGTGCACCCTCAACAAGTTTGCTGCTGTCGCTAAGCTGTGTGCTGCAGTGAACTCACAAGGGGAGAGATGCTATCCAGAAGGGTAGCTTCAGACAGGCTTCAGAAGTGAGCCAGTGCCAGCCGCACGAGGTTCAACAAGGCAAAGTGCAAGGTCCTGCGTCTGGGTCTGGCCAATTCCAGGCACAAATCCAGGCTGGGTGCAGAATGGGTTGAGAGCAGCTCTGAAGAAAGAGACTTGGGGGTCATGAGAAGCTCACCATGAGCTGGCAGTGGCCTCAAGCAGCTGAGAAGGCAAATTGTGTGCTGGGCTGCAGCAAGAGAAGTGTGGCCAGCAGGGCAAGAGAGGGGATTCTGCCCCTTGACTCTGCTCTGTGAGACCCCACCTGGAATACTGCATCCAGTTCTGCTGTCCCCATCATAAGAAGAACACAGAGCTGTTGGAGGGAGTCCAAAGGAGGGCTACAAAGATGATTCAAGGGCTGGAATACTGCTTCTATGAGCATAAGCTGAGGGAGCTGGGGTTGTTCAGCCTAGAGAAGAGAAGACTCTGGGGGGATCTTAGAGGCGCTTTCCAATACCTGAAGTGTTCCTATAGGAAGGTTGGAGAGGGACTTTTTGTAAGGGTGTCTAGCAATAGGACAAGGGGGAATGGTTTGAAGCTAAGGGAGGGTAGGCTTAGACTGGATCTTAGGAAGAAGTTCTTCAGCAGGAGGGTGGTGGGACTCTGGAGTAGGCTGCCCAGTGAGATTGTGGGTGCCTCCTCCCTGGAGGGTATTTAAGACCAGGTTAGATGAGGCCTTGAGCAGCCTCTCAGTTGAGAGGTATCCCTGCATATGTCAGGGAGGTTGAAGCAGGTGATCTTTAAGGGCCCTTCTAACCTGAGCCATTCTGTGATTCTGAAAGCTGTAAAACACCCATCACCTCTTTCCCCACCAGTGTCCATACTCTCTCTACACATTTCAGCTCTTCTGCACTGCACATGTATGAGCTTTGATCCAGCCTATATTTGCTAAAGCAATTCCACCTGGGGCATTTCTGCAGTTTTGTATACACTGACAATTTAGAGTTTTCACTTTTGTGATCTTGGGTCTGTTGTGGTCTTGGATCTTTTGGGTACAGCAAGATTTTCCAAGCAAATATGGTGGGTAGCTAATAAATGTTACATTTTATTTTGCACAAATTATCCCCTACAAACTACCACTATTATTTTATTTCTATTTTTTAATAACCAAAAGACAACTTCATGGAATCCTAATCCTGAATCCTTAACGACGTAATTACTTGAAAGCTACAGGGAAAGAGGACTGAGAGCTTTAAGCTTACATGTGAAAACAGAAAATGGCTTAAGGAAAAAATTATCAGTCTTTAAGAAAAGATGGCTTGAAACCAATTAGTGCAGTTTCCCCCTAGTCCCTTGATCACTGATATTACAGCAAGGACTGTAAAGATAATGCTCCTGTACTGTTTCTTCCCAAATAATAGACTTCAGGTCATTACACTAAGGCATGCCTGCTGAATATACACCAGAGGTTTTTCACAGCACCCTCATATTTGTTGAAAGGTTTGGCCATATCTCATTCATTGCACAAGTCAGACAGCTTCCTTGGTGACAGGATGTGAGGAACTGGACGTGAGGAACTGGACGTGAGGAAGAAGTTCTTCACTGTGAGAGTGGTGAAGCCCTGGAATGGGTTATCCAGGGAGGTGGTTGGGGCCCTATCCCTGGAGGTGTTAAAGCCCAGGCTGGATGAGGCTCTGGCCAGCCTGATCTAGTGTGAGGTGTCCCTGCCCATGGCAGGGGGGCTGGAACTAGATGATCCTTGTGGTCCCTTCCAACCCTGACTGATTCTATGATTCTATGACCACAAAAATGCAGGATAAGAAACTAATCCACAAATTGGCAATCTGAATTGTTCTTCAGTCCAAATGTAGGGAATATTTGGTAGAAATAATGGTGTAGGAAATTGTTCAGACCTGATAACTCTGAAGCAGTGATAAATTGAGGTTGCTAATCATAAATAGTCAGAACTGAGAATAAGTGAAGGTTTGTTTCAGGCAGGTGAGATCACTGCAGCTGAAGTCACTCTGCTGCTGAGAAAAAGCATAAAGACAAAATCTTCATTTCATTCACTATAATTTAGTGCCTTAACAAAATGCTTTACATTAAGATTTACATCTGATAACACTTGAACTGCCCCCCAAATTAGGGATCCTGAAGTTATTTAGCCTGTCCTACCAAATGGAATAATTTATCTCAGAATAAAAGAGTATTTTTGTAAGTTGTCTTTTCTATTCTGCCTCATTTAAAAGATAGATGGAGTCACCATCAGTGGAGGTGTTTAAGAGGGGACTGGATGAGACACTTGGTGCCATGGTCTCTTCCAACCTGGTCTGGTCTATTCTATTCTATTCTATTCTATTCTATTCTATTCTATTCTATTCTATTCTATTCCATCCATCCCATCCCACCCTACCCTACCCTAACCTACCCTACCCTACCTTACCCTATTAGATAGTGTTGGGTGATAGGTTGGACTTGATGATCTCGAAGGTCTTTTCCAACCTGGTTAATTCTATTCTATTCTACTCTACTCTATCCTATCCTATCCTATCCTATCCTATCCTATCCTATCCTATCCTATCCTATCCTATCCTATCCTATCCTATCCTATCCTATTCCATTCCATTCCATTCCATTCCATTTTAGGTACATGATTATATTTTTAACATCATCACAGCAACATTTGCTTCTTCCTTCAAGGTACATCTGCTGCTGCAAAGTCTTGCTGAAATGCAAGGCCAGAGAATTAAAATCTAATAGAACTTCAGAAAACTAAAAAGAGAGCCTTAATAATGATAACAATAATTAAAATATTTGGGATCTTATTCTTTTAGTGTTCTTCTCAGTGTTACCAGAGCAATGTAAAGGCAAAGCACGAGCAGATTGGCAAACATTTCCTGTAGTCCAATTCTATTTTCTGAATCTTCTCTAACCTCTCTTACCATCAAGCCGGCAAACACCATAACTTGTTAGGCTCCCAGTTACTCTTAAATCTGGAGACTGGAGCATTCTTACTACTGAAATATGTTGTGCAGTTCTGACAAGGCTTTTAAAAAAGGCATGTCAATCAGACAAGAGGATGGGAATTTTCTCAGTTGCTTCTACTTCTGGGCATATGGCATGGGAAAAATAAATGGGGTGCTTGTTATAAGGCTGCACTCCCTGGTGTTGCTTGCTAAGTAACAGAGCATAACTCTCAGAATAATGTGAACTTTCTTTCTTTCCCTTTTTGGATCATGTGACCAGACAGCTGTCATGCTGCATATTTAACTCAGATGAATTTAATTGATCTTTAATTATTTTAAATTAATGGATTGCATTATCAATCAATGCAACGTTTTACTTGTATTGATTTAATTAAATACCTCCAAAATGTATGGAATAACATGCTAGAGAAAAAGCCCTGAGTTCATTAAAAATAGAAAGAAACCATCCCCGTAACTTCCTTGGGATCAATAATCCATTTAAAATGTTTTATGCTGAACTTTTTGTGCATGTCAGCTGTGATATGCCTCTCTCACAAAAATAAAAGGATCTCCAAAATATATTTTGTTATCTGAGGCTGTCCATTACAAAATAAAGTCAGTTCACATGATCACTGGCTCATAGGATCACAGGATATTAGGGGTTGGAAGGGACCTCATTAGATCATCTAGTCCAACCCCCCTGCCAGAGCAGGACTATAGAATCCAGCACAGCTCACACAGGAACACATCCAGATGGGTCTTGAAAGTCTCTAGAGAAGGAGATTCCACGACTCCTCTGGGCAGCCTCTTCCAGTGCTCTGTGACCCTCACAATGAAGAAGTTCCTCCTCATGTTGAGGTGGAACCTCCTGTGCTGTAGTTTATATCCACTGTCTCTTGTCCTATCAAAGGGTGCAACTGAGCAGAGCCTGTCCCCGGCCTCTTGACCCCCAGCCCTCCGGTATTTATAAACATTTATTAAATCCCCTCTCAGCTTTCTCCAGACTGAAAAGCTCCAGGGCTCTCAGCCTTTCCTCATGGCACATGCTCCAGTCCCTCAATCATGCTGGTAGCTCTCTGTTGGACTCTCTCCAGTAGATCCCTTGAACTGGGGAACCCAGAACTGGATGCAACATTCCAGGTTAGGTCTCACTAGTGTAGTTTTAACCAAGAACAAATTTTCATCAAAGAGTATTTATGCTGTAAGAAACTGCCAGAAGCAATCAACTTGTCTTGACCACTCTCTTGTCCTGAGCTGTGACCAATGCTGAACCATTAAAGAGAACACTGAAAACTGAGCATGTATAGAGGGGTTTTTACCCTGAGGTCTTTTTAATCAGCAATTCAGGCACTTTCAAATTCAGAAACTAAATCCACCTGTGGTCCACTAAATCCACCAGAACTATCTTGAATTCATATTTTTCTTTGTTTTTGGTGTCTTTACTCTGACTTGTGGCAACACTTTAAGTTTATTTGTTTTATAAATAACTTCTTTCAGATTGCTACTGTGGCTATTATCAGATATGTAGAATAGAATAGAATAGAATAGAATAGAATAGAATAGAATAGAATAGAATAGAATAGACCAGGTTGGAAAAGACCTTTGAGTCCAACCTATCACCTAACACCATCTAAGCAACTAAACCATGGCACCAAGTGCCTCATCCAGTCTCTACCTAAACATCTCCAGGGATGGTGACTCCACCACCTCCCTGGGCAACCCGTTCCAATGGCCAATCTCTCTTTCGAAGAAGAACTTCTTCCTAACATCCAGCCTAAACCTCCCCTCATGCAGCTTGAGACTGTGTCCTCTTGTTCTGGTGCTGGGAGAAGAGACCAATCCTGACCTGGCTATAACCTCCCTTAAGGTAGCTGTAGAGAGCAAGAAGGTCTCCCCTGAGCCTCCTCTTCTCCAGGCTAAGCAACCCCAGCTCCCTCAGCCTCTCCTCACAGGGCTGTGCTCCAGACCCCTCCCCAGCTTTGTTGCCCTTCTCTGGACACCTTCCAGCATCTCAACATCTTTCTTAAACTGAGGGGCCCAGAACTGGACACAGGACTCAAGGTGTGGCCTAACCAGTGCTGAGTCCAGGGGCAGAATGACCTCCCTGCTCTTGCTGGCCACACTTTTCTTGATCCAGGCCAGGATGCCATTGGCCTTCCTGGCCACCTGGGCACACTGCTGGCTCATGTTCAGCCTACTATGAACCAGTACCCCCTGGTCCCTTTCTGCCTGGCTGCTCTTCAGCCACTCTGACCCCAGCCTGTAGCACTGCAATGGGTTGTTGTGGCCAATGTGTAGAACCCAGCATATTTGCATGCATATAGGTTTCCAAGGCCCTCAATGTGTGAGTGCAACTTCATCTAGTTATAACACTATTTCCATTTATATTGGAAACTCAAGAGGACAAAGTGCTACCTAGGTTCAGGAATACAGAGAAATCTGTTTTTCTCTGTATTTTTCATTTGGGTGCCAAATGCAGCTAAAGCAGAACAGATACTTTACCTAATTAGACATATTTAACGAAATACTTTTCTCCATTAAAGGCTTTAGAGCTAAGCACATAATTAGTGTATGCTGTAATTAAGCTCCAGTGAATTATAGATTGGTTGGCCTTCAGCTAAAAGTGTTAAGAATAATAATTTATATGTTGTATTTTTTAACCTGCTCATTTGTAATGTTTTCTTTGCAGCTGAAACCCTATTTTCATGTGCAGATACTTAGAGAGTCTGAGAAAATTAAGAACTTCTTTGTTGACTATTTAACTGTATTTCAATCAAGTTAGAGGTATCTATCTAGTGTCTGCTCTGGTGAGTTCTCATCTGGAGTACTGCCTCCAGTTCTGGAGCCCCTGTTACAGGAAGGATCTGGAGGTGCGGGAAGGTGTCCAGAGAAGGGCCATGAGGATGATTAGAGGGCTGGAGCACCTCTGCTATGAGGACAGGCTGAGGAAATTGGGGCTGTTCAGTGTGGAGAAGAGAAGGCTCTGAGGAGACCTAATTGTGGCCTTCCAGTATCTGAAGGGGGCTACAAGAAAGCTGGGGAGGGACTTTTGAGGGTGTCAGGAAATGATAGGACTTGGGGGAATGGAGCAAAACTAGAGGTGGGTAGATTCAGATTGGATATTAGGAAGAAATTCTTCACCCTGAGGGTAGTGAGACACTGGCACAGGTTGCCCAGGGCGGTGGTGGAAGCCTCATCCCTGGTGGTTTTGAAGGCCAGGCTGGATGTGGCTGTGAGCAACCTGATGTAGTGTGAGGTGTCCCTGCCTGTGGCAGGGGGGTTGGAACTGGAAAATCTTTGAGGTCCCTTTCAACTCTTACAATTCTATGATTTTATGATCTGAAGGGCCAGAATCTGGGTTGATCAAAATGAATACATAGTAAATGGATGTCCTTTGACACAAGGTAGTGTTCTGGGTTGGATACATTGGGCACTTTTAATGTTAGCTATGCTCTGGTTAATTTTTCATGGATTATGAGCAACTACAAAGTTTTTTCCTGGTATAACACTAGTGACTGCAGTAGAGACACAAAAGTATGGACTCTACCACGTGATCTTGAAGTATTAGAAGTCCTATGTAGCATTAGAAAAAATAATAATAATAAAAGAATAGTGTAAGATTTAATGTAACAAAACCATTTCATATTCGTTACAAAAATAGTCCTGGAAGCATAAATCAGATTCAAGGTCTTCCAAGGTAGCCTGCTCACCAGACTACAAAGTCAAATTCCTCTCTGGTCTAGTATATCTTATGCTTATTTGCCTGGGGGCATCTTCAAAAGAGACATGCAGATTGTCTTCCCACACTTCAGCAGACTATTGTCTGATGACTAGGACAGGAGCTTTGAAGGTGGGAGATGGAGATCATAGCTTTCAGGAAAAGGATAGAGCTAAGTCTGTGAGTCCAACCTGCTGAGTGAGTGTACCAAATGGCATGCCAGTAGGCAACATGTTGCATGAGAAACAAAGGAATAATTTATCTTCTCTTCTCTGTCTGTGATCTAAAACTGACCTACTTTAGGCCTGTGGTCTGTGAAGGGAGTGATCTTGCTATGTTCTATGGC
Source organism: Melanerpes formicivorus (assembly GCF_026170545.1). Classification (NCBI taxonomy): domain Eukaryota; kingdom Metazoa; phylum Chordata; class Aves; order Piciformes; family Picidae; genus Melanerpes; species Melanerpes formicivorus. Next base: position 2,528,105 of record NW_027142406.1, on the reverse strand, counting down.
CTCTGGGAATGTTCACTCAACTGAGCCTTTGGGGTGATTCAGACTTCGCTCCTAGTTTCTCAATCTAAACCGAGCTCAGACGTGATCTAAGTGCTGAGCTCCTTAAGCCTGCCAAGTATAGGACAGTTCTGGACACGTGCAGTGACTTAATAGGTACCTGAAGAGATTTAAAATCAAATGCTGAAGACTTTATAGAGATTAGGTGTCTCCAGCTCAGAAGATGAGTCAGGACATTGCAATTACAATTTCCCCTCTGCAGCCCAAGCATTTTATTTTAGTACCTAAATCTTGTCCTGGAACTTGCCTTGAATGACATCTATAAGATAAACTAAACAAAATCCTGGTACTACCAGGGAGCGGGACTCTTTGTTAACTGCAGAAACATCTTTCTTTACAGAACAAACCCTAGAAACACATTGAATGTTCATCAGTAGATCAAAACCTCATAAGCCATGTTTCTGCACTTATCACCCTTCTGATCTTGGGAACAGCAACACTGGGGGTTGGGGTCAGAGTGCCTGGAGAACAGCCAAGTGGAGAGAGACCTGGGGGTACTGGTTGATAGTAGGCTAAACATGAGCCAGCAGTGTGCCCAGGTGGCCCAGAAGGCTAATGGCATCCTGGCCTGTATCAGGAATAATGTGGCCAGCAGGAGCAGGGAGGTCATTCTCCCCGTGGACTCAGCACTGGTTAGGCCACACCTTGAGTCCTGTGTCCAGTTCTGGGCCCTTCAGTTTAGGAAAGATATTCAGTTGCTGGAATATGTCCAGAGAAGGGCAACAAAGCTGGGAAGGGGTTTGGAGCACAGCCCTGTGAGGAGAGGCTGAGGGAGCTGGGGTTGCTTAGCCTGGAGAAGAGGAGGCTCAGGGGTGACCTTATTGCTCTCTACAGCTACCTTAAGGGGGATTGTAGACAGGCAGAGGTTGGTCTCTTCTCCCAGGCACCCAGTACCAGAACAAGAGGACACAGTCTCAAGCTGCACCAGGGGAAGTTTAGGCTGGATGTTACGTGGCTAAAAGAAGGAGTGGTGAACCCAACATGGTTATAAGGACTGCCTTTTGTATTGCTCTCAGTTTTAAACAGGTACATAAATGTAATTGCATTGTTACATACTCAGATTGCCTTAAAATACCCAATTCCTTTTCCCCTTTTTTTTTATCAGTCCCAATTTGTGCCAGGTGAGAAGATGTGAAACATGCCTTGCATTTGTTCTTTCACCCCTACAACCTCGTTTATGTCAAAAAAGTAGTCACAAAATATTTTTTTGCTGTTCATTTTCTTTTTTCCTAAGCAGCAAAGTGTGGAATATAAAACTCATGAAGGTTGCTTTGTTTTTGCAGTTGGTGAGGTAAGGAGATCTAGCTCTCTTAGAGATGTCCTGATACTCTCCTTAATCTCACCAGTCTTATTTGTTTGTTGGATACTTCAGTTGGAATGGAATGGAATGGAATGGAATGGAATGGAATGGAATGGAATGGAATGGAATGGAATGGAATGGAATGGAATAAACCAGGCTGGAAGAGACCTTCAAGATCATCACATCCAGCCCATCACCCAGCACCATCTAATGAACTAGACCATGGCACCCAGCACCCCATCAATTCTCCTCCTAAACACCCCCAATGATGGTGACTCCACCACCTCCCCAGGCAGCCCATTCCAATCACTCTCTCTGAAGAATTTCTTCCTAACATCCAGCCTAAACCTCCCCTGGCGCAGCTTGAGACTGTGTCCGCTACTTTACCTTACAAGAGTTTACATCTTGGGGAAAATGAGCATAAAGTTGTTCATTTAATGGCATCAATTTCTAATCCAACTTATGTGATTTAATTATGTTTTGGCTCATCACAAGGTAAAGGAGAAAAAAGGTGTTTAGGAAGAGACTGGATGGGGTGCTTGGTGCCATGGTTTAGCTGATTAGGTGGTGTTGGGTGATAGCTTGGACTCGATGATCTCTGAGGTCTTTCCCAACCTGGGTAACTCTATTCTAACAAAAGGCTTTGAAAAGTTTGGTTTGGTACTTAGCAATTTAGCTAGGAAAAGAAAACCACAAAACTTTATCACACAGTATCACACAGTATCACTAAGGTTGGAAGAGACCTCAAAGATCATCAAGTCCAGCCTGTCACCACAGACCTCATGACTAGATCATGGCACCAAGTACCACGTCCAATCTCCTCTTGAATACCTCCAGGGACGGCGACTCCACCACCTCCCTGGGCAGCACATTCCAATGACAAATGACTCTCTCCGTGAAGAACTTTCTCCTCACCTCCAGCCTAAACTTCCCCTGGTGCAGCTTGAGACTGTGTCCTCTTGTTCTGGTGCTGCTTGCCTGGGAGAAGAGACCCCTCCTGGCTACAACCACCTTTCAGGTAGTTGTAGAGAGCAATGAGGTCTCCCCCTGAGCCTCCTCTTCTCCAGGCTAAGCAACCCCAGCTCCCTCAGCCTCTCCTCACAGGGCTTGTGCTCAAGGGCTCTCACCAGCGTCACAGTACCAACTTTCATTGCATCTTGCAGCTTGGAAATTATGTTTCTTTATTGGCAGTAGCAGACAGAAATATTTTGCATTACTTCTAGCCAGTGAATAAGGAACTCTTCAAACCAGGTAAGGTTTGGGGATTTTTTTTGCTTGTTTATGGCTCACTCATTACTTTATACAGCACTGATATGTGTGTGGGATCACCAGCTAATATATTTGATGACTAAATAATGTGTTGCAACCCTTAAAATTTGTATCATTGTGAACCCATCACTTTAGTAATAAGAATGCAGCAGACTAGCATTTTAAAAGTTAAATGAGATACTAACCAGCAGCCACCCTCCTTGTTTATGCTGCAGCAGTCAGCTGTTATTATTGTTCTGTGTTAAATGCTGAGAAAACAATCATTTCCAGGCTGGTAAAAGCAATGTAAACATCAGCAAGTGTATTTAGTGCTATTAGCCTGGCTGTAAAGAACTTATTTGCACAAAATGTTCAGGAAGAAGACTCTTATTGCTTGGCAATGTTACTGGACCATAATCCTTAAATGGACCATAAAATCACTAGCTCACCCCATAGCTGGGTTGAGGTGGAAGCAAGGATGTGTGCACACGAGCGCTTAAAAGTCTGGTGACACAGCCTGCAGAGCAGCAGACACCTTTCTGCATGTTTGTTGCAGTGAAGAGTAACAAATCCACAGTGTTCAAAGTGGATTTCTTCTGATGAAAGTTGTGCTGTTGAATTTCTTGGAGACCCAAAGTTAATAGGGCGTCTCTGGGTACAAATCCATTTCACAGCAGGGCACCTCACAACCTGAAACAGCTGGGAATTGAAGGAGTGAAGTCAGATTCATCTGACAGCTGTCGCTGCCACTCCAAACTATTGATTATCAAATTTATTGTTCTGTTGTAATAAAGATCAACTGCTTTGAGGATGAATTCATTGGCTGACTGTATTTATACAGCTGGGACTGGGTGTAATTGAGTAATTTGGTCTTGTGTAATTCCAGTGTTGCTGCACAAGAAGTTCAGAGAGAACCAACACAGAATACAGAGAGTGAGAAACAGAGATTTTTGAAAGGATAGAATAGAATAGAATAGAATAGGATAGGATAGGATAGAATAGAATAGAATAGAATAGAATAGAATAGAATAGAATAGAATAGAATAGAATAGAATAGAATAGGTTGGAAGAGATCTTTGAGATCATCATGTCCAACACATCACCCAACACCATCTAATCAACTAACCCATGGCACCAAGCATCCCATCAAGTCTCCTCCTAAACACCTCCAGTGATGGCAACTCCACCACCTCCCCAGGCAGCCCATTCCAATGGGCAATCACTCTCTCTATGAAGAACTTCTTCCTAACATCCAGCCTAAACCTCCCCTGGTGCAGCTTGAGACTGTGTCCTCTTGTTCTGGTGCTGGTTGCCTGGGAGAAGAGACCAACCCCCACCTGGCTACAACCTCCCTTCAGGTAACTGTACACAGCAATAAGGTCTCCCCTGAGCCTCCTCTTCTCTGAGGCAGGTTTTGATTATTATTATTATTTTAATTCATGTTTTAATTCTTTGTTTCCCTCAAGAGTGATCAGCTTACTTATTAGGGTGTCTTGGGTTGGGCAGAGAGGAAGCTATTTTACTCCCCCTCAGAGGAGTGAAATAGAAATGTTCCACAGAACTGGAAAGAATTAGAGATTTAATTGGAAATACTATTCACAAACACATGCAAAAGTGCAAAATACACAAACTCATATTCAGCCTCTGCCCAGCTCTCTGACCTGGGCTGACCAAAACCTCACAGCTTCCAAAACCTTCCCCCAACCGGGCCAAACACCACGCCTCAATGCCCACCCTCTTCCACCACCATACCTCAATGCTTCTCCCACGTACCAGGCGGTGGTTTGGCCCTGGATTAAGGGCCAAATGCCCACTAAAGTTGCTCTATCTCTCCCCTTCTTAAATGGACAGGGTAGAGGGAGAAAATGTACCAAAAGGCAGTAATAAGATAGAAGCAATTTAATATCAATAATAAGCAAAGGTAATAGACCATGGTGGGGAGAGAGATGTTAGTCTCTGCTTCCCATCAGCAGGATGCTGGTCGGTCTCGGGCAGCAGGGCTCTCTAAGCTTGGTGGTTTCTTAGGAAGATAGAAGCCATTGATCAATCTTCCCAATTCCTTCTTCCACTTCATTCTTATATATGAACTGATGTCCTATGACATGGAATACCCCTTTGGCCAGTCTGGCTCAGCTGGCTCAGCCATGTCCCCTCCCAAGATCTTGCCCACCCCTCAGCCTATCCCCAAGGCAGGGAAATGTTGGAAAGACATGGCCTGGATACTTATTCAAGAGTAGCCAAAACACTGCTGTGTTATCAACTCCTGCTGCAGAACACAACACTAGAAGCATGCTTTGAGGAGAATCAACTTCTTCATCTCAGCCAAATCCAATACACAGACCCAAATTAAACAGCAAAAATTAGCCAGGCCACTCAAGGCTGAAAGCAGCTCCACAGAGAAAGACCTTGGAGTCCTAGTGGACAGCAAGTTCTGCATGGAACAACAATGTGCCCTTGTGGCCAAGAGAGCCAATGGGATCTTGGGGTGTATCAAGAAAAGTGTGTCCAGCAGGTCTAGGGAGGTCCTTCTCCCTCTCTACTCTGCCTTGATGAGACCACACCTGGAATCTTGTGTCCAGTTTTAGCCTCCCTGGTTCAAAAGAGACAGAGACCTGATGGAGAGAATCCAATGGAGAGCCACAAGGATGATTAGGTGACTTGAGCATCTCTCCTGTGAAGAGAGACTGAGAGCCCTGGAGCTGTTTAGTCTGGAGAAGACTGAGCGGGGATCTCATCAATTTGTATAAATAACTGAGGGGTGGGGCCAAGTTTTTTTCAGTGGTGCACAGTAATAAGACAAGAAACAACAGGTTCAAGCTTGATCATAGATTTCATTTCAACATGAGGACAAACTTCTTTACTGTGATGGTGATGGAACACTGGAACAGGCTGCCCAGAGAGTTTGTGGAGTCTCCTTCTCTGGAGACTTTCAAACACCACTTGGATGCATTCCTGGGTGGACTACCCTGGGTGATCCTGCTTTGGCAGGGGGGTTGCACTCAATCTCTTAAGATCCCTTCCAACCTCTAATGTACTGTGATACTGTGAAAGCCTCCCTTGGAATACCAGAAAAGAGATAATGGCCCAATGGGCTGGAAGCAAGGAGAGGGAGGGGTGGGGGTTGGTTTCTTCTTCCAGCCAACCAGCACCAGAACAAAAGGACACAGTCTCAAGCTGTGCCAGGGGATGTTAGGAAGAAGTTCTTCCCAGAAAGAGAGATTGGCCATTGGAATGTGCTGTCCAGGAAGGTGGTGGAGTCACCGTCACTGGAAGTGTTTAGGAAGAGACTGGATGGGGTGCTTGGTGCCATGGTTTAGTTGATTAGATGGTATTGGGTGGTAGGTTGGACTTGATGATCTCAAAATTCATTTCCAGCCTGGTTAATTCTGTATTCTGTAAGAAACTCTATGGTTCTTAAACCTGTAGCCTAGGTATAAGGTGAAGAAAAAACAAACAAACCAACCAAAAGAAGCAAAACCCATCATCACCACCACCATCAAAACAAACAAAAATACCCAAAAAATAAGAAACAAAAAGAAAAAGAACAATGAGAAAGGTATTAATTAAATAGGTACACATTCCATAACTTCTGGAAAAAAATGTGATGATACCACTGTGCTGAATAATGGAGAAGTATCTGTAACACTAGTTGTACCAACATGTATATTGACCATAATCAATAGGCAAATGAGTCCACAGCAGGGGGAATACACAAGATACACAGTACACATGGAAAATGTTTCCTCCCAGACAGTAGAAATTGTTCACTTGGTACAAGCAACTCAGAGTGTTCCAGTTAGAATATTTTCAAGCCAAATTTCTGCAAGGTTAACAAAGTTAAGAAAAGCTGCTTTTGTACACCAATTATTCAACTTCTTCATTTACACTTGAATTAGGTAAGGTACTTGCCTGAGCTGTTGCTGACTCACTCCTGATTCAACTACAAAAAATGGTTGAAGTAAGAAGGGTGATGAACTACCTTTCACCCTCTGTTTAAATATATTAACAGAAAGAATTATAAAAGTTTTTATAGTGGGCAATTAAACTTGAAGTAGGCAGTGAGAACTGTAAAATAGAACAAAAAGCATATCAAGGAAAACACATTCAAAATAAATGTTCACTCTGTCATCCATTTAGGTTGAACTTTGAGACTAAACCCTGAGTCAACCCCACCCCAGTCAACACCCCCCCCTCCCCCCCCTGCCAGGCCTCCCCCTCCCCGTGTTACTGAGCACGAGAGAAAGGAAACCAGAAGCCAAGAGGAAAAAGTGAAATGAATGACTGGTGATGAGAAACATGAGCTTTGTACCTTGCTTCTGGAAAACAAAAAGGCAGTCAAAGGGAATGCAAAGTACTTGAAACTGAACTCTGACACAACACATCCTCTTCCCGGAAAAACCCCATAAGGTCAGGCACAAAACCCAGTGAGCTTGTGAGCCAGAAACACATCTGTGAACATCAGATTCCATTCACTATCTTTAGCATTTTCCTAATAAATAATAGTAAAAAAAAATATGTTAGATAGCTGTTTTGATCACAAAGATAGTTAAAGCAAGTTGATACCCACTTCAAGCCATGGATTTCTTCACTGTTGCCTTATTCTCTGAATCATAGAATCAACCAAGCTGGAAAAGACCTCAGAAATTAAGTCCAACCTATCACCTGGTACTTAACACCTCATGACAACTAAACCATGACTTCAAGTGCCACATCCAGTCCTTCATTGAACACCTCCAGGGATGGTGACTCCACCACCTCCCTGGGCAGCACATTCCAATGGCCAATTACTCTTTCAGGGATGAACTTTCTCCTCACATAGAATAGAATAGAATAGAATAGAATAGAATAGAATAGAATAGAATAGAATAGAATGGAACGGAACAGAGTAGAGTAGAGTAGAGTAGAGTAGGATAGGATAGGATAGGATAGGATAGGATAGGATAGGATAGGATAGGATAGGATAGGATAGGATAGACCAGACCAGGTTGGAAGAGACCTTCAAGATCATCAAGTCCAACCTATCAACCAATCCAACACCATCTAATCAACTAAACCATGGCACCAAGCACCCCATCAAGTCTCCTCCTGAACACCTCCAGTGATGGTGACTCCACCACCTCCACAGCCAGACCATTCCAATGGGCAATCACTCTCTCTGTATTGAGCCTAAACTGCCCCTGGCACAGCTTGAGACTGTGTCCTCTTGTTCTGGTGCTGGTTGCCTGGGAGAAGAGACCAACCCCCACCTGGCTACAACCTCCCTTCAGGGAGTTGCAGAGAGCACTAAGGTCTCCCCTGAGCCTCTTCTTCTCCCTACTAAACAATCCCAGCTCCCTCAGCCTCAACCATTTTAATCCACAGACTGGACCGTGAATTTTACAGGAGCAAGTACTTTTGCAAGGGTTGAAGCAACAGAGTATTTAATGGACATCAAGATCTCCCTCCAGCTTCTCTCAATAATGGATTCTAAACTCCAACTTCATCTGTTGAAAGTGGATTTGAATTCCCCCTCCCCCAACTGACAAACAAAAAACCCCAACCAAATAAATATCTTGGGTTAAGAATTGAAAACTAATGCATCTAAATCATTAAAATCATTAGAAAAAATTATTTACCCAATGGCAAGTAACATTTAGTCCAGCAGGCACACTAAAAGGGCACAGAACATTGAATTATTTTTGTCATCAGCTAACAAAACAGAAAGCTGCAAAGGGCCAGATCCTTGTTCTTTCTTAGAAGTCAAGCAGAACACCTTAAGGTCAAAGTTCCTAAAACACACATGGTTAAGATGTTGTTACATCTTGACCCCTCAATGCTTCAAAACACCAAGAGGTAATTTTGACATACAATTGCCTACAAGAGTTTGCTCAAGCAGTTAAATGTGGTTAGAAGCCATCTGCTGTCATTAAAGCATCCATGCTTTTGATTTCAGGATGAACTTAGGAAATGGAACCTTGCTGCAATGATAGAAGCTAATGGAAATCTCTGGTCAAACCTGTTCTCAAAGTTAGTTCTGTGAGGAGCTGATACTTACCTGAACTGATTTCATCTGTCCTTAAGCTGGGGTTGTTTAGCCTGGAGAAAAGGAGGATCAGGGGAGACCTTATTGCTGTCTACAACTACCCAAGCAGCCAGCAACAGAACAAGAGGACACAGTCCTCTTACCAGTCTATTCCAGCCTCATCAGTCTATTCTACTCTACTCTACTCTACTCTACTCTACTCTACTCTACTCTACTCTACTCTACTCTACTCTACTCTACTCCGCTCTACTCTGCTCTGCTTCTATTCTATTCTATTCTATTCTATTCTATTCTATTCTATTCTATTCTATTCTATTCTATTCTATTCTATTCTATTCTATTCTATTCCATTCCATTCCATTCCATTCCATTCCATTCCATTCCATTCCATTCCATTCCATTCCATTCTATTCTATTCTACAAGGATATTTTTGTGCCATGCAATTTTTTCCATCACCGTTACGCTTTCCCTTCACTGAAAAAAGCAGACAATTAATTGTTTGGCCTTTTTTTAATGTCGTAGGCAGATCTATTGGCATTAGGAATGGTAAAGAAAAGCTTCAGGCATTAGGACATTTCAATTAGAAGTGGGCTCAAGATGGAAGGATTGAACCTGACTAGAACCATGCAGAGGTAAAGGTTTTGATATGTTTCTGCCAGGTTTTCTACGAGAACCTTTTGGCTTCTCTGGCTCCTATCAACCTTCCATTAGCCTTCAGAAAAGAGAAGCTAAGGAACGAGGCAAATGATATCCTGTGGTGAATTAAGAGGATTGTGTCCAGGAGATCAAGGGAGGTTCTCCTTCCCTTCTACTCTGCCCTGGTGAGACCAGACCTGGAAGATTGTGTCCAGTTTTGGGGTCCCCAGTTCAAGAGGGACATGGATCTGATGGCGAGAGTCCAACAGAGGGCTACAAGGATGATGAAGGGAGTGGAGCACTACCTGATGAGGAAAGGCTGAGAGCCCTGGGGCTGTTTAAGATGGAGAAGTCTGAGAGGGGATTTAATAATATCTGTTTATAATATCTGAGGGCTGGTTGTCAAGAGAGAGGGAACAGGCTCTGCTCACTTGCACCCTGTGATAGGACAAGGGGCAATGGATATAAAGTACAACACAGGAGGTTCCACCTCAACATGAGGAGGAACTTCTTTACTGTAAGGGTCACAGAGCACTGGAACAGGCTGCCTACAGAGGTTGTGGAGTCTCCTTCTCTGGAGATTTTCAAGACCCATGTGGACGCATTCCTGTGTGACCTGTGGTATATTCTATGGTCCTGCTCTGGCAGTGGGGCTGGACTTGATGATCTTCAGAGATCTCCTCCAAAGCTAACATTCTGTGATCCTGTGATCCTGTGACAGGTTGCAGATAGGAAATATATGTAGAGAGAAAAATGAGAGCAATAATTTATTTCCTCTGTCTGTAGTAAATAAAGCCTTCTGACTTTCTCTGTTTAAAATTTCTGTGATGTTCTTGTCCGCATGCAGAAATCTTCCTCCAGGCAATCACATGCAGCAGATGCACTTATCCTGCTAAGTTTTACTGATATTCAAAGAAAGAACTGTGAAAGGATTAATTTATATTTAAGTATTCATTCTAGTCAATTAGACTTTAGCACATTTGGAATTATTATCAATGTTTACACCAAATCAAATCCATTATTGAACTAGGAAGAGATCAAGCACAATGGTTTGCCTTTCCTGCTTGAAAACACCATGTTGTTTCTGAGTGGCAGCATAGAAGAGTTTATTTTGTTGGAAAAAATAATAGAAATGGGTAGAATAGAATAGAATAAACCAGGTTAGAAAAGACCTTTGAGCTCATTGAGTCCAACCTATCATCCAACACCATCTAAGCAACTAAACCATGGAACCAAGTGCCCCATCCAGTCTCTTCCTAAACACTTCCAATGATGGTGAATCCACCACCTCCCTGGGCAGCACATTACAGTGGCCAATCTCTCTTTCTGGGAAGAATTTCTTCCTAACATCCAGCCTAAACCTCCCCTGGTACAGCTTGAGACTGTGTCCTCTTGTTCTGGTGCTGGTTGCCTGGGAGAAGAGACCAACCCTGACCTGGCCACATCCTCCCTTCATGTAATTGTAGAGAGCAAGAAGGTCTCCCCTGAGCCTCCTCCTCTCCAGGCTAAGCAACCCCAGCTCGCTCAGCCTCTCCTCACAGGGCTGTGCACCAAACCCCTTCCCAACTCTGTTGCCTTTCTCTGGACACCTTCCAGCAACATAACATCTTTCTTGAATTGAGAAGCCCAGAACTGCACACAGTACTCAAGGTGTGGCCTAACCAGTGCTGAGTCCAGGGGCAGAATGACTTCCCTGCTCATGCTGGCCACACTATTCCTGATACAGGCCAGGATGCTATTGCGTAGATTCAGACTGGATGTTAGGAAGTTTTTTCACCATGAGGGTGGTGGGAGAGTGGCACAGGTTGCCCAGGGAGGTGGTGGAAGCCTCATCCCTGGACGTTTTGAAGGCCAGGCTGGATGTGTCTGTGAGCAACCTGCTCTAGCGTTGAGGTGTCCCTGCCCATGGCAGAGGGGTTGGAACTGGATGATCCCTGAGGTCCCTTCCAATCCTAACAATTCTATGATTCTATGATTTTTCCAAAGGATCATATCTTTGTGGCACCAAGACAATTGCTTCTACCTCTTAACATAGCTAAGCATGTGACTATATAAAGAAGTCAGAGAATTTGCCTACTGGTTTACTGTAGAAACCACCTCTTTCAATACAGATAGCACAGCCTCTGGGCAAAATATTTGCATGTGTATTTTGTAGTCTCAAAAGTGTGAATTTCTTGTTTTGTAGACTAGAAGGAAGAACAAACAATCTGCATTTCCAGGTCTGACTTGTTCTGGCAACGGAAATGAGCTTTCCAGTATCCTTGTTGAAAATAAGATGTATATTTTTAAACATTTCTCTGTGGCATAAACCCAATAAATAAAGGCAAATGATGAGTACAGGGCAGAATGACTTCCCTGCTCCTGCTGGCCACACTATTCCTGCTACAGGCCAGAATGCCATTGGTGGCATGGTGAACATTGCTGGCTCATGTTCGGCCTACTATCAACCACTACCCCCAGGATCCTTTATGCTTGACTGCTCTCCAGCCACTGTGACCCCAGCCTGTGGCACTGCATGGGGTTGTTGTGGCCAAAGTGCAGAACCTGGCACTTGGATGTGTTCAATCTCATGCCCTTTGACTCTGCCCATCTGTCCAGCCTGTCAAGGTTCTTCTGCAGAGCTCTCCTAACCAATAACAGATCAACACCTGCCCCCAGCTTGGTGTCATCTGCAAACTTTCTGATGATGGACTCAATCCCCTCATCCAGATCATTGATAAAGATATTGAAAAAGATGGGACCCAGCACTGATCCCTGGGGGACACCACTAGGGACTGGCTGCCAGCTGGATGTGGCACCATTCACCACCACTCTCTGGGCTCGGCCCTCCAGCCAGTTCCTAATGCAGCAAACAATACCTGAAAAGCAGCTCCAGGCCTCACAGTTAAAATCAAGCATTTAAATAACAACCACCAAAAAAAAAAAAAAAGAATGAAAATTAGGTCAGAGTGCTTAGTGAAACTTTGTAGAGATCTGAACAAAGCCTCTCCTCAAACAGGTATGCAGAATCAAAGTTCCAGTAGCCAGGGGCAATGAAATAGCTTCTATAATCCTGGCTTATGAGAGGAGCAAAACAGGGCAAAACAATTTCATTTCCTCTGCAGCACAAAACAACAACTTTTGATAAAAAGCAGAAAAAGCATACATAAACATGTATACTCACAAACCCCTGGCTTTCTCTTACATGATCATTTCATCAACAGGGTAGACAGACAGGCTGTAGATAAGAAATCATTGAGCTGGGTGGAAAACTGATGCATAGTGAAATAGCAGCTATTCACAGCTCATTATGAAAGCAGAGTCAGGTGTCTGATGATGACCACAGAGGTTTGTCTTGGACCAACACCATTATTGTTACTAACAAACCTTGACAAACAGATTTTTCAACAACACCAAAACAGAAGGTGTTGCAAGCAGATGAGAGAACAAAACTTGAACGATTCAGAAACACCCTTCAGCCTCCAGTCTGTTTAAAACAAACAAAATTAAGAATGAGAATGATGAGATGTCAAAGGAAAACCAATAATTGATATCAATAAATATGAGAAATGACTCATGTAGGGAAAGAAAGAGAAAAAAAGTCTAGAGAGGGCTGAAAGTGCTAAAATGATCCATACTGGCCCCAAAGGTTCACCTAACTTAAAATTCCCTAGCCAAAAAAGCCTGTTTAGGAAATATTCTATTAAACAGAATCATAGAATTGTTAGGGTTGGAAGGGACCTCAAGCATGATCCAGTCCCAACCCCCCTGCCATGGGCAGGGACACCTCGCACTAGAGCAGGTTGCTCAGAGCCACACCCAGCCTGGCCTTAAAAACCTCCAGGGATGAGGCTTCCACCACCTCCCTAGGCAGCCTGTTCCAGGGTCTCACCACTTATGGTGAAAAACTTCTTCCTAACATCTAATATGAGAATAAAACGAACTGACCTATCCCTAGTATATTCTCTGACATTACATCAGTTTTACAGTGCATAAAAGACAGCTTCACAAAAGAAATGAGAACCTTAGAATCATAGAATCATGGAATCATTATAGAATTGATGTAATGTTCTCAGTTTCAGCTGTGGATTCAACCTTGAAATTTATGGCTCCATCTTCAAGTTGCACATTTGAGATAAATTCCAAAAAGAAACTTTTAATAGAGTTCAGGGAAGTTCCAAATCACTATCATGTGAGATTTCTGTAACCATGATGAGTGTTTATGAGAATCATAGAATCAACCAGGGTGGAAAAGACCTCAGAGATCATCAAGTCCAACCTACTACCTAATACATAACACCTCAGGACAACTAAACCATAGCTCCAAGTGCCACATCCAATCTTTTTTGAACACCTCCAGGGATGGGGACTCACCACTTCCCTGGGCAGCACATTCCAATGGCCAATTACTCTTTCTGGGATGAAAAGAGAATGGAATGGAATGGAATGGAATGGAATGGAATGGAATGGAATGGAATGGAATGGAATGGAATGGAATGGAATGGAATGGAATGGAATAGACCAGATCAGGTTGGAAGAGACCTCTGAGATCATTGAGTCCAACCTATCATCCAACACCATCTAATCAACTAAACCATGGCACCAAGCACCCCATCCAGTCTCTTCCTAAACACCTCCAGTGATGGTGACTCCACCACCTCCCTGGGCAGCACATTCCAATGGCCAATAACTCTTTCTATGAAGAATTTCTTCCTCACATCCAGCCTAAACCTCCCCTGGTGCAGCTTGAGACTGTGTCCTCTTGTTCTGGTGCTGGTTGCCTGGGAGAAGAGGCCAGCCCCCATCTGGCTACAAAATGACATTTCTGGCTATAGAAATGACAGCTGATCCTAGAATGAGTCAGGGAATAAATCAAACAAGTTCCTGAGATATCTTTCAGATATATTTTCATGTGATTCCATATATTCTCCCTCATCTTCCAACTACCTTCCAGGTGTTTTATAATTTTTCTTTTTTGGCAGAAAATATGTAATGTGTTTAATGAACAAGCCACTGGAAGATAGTGAAGAGATCACAGTTCTTCTCAGGTGGAACGTGATTCAGGAACACAAACCCAGAAATACACTGAAAATAAAAAGATCTGTTCAGAAAACTAGATTAACCTTAATATCTATCCTGGAGATACCACTTAAATTTGAAAGAAAAATCAATGAAGCCCTAAGGGGAATTAAATCAGAATTCAGTCTCCATATGGGAAGATATCACAGTAGTGTCCCAGTGAACACTTTGAAGAGAAATACTGGGTTTCTATGATAAATGAGAATTTCCTTCTCTCTGTTATTCAGTACAGCTCTAGGTATCAGCATCTTCTTTCACTTCTTATATTATTAAAGTCTCTTTGGGTTTTTTGTGTGTTTTATTTTGTTTTGTTTTGTTTTACTGTGCTGGTATTCTGTGCTCTAAACTGTAGGACCAGGCTTTGTATATTTCTCCTGCATTGTCTACCTTCTTTCTAAAAATTAAATCACGGAATCACAGAAACATTCAGGTTGGAAAAGATCCTCAGGATCACCAAGTCCAGCCCAGAACCCCACTCTACAAGGCTCACCCCTAAACCACAGCCCCAAGCACCGCATCCAAACCACCTTTAAACACATCCAAGCTTGGGGAGGTGGTGGAGTCACTGTCATTGGAGGTGTTCAGGAGGAGACTTGATGGGGTGCTTGGTGCCATGGGTTAGTTGTTTAGGTGGGTTGGATTGGTTGATGGGTTGGACATGATGATCTTGAAGGTCTCTTCCAACCTGGTCTCTCCTCTCCTCTCCTCTCCTCTCCTCTCCTCTCCTCTCCTCTCCTCTCCTCTCCTCTCCTCTCCTCTCCTCTCCTCTCCTCTCCTCTCCTCTCCTCTCCTCTCCTCTCCTCTCCTCTCCTCTCCTCTCCTCTCCTCTCCTCTCCTCTCCGAACCTCTCCTCTCCTCTCCGAACCTCTCCTCTCCTCTCCTCTCCGAACCTCTCCTCTCCTCTCCTCTCCGAACCTCTCCTCTCCTCTCCTCTCCTCTCCTCTCCTCTCCTCTCCTCTCCTCTCCGAACCTCTCCTCTCCTCTCCGAACCTCTCCTCTCCTCTCCGAACCTCTCCTCTCCTCTCCTCTCCGAACCTCTCCTCTCCTCTCCGAACCTCTCCTCTCCTCTCCGAACCTCTCCGAACCTCTCCGAACCTCTCCTCTCCTCTCCTCTCCGAACCTCTCCTCTCCGAACCTCTCCTCTCCTCTCCGAACCTCTCCTCTCCTCTCCGAACCTCTCCTCTCCGAACCTCTCCTCTCCTTTCTATTCTATTCTATTCTATTCTATTCTATTCTATTCTATTCTATTCTATTCTATTCTATTCTATTCTATTCTATTCTATTCTATGTCCCTGGACAGCACTCTTGCCCTGAAACCTCTGACTACTCTTCTACTGAAAAAATGTTTCCTAATGTCCATTGTAGACCTACACAGTGGCAGCTTGAGGCCATTATCTCTTGTTCAATCACTAATTCCCTGTTAAATTAGATATAATTTATGTACACATTTATGTACACGAAGTCTTCTAAACACAACTGTATTCATCACGTTTGAATTATTTCACAGGTATTACCTAAGACATCACTATAAATGTGGAACAATACATAAACTGTAACAAATAGAATAGAATAGAATAGAATAGAATAGAATAGAATAGAATAGAATAGAATAGAATAGAATAGAATAGAATAGAATAGAATTAACCAGGTTGGAAAATACCTTGGAGATCATTGAGTCCAACCCATCATCCAGCACCATCTAATCAACTCAACTATGGCACCAAGCACCCCATCCAGTTTCTTCCTAAACACCTCCAGTGATGGTGCCTCCACCACCTCCCTGGGCAGCACATTCCAATGGCCAATCTCTCTTTCTATGAAGAACTTCTTCCTAACATCCAGCCTAAACCTCCCCTGGCGCAGCTTGAGACTGTGCCCTCTTGTTCTGGTGCTGGTTGCCTGGGAGAAGCTGCCACCTGGCTACAACCTCCTTTCAGGTCTTGAAGCTTCATATAGGATCTTCCTGGAGCAGTTGGAACCCAGTCACACAGCACACCTCCAGATTTCTCAATCTTCTAAAAGGAAAACAAAAAAAAAAAAGGAAAGGAAATGAACATTTCATTATTCATTTGGAAGAGATTATTTTTTTCCTTTACAATTCCATTGTCTCTCATTAACTTTTTTTTTTATTTTTTTTCACTTCCATAATTATGGAAAATCTGATGGCAGAAACAGTGAACTAAATCCCACCTTGACATTTGCACATCGGTGCTAATCAAAGCTAATCACTGTTGTCCCTGTAGCACATAGCAACATAACAGCGTTTCTAAACAGAAGTCCACCCTACCGGTCTTAATTCACTCTTTTAGAGGTGCTGATGTGATGAGATTCAAGCAGTTCTGATTTGTCTCAGGTTGATGTCTACAGACTGACATTTTATAGCTAACTAAATGAAACCTTAACTGATTCTGTCCATTTTTTGCTTTGCTTTCCCCACAAGGAACTCATAGAATTATAGAATCAACCAGGTTGGAAAAGACCTCAGAGATCATCTAGTCCAACCTGTCAGCCAACACCTCAGGACAACTAAACCACGGCTTCAAGTGCCACATCCAATCCTTTTCTGAACACTTCCAGGGATGGTGACTCCACCACCTCCCTGGGCAGCAATTACTCTTTCTGTGAAGTACTTTCTCCTCACCTCGAGCCTAAACTTCCCCTGGTGCAGCTTGAGACTGTGTCCTCTTGTTCTGGTTGCCTGGGAGAAGAGACCAACCCCCACCTGGCTGCAACCTCTCCTCAGGTAGTTGTAGAAAGCAATAAGGTCTCATGTGATCTCATCAATCATGAAGAATGGTCACTAGAGAAAAACACTTCTGGACGTATTTTTTTCACCTCCATGCCTATGATCTGCTTTGTCCTTCAGTCCTTAGCCAGCAGACAAGTGGTACAGGATTAGCCCTTTCTCAGATACCTTACAGAAGCAACAGAGAGGTTGTGGAGTTTCTTTCGCTGGAGACTTTCAAGAACCACCTGGATGCATTTCTGTGTGCCCTGTGCTAGATTCTATGGTCCTACTCTGGCAGGGGAGTTGGAACTGCAGAAGTCCCTTCCAACTCCCAACATCCTGTGATCCCGTTGGATGGTTCTTTAAACCAGCAACACCTGCTACGTGCGTCAATATTGATCTCATGGTGGCATGTATTATTGTGGGATTATACTTGCTTTTCTGAAGCATAGCTTCAAACTCCTTTGTGCTATTCTTTCTGTGGAGCCAGCTTGTGTGTGCAAAGTGTAAGGAAATTCATGGTAAGCAGCACTACAGATCTTCTGTAACTACTAGATGTATTACTTACCTGAATTTACTATCATATAGAATCATAGAATTGTTGGGTTTGAAGGGACATCAAGGATCATCCAGTTCCATGCCCATGGCATGGCAGGGGACACCTCACACTACATCAGGTTGCTCACAGGCACATCCAGGCTGGTCTTAAAAGCCTCCAGGGATGAGGCTTCCACCACCTTCCTGGGCAACCTGTTCTGACCTACATAATTGTCATATGTGTTAAATACTGATGATGAGGAATAGAAAGATTTGAGTGGTTTTGAAGATGCATCTATTCTATTGTAAAGAGAGCTTTCAGTCCACAAATGCTTTCAAGTTACAATTACTATTTTTCTCCTTTTTATCAGTAGCAAGTCACAGTATCACAGTACAGTAGAGGTTGGAAGCAACCTCCAGAGAACATTGAGTCCATCTTCCCTGCCAAAGCAGGATCATCCAGGGTAGTCCACGCAGGAATGCACCCAGGTATGTTTTGAAAGTCTCCAGAGAAGGAGACTCCACAAACTCTCCGGGCAGCCTGTTCCAGTGCTCTGTCACCCTCACTGGAAAGAAGTTTCTCCTCATGTTGTGGTGAAATCTTCTATGTTCAAGCTTGAACTTGTTGTTTCTTGTCTTATCAGTGCACACCACTGAAAAAAGCTTGGCCCCCTCCACTTGACACCCACCCCTCACTTATTTATACAAATTGATCAGATCGCCTCTCAGTCTTCTCAAGACTAAACAGCCCCAGGGCTCTCTCTCAATATGGGAGATGCTCAAGTCCCCTAATCCTCTTCATGGCTCTCTGCTGGATCCTCTCCAGCAGTTTTCTGTCTTTCTTGAATTGGGGAGCCCCAAACTGGACACAGTATTGCAAGTGTGGTCTCAGCAGGGCAGAGCAGGGAAGTAAAAGAACATCCCTAGACCTGCTGGACACACCCCGGGTACCATTGTCTCCTTGATGGTCTGCAGTTGAAAATAGCTTAACATTTTTTTTTCTGTAAGTACTGTTTCACTGAGATGATTGCAATAAAAGTGTAAGTGAACCACTCTGCTGGTTTCAGAGAAATCTGGAAAGGCCCACACTTTGCCCCATACCACGAGCTCGGGCGTCACTTTCATGGAACTTATGAGAAGGGTGGTGGAAAATTTTAGCCATGTTTTGGCTGTTAAATAGAGGGAAAAGATCGTCATTGCCAGAAACAATCCTTTACCTCAGTTATCTGCAGCATCCTGCCTGTTATCTGTTTTCTCTCCTCATTGTTCTGATTGGCAGGGGAAGTCCAGGTCATCCTGCAGTGGCACCTGGACACAGCTGCCGAGGCTGCACCTCGTAGCGACGAGCATATTGCACAATAGTGAGGAATCAAAAAGCACATTTTTCTGGCAAAGCTGAAAGGTATCACTTTCAACAGAAGGCTGACTAATGCAAAAGGGAAAAAAAGAATCCTTCACATTCATATCTCTCTGGAAAAAGAACTCTTGCGTAAGTTTTGTCTGTGGCAAAATATGTTGAGGCCTGATTAATAAGGAAGCTGACACTGTGAGGGGAAAAATGTTTTTAGTGGACACAAAGAGTGCTCTGACCCCCCAGAAAAACCCCCACAATCCCCATCAATAATGGTTTGAAAGAGACTAGCTTCTTACTAGCCTGCACCAAATGTGTCTGGTGTTGGAAGGCTGCTTAGGTAAAAGTAAATTACATTGTTCATGCATTTAATGCTATATATTTCTATCATAGAATCAATAAGGTTGGAAAAGACCTCAGAGATCATCCACTCCAACCTATCCTCCCAACACCTCATGACTAACTAAACCATGGCTTCAAGTGCCACATCCAATCCCTCTTTGAACACCTCAAGGGATGGTGACTCTACCACCTCCCTGGGCAGCTCATTCCAATGGCCGATCTCTCTTTCTGGGAAGAGCTTTCTCCTCACTTGAGCCTAAACTTCCCCGGCACAGCTTGAGATTTTGTCCTCTTGTTCTGGTGCTGGTTGTCTGGAAGAAGAGACCAACCCCCACCTGGCTACAACCTCCCTTCAGGTAGTTGTAGAGAGCAACAGGGTCTCCCCTGAACCTCCTCTTCTCCAGGCTAAACACTGCCACCTCCCTCAGCCTCTCACAGTATCACAGTATCACCAAGGTTGGAAGAGACCTCAAAGATCGAGTCCAACCTGTCACCACAGACCTCATGACGAGACCATGGCACCAAGTGCCACGTCCAATCCCCTCTTGAACACCTCCAGGGACAGTGACTCCACCACCTCCCTGGGCAGCACATTCCAATGGCTAACAACTCTCTCTGGGAAGAACTTTCTCCTCACTTCCCAGCAACCCCAGCTCCCTCAGCCTCTCCTCACAGGGCTGTGCACCAGACCCCTCCCCAGCTGTGTTGCCCTTCTCTGGACATGTTCAAGTGTCTCAATATCTTTCAGTGCAGACTGCAACACACAGGCTGAAAACACAGCCATGGTGATCTGAGGGATACTGTTTTATAATCTGAATTTGTTTCCCTAGAAGTTGGTTTCTATGGAATAAAATAAATAAAAAGGCAGAAAATTATTTCTGCAAACTAGAATTGATGAAATGCCTTTTTCTGAGCCACACATGCGAGCAATCACTGATTAAATTGTGTGTTAAAATAATTAAGGTGAATTACTTGCTCATTGCTTTTGCACTTCTCTGTGGTTTCGCTTATACATTATAGGCACACTAAGTGGCACGCTTCACTCTTGAGCATTAGTGATCATTCTGCTTAATTAAGCTGCCAATTACTTGAAGGAATGCACCAACAAAAGTCTTCAGAAAAAAACCAAACAACCAAAGATTGGGAATTAACTGAGACACCATGCTTCAGAAACAAACAGAGAATTCTATTAAGAGTTTTGTGTGACAAGTTTTGCAAACTAGCACAAGCAGATGGGTTGAAATAGAAGCATCTAACTGGAACAGATTGCCCAGGGAGGTGGTGGAAGCCTCATCCCTGGAGGTTTTTAAGGCCAGGCTGGATGTGGCTCTGAGCAGCCTGCTGTAGTGTGAGGGGTCCATGCCCAGGGCAGGGGGGTCGGAACTGGATGGTCCTTGAAGTCCTTTCCAGCCCTAACGGTTCTATGATTCTGTGATTCTGCAGTTATGGTGGTTTCCATCTGACATTCTCCAGATCAAATCCAGCTTCAGTTTGACTTTCCCATGAGGTAAAAACCAGATTTGTCTGAGGCTCATCATGCCCTCTCAAGACTGTCACTTCTAAAGATATATATTCCCCAACTGCAAAACCATTTGTTGATCTTTCGCAAGTCTTTATTCAAGTTTAGAGCTAATGTCCCAAGCAAACTTCCTTGAGATTTTGACTTGTCCAGGCATTCCTTGTGATACATTTTTCAACCTTTCTTGTCACTCAGTTTTGCAATATAAGCAGGAACCAGAAGCCAAATGTGGTAGCAATAGCTTCCAAGTCCAGCAAGGATCATTACAGGAAACTCTTGAGATTTTCCAGCTATAGGGGTTTCAGAGGTAATACAAAGAAAATAGTGTCAAGACAATTTCTTCTATACTTAACTACTCCAATAACATAAGTGGGCAATTGGCTTGAAGATCCAGGCCCATCATGAAATGAATGGGTTGCCATTTACGTCAGAATCAAAGCTGGTGTGCTTATCCTGGGCATTACATCTGCTGACAGGTGCTGGAGAGAGAGTAGATGGGCAAGTGGCACAAGCAGATGTTAAGCCCCAGCATGAGAATGCTCTCATGAAATATATTACAGTATGCTTTCAAGACGAGGAACACAATCACTTAATCTGATCCCTTCAGTGTTATTTTTACTTTTATCTTTTATTGTCCTTTCCTTTTGGTCTTCCTTGAGGTTTGAAAACAGTAAAACTAAGCTTTAAAGTTTTATACACAGAGTTTATGAGCAATAAATACCATTTTTTTCAGTTTCTTTCTGCTTCACACACTCACAAACATCCCCTTGTCCCACATATTCCTTTATGTTCAGTTGGAATAATATACTGCCTAGAAAATTCCTGGTTAGTGTGAGCATTTTAGCTTTTAAAGCATTGCTTTACACACTCCCCCATTGATTGCTGAAAGTTCTTCTGTTGCTTTGGATTAGGATAGGATAGGATAGGATAGGATAGGATAGGATAGGATAGGATAGGACAGGACAGGACAGGACAGGACAGGAGAAGATAGAGTAGGGTAGGGTACGGTAGCATAGGGTAGAATAGAATAGAATAGAATAGAATAGAATAGAATAGAATAGAATAGAATAGAATAGAATAGACCAGGTTGGAAAAGACCTTCAAGATCATCAAGTCCAACCTATCACCCAACACCATCTGATCAACTAAACCATGGCACCAAACACCCCATCCAGTCTCTTCCTGAACACCTCCAGTGATGGTGACTCAGGCAAATGCTTTGTGTGAAAGAAATGGCTGTGAATTCTATTGCAGCTTAAGTCACCTGAAATTGGGTGTTTGCAATGTGAGCTGGTGCCTAATTTCCCTTAAAGTTAAGAGAAAGCTAGGACTTGATGCAGTTGCCCAGGAACAGGCATTCAGTACCACCTGAGATGCACTAAAGTATGCAGTTTCGACTGCCACTTGAATGACATAGGCCTTTAGGTCCTGTTACTTGTTAGTGCTGGCCTCATGAAGACAACTCACACCACAGGGGCATCTGAGATGGAACTATAGCTGCAAACCTGTGTTCAGGTTCCACAATCCAAACCCTAAACAATGCAGGCAGTATAAGCTTAAAAGGGTTTAGCTAACTCATCCCTGCATAGACACTTGAACATGGCAATCAGAGTAGGCTGGACAGATGGGCAGAGTCCAACATGATGACATTTAACAAGTCCAAGTGCCAGGTGCTGCATTTTGGCCACAACAGCCCCATGCAGTACTACAGGCTGGGGTCAGAATGACTGGAAAGCGGCCAGGCAGAAAGGGACCTGGGGGTGCTGATTGACAGCTGGCTGAACATGAGCCAGCAGTGTGCCCAGGTGGCCAAGAAAGCTAATGGCATCCTCGCCTGCATCAAGAGTAGTGTGGCCAGAAGGAGCAGGGAAATCATTGTGGCCCTGTACTCAGCACTGGTTAGGCCACACCTTGAGTCCTGTGTCCAGTTCTAGGTCCCTCAATTTAAGAAGAACATTGCGACTCTTAAACATATCCAGAGAAGTGCAGCAAGGCTGGGGAGGGGTCTGGAGCACAGCCCTGTGAGGAGAGGCTGAGGCAGCTGGGGTTGTTTAGCCTGGAGAAGAGGAGGCTCAGGGGAGACCTTATTGCTGTCTGCAAATACCTGAAGGGAGGTTGTAGCCAGGTGGGGGTTGGTCTCTTCTCCCAGGCACCCAGCACCAGAACAAGAGGGGACAGTCTCAAGCTGCTCCAGGGGAAGTTTAGGCTGGAGGTGAGGTGAGGAGAAAGTTCTTCCCAGAGAGAGTCGTTGGCCATTGGAATGTGCTGCCCAGGGAGGTGGTAGAGTCATCATCCCTGGAGGTGTTCAAGAGGGGATTGGACGTGGCACTTGTTGCCATGGTTTAGTCATGACGTGTTGCATGACAGTTTGGACTTGATGATCTTTGAGGTCCCTTCCAACTTCATTGATTCTAAGATTATATCATAGTTGTGACTCATCACTGCAGAAAGGTGCATCCCACATATCTTCAGTTCTTTCAGCTCTTCTTAGACCTCCTTTTTGTCCCACAGAGAGGAATTTACCTTTCACTTTCTCAGCTATTTTAACTTTTAATGGTAAGAGTCATTCTTAGGTCATTCCATGGGACTTCAAGAAATTAGGAACAGAGAATTGGAGGGATCCATTCCTGAGAATCTTCCAATCTGATTAGACAGCCAGAGATACTGGAGTGATTTCACAAGCTTTCTAAAAATGTTGCAACAGGATTTTCCCAATAAACACATTGAAATTTAATCTCCTATAGCTGAATCAAACCATTTCACAAATTAGATTTAAGGTATGAACTTTGCCTTCTTAAAATCATAGAATCACAGAATTGTTAGGGTTGGAAGGGACCTTGAGGGTCATCCAGTTCCAACCCCACTTCCATGGGCAGGGACACCTCACTCTACAGCAGGTTGCTCACAGCCACATCCAGCCTGGCCTTCAAAACCTCCAGGGATGAGGCTTCTATCACATCCCTGGGTAACCTGTGCCAGTGTCCAATCACCCTCCTGGGGAACTATTTCTTCCTAACATCCAATCTGAACCTGCCCATTTCTATATTTCACACACCCCACACTCCCCAGTCCTATCATTCCTTGACACCCTAAAAAGTCTCTCCCCAGCTTTCTTGTAGGCTCCCTTCAAATAATGGAAGGCCACAAAAAGGGCTCCTCGTCGCCTTCTGTTCTCCAGAATGAATAGCCCCAACTCCTTCCCTCCCTCCAAAAATCCTTGCCAGCTGTGGCTAGCTGAAGTAAATTAATTAGCAAAATGTATAGGAATGAATATTAACATTCTTTTAATCATTAAACAGAATGTCTGGCTTCATCCTTGAATTTGCAGAACCCTTAAAAGTGTACAAAGGCTTAATGATCACCACTGAGGCTTGATTAGGTGACTATTCAAATGAGCAAATCAGCACCCAGGTAGACTGTCTCAAAGCACAGAGTGCATGCAAGAGGGTTCTGTTTCAAGTCATGCCTCAGACTCTTACAGTGATGTGCAATAGACTGAGAGGAAAATTTGTTGCCCTCTTGCAGAGATAATTTCCACAAGGTTGAAATTGGAGATGGAATAGATTTAAAGGGCATCCTGAACAGTCACTAGTTGATCACTGAGTCAATTGGAAGTGATGAAGCTATTGTAAGTGGTAGAAAACCTAATCAAGATTTATTAACCACGGGTAACCAACCCATTTGAGAAGGCTCTGGAGAAGCAGGATAATCTGATTTGATAATTTCTTGGCCAGGAAGAATATCACTCACAACAAGTGAGCTCTCATTTGGGTTCTCTATTACATTTGGTGCAGGTTTGCAGAAGTTCTGTGACGTGTCAAGCTCCACTCTTTCATCTGGACAATGTAATTCTCAACTAAACCAATTTACAGCAAGCAATTTTTAATCTAGCTCTGTTATTAGAGAGCAGGGATATCAGGCTTCTCATGTCCTCTCATTATTGTCAGTGATGTGCAACATTCTAAATGCTCACACGTACAGTGAAAAGCCAATTACAAAAACCATTCCAGGGAGACTCTCAAAAGACTGCCACCCTCCAGGTCTTTTTCAAAAGGTGTCTCTGAGATAAGTGGCTCTAATCTATGAGCTCCTGTTACTTCCACCATGATAGAATAGTTTCATAGTTTCATAGTTTCATTCAGGGTTGGAAGGGACCACAAGGATCATCTAGTTCCAAC
Organism: Melanerpes formicivorus; assembly: GCF_026170545.1. NCBI lineage: Eukaryota > Metazoa > Chordata > Aves > Piciformes > Picidae > Melanerpes > Melanerpes formicivorus. The sequence continues at coordinate 2,503,128 of NW_027142406.1, read as the reverse complement.
CCCCCTGCCATTGGCAGGGACACCCCACACTAGATCAGGCTGGACAGAGCCTCATCCAGCCTGCTCTTAAACACCCCCAGGGATGGGGCCTCGACCACCTCCCGGGACAACCCATTCCAGGGTTTCACCACTCTCATGGCGAAGAACCTCCTCCTCACATCTAGCCTGAATCTCCCCACCTCCAGCTTCATTCCATTCCCCCTAGTTCTATCACTACCTGAGATCCTGAGAAGTCCTTCCCCAGCCTTCCTGTAGGCCCCCTTCAGATACTGGAAGGCGACAATTAGGTCTCCTCGGAGCCTTCTCTTCTGCAGACTGAACAGCCCCAACTCCCTCAGTCTGTCCTCATAGGAGAGGTGCTCCAGCCCTCTGATCATCCTTGTGGCCCTTCTCTGGACACGTTCCAGCACCTCCACATCCCTCTTGTAATAGGGGCTCCAGAACTGGACACAGTACTCCAGGTGGGGTCTCACCAGGGCTGAGTAGAGGGGGAGGATCACCTCCCTCGACCTGCTAGCCACACTTCTCCTGATGCAGCCCAGGATCTGATTGGCTTTGCGGGCTGCAAGTGCACACTGAGAGCTCATGTTGAGCTTTTTGTCCACCAGCACCCCCAAGTCTCTCTCCTCAGGGCTACCCTCCAGCCAGTCACTGCCCAGCCTGGATTTGTGCCTGGGATTGCCTCGACCCAGATGCAGGACCCTGCACTTGCTCTTATTGAACTTCATGAGGTTGGCCTGTGCCCACCTCTCCAGCCTGTCAAGGTCCCTCTGGATGGCCTCCCTTCCCTCCAGCGTGTCTGCTGCACCACACAGCTTGGTGTCATCAGCAAACTTGCTGAGGGTGCACTCAATGCCACTGTCCATGTCCCCCACAAAGATGTTGAATAAGACAGGTCCCAGGACTGATCCCTGAGGGACTCCACTTGTCACTGGCCTCCACTGGGACATGGAGCCATTGACAACCACTATCACCCAACACCATCTCATCAACTAAAACATGGAACCAAGTGCCTCATCCAGTCTCCTCCTAAACACTTCCAGTGATGGTGACTCCACCACCTCCCTGGGCAGCACATTCCAATGGCCAATCTCTCTTTCTGGGAAGAATTTCTTCCTAACATCCAGCCTAAACCTTGCCTGGCACAGCTTGAGACTGTGTCCTCTTGTTCTGGTGCTGGTTGCCTGGGAGAAGAGAACAACCCTCACTTGCCTGCAACCTCCCTTCGGGTAGTTGTAGAGAGCAAGAAGGTCTCCCCTGAACCTCCTCTTCTCCAGGCTAAGCAACCCCAGCTCCCTCAGCCTCTCCTCACAGGGCTGTGCTCCAAACCCCTCCCCAGCTTTGTTGCCCTTCTCTGGACAACTTCCAGCAACTCAACATCTTTCCCAAACTGAGTGGGCCAACACTGGACACAGTGCTCAAGGTGTGGCCTAACCAGTGAGGTGTACGGGGGGAAGAATCTACCAATCTGATTAGATAGCCAAAGATACTAGAGTGAGGGAGGTTGTAGCCAGGTGGGGGTTGGTCTCTTCTCCCAGGCAACCAGCTCCAGAACAAGAGGACACAGTCTCAAGCTGTGCCAGGGGAGGTTTAGGCTGGATGTTAGGAAGAAATTCTTCCCAGAAGGAGAGATTGCCCATTGGAATGTGCTGCCCAGGGAGGTGGTGGAGTCACCATCACTGGCGGTGCTTAAAAAGAGACTGGATGAGGCACTTGGTGCCATGTTTTAGTTGATGAGATGGTGTTGGGTGATAGGTTGGACTTGATGATCTCTGAGGTCTTTTCCAACCTGGTTAATTCTGTATTCTGTATTGAGTATCCCTCAGCTGCATCCACTTTTCCATGAGTTCTTTGCTGAAGCTTTGAAATGTTGCACTTTTTTCTGCCTTCTCAGATCGACTTGCAAGCTGTGAAGAGCTAGGCTCTTACATAAACGTTCTTGGCAGCTCCTGTCAAAACCATTTTGTGTGAAGGTTTATCCTCTTGGAGATGGTATGCAGAAGCCATAAATTACAGCATGATTTTTAATTTTTGCATAGCCTCCTTGTGTTTTTTGGTTGGCTGGGTTTCATTTGGTGTTTTGGGTTTTTTTCAGTTTTCTGATGTTGCTTCTAGTTTCCTTATAGAAGTTCAAAACCTCTTTATGGAGGCAAGAGATAGTAAGAAAAAAGTTAAGAGTCATAGCTAAAAGGTTGGATTTTGACTGGCGACTGGCTTGAGGGCACCCCTGAAGGAAAGGACTTGGGGCTGCTGGTAGATGAGCCAGCAGTGTGCACTTGCAGCCCAGAAAGCCAATCCCTTCCTGGGCTGCATCAAGAGAAGCAGAGCCAGCAGGGCGAGGGAGGTGATTCTCCCGCTCTATTCCACTCTGGTGAGACCCCACCTGGAGCACTGCCTCCTGTTCTGGAGCCCCTATTAAAGGAAGGATCTGAAGGTTCTGGAATGTGTCCAGGGAAGGGCCATGAGGATGATTAGATGGCTGGAGAACTTCTCCTATAAGGACAGAGTCAGGGAGCTGGGGCTATTCAGTTTGAAGAAGGGAAGGCTCCAAGGAGACTTAATTGTGGCTTTCCAGTATCTGAAGGGGGCTACAAGAAATCTGGGAAGCGACTTTTTAGAGTGTCAAGGAGTGACAGGTCAAGGGGAATGCAGCAAAACTTGAAGTGGGTAGATTCAGATTGGATGTTAGGAAGAAGTTCTTCACCAGGAGTGTGGTGAGACACTGGCACAGGTTGCCCAGGGAGGTGGTGGAAGCCTCATCCCTGGAGGTTTGGAAGGCCAGGCTGGATGTGGCTGTGAGCAACCTGCTGTAGTGTGAGGTGTCCCTGCCCATGGCAGGGGGGTTGGAACTAGACAATCCTTGAGGTCCCTTATGAACCTTAACAATTCTATGATTCTATGACTGAGGAAGTAGAAAGAGGAGACACAGACTTGCTCATTTCACAGTGAAGCTTCTGAGCCTTTGCACTGATTTACAGAAGCCCCAGACTGAAGTTCTAAGTTGAAGAGCTAAAGGAATGCTTTTCCAAACAGCAGATGTTGCAGCACACGCAGTGAGGAGGGGGAGGGGTGTTGACATTTACTGAATTAAAAAGATGTTCAGTGGCTAGAAACTCTGAAAGTAAGATTTGGGATATGACCAGATCAGAAGAAAGCACCAAAAAATATATCCAATGGGATACAGAATCACAGAAATATTCAGGTTTGAGAAGACCCTCAGGATCACCAAGTCCAAACCAGAACCCTACTCTACATGGCTCATCCCAAAACTATATAACCAAGCAACACGTCCAAACCACCTTGAAACACAGCCAGGTTTGGGGACTCCACCACCTCCCTGGGCAGCACATTCCACTGCCTGACCACTCTTGCCATGAAAAAATGTTTCCTAATGTCCAGTCTAAACCTACCCAGTGGCAGCTTGAGGCCATTCCCTCTTGTTCTGTCATTAACTACCTGTGAGAAGAGACCAGCACCAGGCTCTCCACAACCTCCTTTCAGGTAGCTGTAGAGAGCAATGAGGGAGGAGGTCAAAGTGAGAGTAGCAGATTAGTTTATCAAGCAAGAGACAGAAGAGCTTCCAAAACACAAGTGATAACTAGACCTGAGGAATCACTCAGGGGTGAAAGGTCCTGGGTGGGTCCTAAGCCTTTTAACTGCAATTTCAGTGGGCGATTTTGTCTGTGTTGTGGAACCTACTGCACTTATCTAAAGTTGAGTTAATCTGGTGTTTTTCTCTCAAGCAGAGTTGTTGAAAAATGCATCCACAAGATGGGAAATTCAAAGAGTGGCTAAATATCTCATACTTGGAGCTTATCTTCAGTTTACACTTACACAAATCAGAAAATATTCTTTCAAGGTCTGAGAAGATACTGCCTGACCCCTATTATTCTGGCTGACCTCTATTAGAGGTCTGGAGCACAAGCATTATAAGGAGAGGCTGAGGGAGCTGGGGTTGCTTAGCTTGGAGAAGAGGAGGCTCAGGGGAGACCTTATTGCTGTCTAAAACTACCTGAAGGGAGGTTGTAGCCACGTCAGGGTTGGTCTCTTCTCCCTGGCAACCAGCACCAGAACAAGAGATAAAGTCTCAAGCTGTGCCAGGGGAGGTTTAGGCTGGGTGTTAGGAAGCAATTCTTCCCAGAGAGAGTTGTTAGCCATTGGAATGTGCTGCCCAGGGAGGTGGTGGAGTCACCATCACTGGAGGTGTTTAGGAAGAGACTGGATGAGGCACTTGGTGCCATGGTTTATTTGATTAGATGGTGTTGGGTGATAGGTTCAGCTTGATGATCTCAAAGGTCTTTTCCAACCTGGTTAATTCTATTTCTATTTCTATTTCTATTTCTATTTCTATTTCTATTTCTATTTCTATTTCTATTTCTATTTCTATTTCTATTTCTATTTCTATTTCTATTTCTATTTCTATTTCTATTTCTATGTATTCCTATTCCTATTCCTATTCTATTCTATTCTATTCTATTCTATTCTATTCTATTCTATTCTATTCTATTCTATTATTCTGAAGCTTTCCTAATAAACATAGTGTCATAGAATCACAGAATTGTTAGGGTTGGAAAGGCCCTCAAAGATCATCTAGTTCCAAGCCCCCTGCCACCATGGTTTCTTCTGTATTTGAAGCTTGTTCTAACACACTTTTTGGGTCAATACTAAAACCTGTAATTTAATACCAGCTTAGAGACAGACATGTACATCAAAATATTGAAGAGAGCTGAAAGTCTAATTAATACTATGTCTTGTTCATAACTTCTTTTATTGCAAGTGAAACTGTGAGCCATTGTTTATGCAGATTAAATCCCTGTGCATTTTAATCAGCTGAATTGACAGCTTCAGAGCCATAGCTTCCCTTTCCAATATTCAGTTTGTGGCAATCTGTTTCATCATTATGTAAGTGCATAGATTTTATAGAGAGCTTTCAAATAATGACATTTGGATCTTGCAGAGAAATGTTTCAACACCAGAAGGCTGTGCTACAATTCAGTGACATCTGTATGGGCTGGAGAGTTGGGTGGTGGGGAACCTGGTGAAGTTCAGCAAGGGTAAGTGTAGAGACCTGAGGAGGAATAACAACCTCCACAAACACAGATTAGGTATTGAGCTGCTGGAAAGCATCTCTGCAGAGAATGACCTAGGAGGCATGGTGGACAACCTCCACAAACACAGATTAGGTATTGAGCTGCTGGAAAGCATCTCTGCAGAGAATGACCTAGGAGGCATGGTGGACAAGCCAGCAGTGTGTACTTGTGGCCAAGAAGGCCAATAATATCCTGGGATGCATAGTCAGCAGGCTGAAGGAAGTTCTCCCCTCCATCTAATCTGCCCTAGTGAGGCCACAGCTAGAATATTGTGTCTGGCCTGGCTTCCTCAGTTCAAGAGAGATGGAACTGCTGGCAACAGTCCATTGGAGGGCTGCAAAGATGATTAGGGGACTGGAGCAACTCTCTGACAAAAGGCTGTGAGACTTCGGATGCTTTAGCCTGGAGAAGACTGAGGTGGAATCTTACCAATGCTTATAAACGTCTAAAAGGCTAGAGTCAAGAGAATGGAGGCAGTCACTTTTCAGTGGTGCCTTGTGGGTGCACCAGGGGAAGTTTAGGCTTCAGGTGAGGAGAAAGTTCTTCACTGAGACAGTCGCTTGTCATTGTAATGTGCTGCCCAGGGAGGTGGTGGAGTCACCACCTTGGTGTTCAAGAGGGGGTTGGATGTGACACTTGGTGCCATGGTCTAGTCATGAGGTCTGTGGTGACAGGTTGGACTGGATGATCTTTGAGGTCTCTTCCAAACTTGGTGATTCTGTGACAAGGATCAAGGGGCACTTTAAAACACAGTAAGTTCCATTTGAACATAAAGAAAACTTATTTACTTTGAGGGTGGCAGGGCACTGAAACAGACTGCCCAGAGAGTTGGTGGAGTCTCATCTGGAGACTTTCAAAGCCCATCTGGATACTATCTTGTGCAATCTGGCCTAGGTGCACCTGCTTTAGCAGGGAGGTTCGACTGTATGACCCCTAGAAGCCTCTATCAGCCCTTGCCATTCTGTAATTCAGTAACAAACTTGTTTAAAAGTGAGCAATATGGAAATAAACTGTTGGATTATTTCCTTGTGTAAGGTGGCTCACCAGCATTTTCAGTTGCTGAAGGCTACAGAATAAAGAATTAACCAGGTTGGTAAAGACCTTGAGATCATCTACTCCAACCTATCACCCAACACCATCTAAGCAGCTAAACCATGGCACCAAGTGCCTCATCCAGTCTCCTCCTAAACACCTCCACTGTGGTGACTCCACCACCTCCCTGGGCAGCACATTCCAATGGCCAATCTCTCTTTTTGGGAAGAACTTCTTCCTAACATCCAGCCTAACCCTCCACTGGCACAGCTTGAGACTGTGTCCTCTTGTTCTGGTGCTGGCTGCCTGGGAGAAGAGACCAACCCCCACCTGGCTACAACCTCCCTTCAGGCAGTTATAGACAGCAAGAAGGTCTCCCCTGAGCCTCCTCTTCTCCAGGCTAAGCAACCCCAGCTCCCTCAGCCTCTCCTCATGGGGCTGTACTCCAGATCTCTCTCCAGCCTTGTTGCCCCTCTCTGGACACATTCAAGTGTCTCAATGTCCTTCTTAAATTGAGGGGTCATTCCTCTCTTGTGGCCCTCATTGGTAAATGCAAATGCTTGTCAAGATGTCCTCAAGAAATTATTCCAAATGCATCTACTTTAACACAATTTTAATACACATTTTCATCCTCACATTCTCTCCCATGTTCTCTTGAAGCAGATTAATTTCTCAGGCAGAGGCATTGGACTCAGTGATTTCTGGAGCTCCCTTCCAACCTCCAAAGTACTGTGATACTGCGATAGAACTGTGTCTGGGGCCCGTGGTGGAAATAGTGGCTTAGTTGTTGCTGAGAACTGCTTACACAGCGTCAAGGACTTTTCTGCATCTCACACCACCCCACCAGCAAGTAGGCTGGAGGTGCACGGAAAGCTGAGAGGAGACACAGCTGAGACAACTGGCCCCAAATGCCCAAGCAGATATTCTGTACTGTATAGTGTTATAGTCAACATATAAAGCCACAGGAAGAAGAAGGAATAGGGGGCATTTAAAGTGATGGCATTTGTCTTTCCAAGCCCTGCTTTCATGGAGAGGGCTGAACACTTACCTGCTGATGGGAAGCAGTGAATGGATTCCTTGTTTATATCTTTGCTCACACACTAACTTTTGCTTTACTTATAGCTGTCTTGATCTGAGCCCAGGAGTTTTCTCAAGTTTACCCTTCAATTCTCTCCTCCACCTCACTGTGGAGGAGTGAGCAAGGATCTAAGAGATGTGCTTAGCTGCTGATTGGGGTTAAACCAGAACAGGCAGGCTGGCTTTCACAGACTGCAGGCACAAAACTCTGCTGTTTTCTTGCCTGTCCATCTTAGGAACTGTCCTCACAAACTTGTGCTCATGCAGGTGGTGAAGTTTCCAGTTAACCATTTGATCTCCCTAAATCTGTGGAATGACTAAATTGTGTATTTTTCAGCCCAGCCTTATGGTCTCTTGTTAGATGTTTCAATCCTTCTACCTATTATTATATATTATTATTATTATTATTATTATTATTATTATTATTATTATTATTATTAAGAACAGTGTGCCCAGCAGGAGCAGGGAGGTCATTCTGCCCCTGTACACTGCACTGGTTGAGGCCACACCTTGAGTCCTGTGT
>NW_027142406.1:2427227-2490306 GCF_026170545.1 Melanerpes formicivorus | reverse complement strand
AATTGAAAGTTCTGATTTTTCACAGTATGACTCAGGTTGGAAAGGACCTCGAGGATCATTGAGTCCAACCCATCGACACAGACCCCATGACTAGACCATGGCACCAAGTGCCACGTCCAGTCTCCCCCTTGAACGCCTCCAGGGTCGATGACTCAACCACCTCCCTGGGCAACCCGTTCCAATGCCGAATGACTCGCTCAGTGAAGAACTTCCTCCTCACCTCGAGTCTGAACCTCCCCTGGCGCAGCTTGAGACTGTGTCCCCTTGTTCTGGTGCTGGTTGCCTGGGAGAAAAGGCCAACCCCCTCCTGGCTACAACCACCCTTCAGGTAGTTGTAGAGGGCAATGAGGTCACCCCTGAGCCTCCTCTTCTCCAGGCTAAACAATCCCAGCTCCCTCATAGGGCTTGTGTTCAAGGCCTCTCCCCAGCCTTGTTGCCCTTCTCTGGACACGTTCAAGTGTTTCGATGTCCTTCTTAAACTGAGGGGCCCAGAACTTGACACAGGACTCAAGGTGCGGCCTAACCAGAGCAGAGTACAGGGGCACTATGACCTCCCTGCTCCTGCTGGCCACACTATTCCTAATGCAGGCCAGGATGCTATTGGCCCTCCTGGCCACCTGGGCACACTGCTGGCTCATATTCAGGTGGCTGTTGATCAGCACCCCCAGGTCCCTCTCTGTTTGGGAGCTCTCCAGCCACTCCGACCCCAATAGATCCCATAATAACCCTAGGATTCAGCTCTCTAGGATTCCACCTCCCCTCCCATGGTTTAAGTGCACTTGGCACTAAGCTACCTATTGTAGATCTTACTTGAGTGTGTTCCCTTTCAGGGTCCTTTTGTGAAGAAAGGAAAACAATCCTCAAGCTTTCTATTCTGCTATTGAGGATATTCTCCTCCCAGTTGGACTAGGGGTTCCAGCTTGTTCAGGCTCAAGTGTTCAAGCATTCTAACCAGGATATTGCATTAAAAGCAGATGGTGGTGCCTTGTCCTCCAGAATCCAAGGTATAGAAAAACCAAAATCTCCTTATTTTGGGGTCTGCACAGCTTTTGTTTGGTTGAGGGTTTTATTTGTTTGCTTTTGAAGTAGTAGTAGGCAAAGCACATTTTGTTTGGACCCAAGAATTGATTGCACAGAGCTCTGCAGCAGCATATGCTGGAGGTAAGCATCTAAACTTCAGACAGGGAATCAATTATTCTGCACATTAAATTTGCTGTGATGGATTCTGTGCTACTCCCTAAGGACAGTGTGAGGTTTTGGATCCACCCCTGACTCTCTTTTCCCTTTGAAGACTCTAGTTCCCCTCTTGCACTCTGACAGCACTTAATGTTGAAGCCTGAATTCTCCTGTAAAGGTCAACTAAGTAAAGGCCTTGAAGTAACTCAGTTTGTAGTATCCAAATCCTTTACTGGCTCTAGCACTTTGTGGCTATGTGCATAGAATAGACTCATAGAATCAATAAGGTTAGAAAAGACCTCAAAGATCATCAAGTCCAACCTGTCACCCAACACCTCATGACTACTAAACCACGGCACCAAGTGCCACATTCAATCCCATCTTGAACACCTTTCTATGCAGACCTCATTCATGTTTATAAGTGTGTAAAGTGTGAGTGCCAAGAGGATGGAGCCAGGGTCTTCTGGGTGATACTCAGTGACAGGATAAGGGGCAATGGGTGGAAGTTGAGGCATAGGAAGTTCCATGGAAACATGAAGAAGTTTTTTCTTGCTGTGAGGGTGACAGAGCCCTGGAACAGGCTGCCCAGGGGGGTTGTGGAGTCTCCTTCTCTGGAGATATTCAAAACCTGCCTGGATGTGTTCCTGTATAATCTGCTCTAGGTGATTCTGCTCTGGCAGGGGGGCTGGACTGGATGATCTTTTGAGGTCCCTTCCAACCCCTAACATTCTGTGGTTCTGTGATTTATTTGCAGTACAGATCTCTTAACATGACTGAGTTACTCTATTGCTATCTGTGCACTGAGGAAATAAAATGGGAGTAAGAAATGGTTAGGTAAAAATAACAGCCTTTCTCCCCCTGCCCTTTCCCTCCCTCCTTTATTTGAATGGACAAAGTAACAGCTGTCCACAACCAGCTGATAGTGCTCTAATTTTTGGACAGATGTTTTTTCCCTGTAATTTTAAGTTCACAAAGACCAGATGCTTCCTGCGGTTGCTCTAACCAGTTTCTCCTCATTCAGTAAGCTGCGATTTGCTTTGAAGTAAGGCCTTTGTTCTTCTCTTGAATCTCCCTGTATTTGTATTTATAAAGTTGCCAGGCAAAGCAAAGCTAAAAGTGGGTAGATTCTGCACCATGAGGGTGGTGAGACACCTGGAACAGATTGCTCAGGGAGGTGGTGGAAGCCCTCATGTCTGGAAGTTTTAAGGCCAGGCTGGATGTGGCTGTGAACCACCCGATCTAGTGTGAGGTGTCCCTGCCCATGGGGGTGGTGGTTGGAACTCGATGATCTTTGAGGTCATTTCCAACCCTAACAAATTCTGTGGTTCTATGATTTTATGGGCAAAAATGGATTAATTTTGACCTTTTATTTTTTTTTTGAGTATTTTGCTTATGGCACTGTAAAATTATTCTACACAGCACATTTGTCTTCTGTGTGCATATCTTTCCAGGGACAAATTAAAGCTAAATCTATCAATGTTTTCTGCAAGTTCTTGTTAAAATTCAGAACATCCTTTTCTTTAGCCAGGTCCGTGCCCCCAGTGGCCTTCATCTTGAGGAAAAGTTGAGCATATCTATTTACTCCCATGAAGGTTGGACTGTTTCCTAGAACTGTGCTGGAAAACTGGAAGACACACTGCGGGATTGAGGTCTGAAATTTTCTGGGCCAAATCTTGATCTTGCAAAATGCTGAGCATGCTGTCACTGATCCAGCACAATAATTAGGCCCAGCAATTACAACAACTGTTTAGCCTCAAGGATGAGAGGGATGTCTTACTGGATTCAGCTGGACAGTTCCAATGTTCAGCTCTGAGTCCAAAAAGTGGTTGCTCTGCTGGAATGAGACCAGGGCACTTAGGCATATTGTTAGATAGGCACTTAAATGAGCCACAGATTGATCTTGTCTTCACATTTAGGGCTGTGCAACTCATTAGTTTTCAGCACAGGCTGAAAGTGATGACAGACAATTAAAGGGAGGTAATTGCAATGAGCTCTGTATGTTTCATATGTGATGGGACATAAGGAGGAGCTGGGTTCCCAAAGCCTGTTGCCAGAGCCCTGGCACAGAGGTAGTTAAGCCAGATAATGGCAGACCACACCCTTCCCAGTGAGAACAGCACATTCATACAAAACTGCTTTGGCTGGACTGAAAGAAGAATTAAACACAGCCTTTTGCCTGCATGGCATAGGGAGGAAAGATTAAACAATTTATTCTGTAGTAATTTATTTGTATCTTTTATTCAATTACTCATTCCCCCCCCCCCCCCCCCCCCCCCCCCCCCAAGGAATGCAAAGCATGTGCATCCTCAGCTGTTAATAATGTTTTATGTACCTGGACAGAGAATAGAGCAAGATCAACAGGGGATAATTAAAATACCTCACATTTTAAATGTTTAATGGTCACATCTGATGAAGGATGCCTAGTTCAAACCACTTACAAAGATATATATTTACACTGCTAAAGTAATGGAAGCATTTGATTTCTTAATCCCTGCAAGAAAATATCTATATCTGAACCCTCCAACTTTTCCTCAAGCTGTATTTGTTTCTACTACATTCATGACTATCTTTAACGTTTAAATGGATTGCAGTGCATACACCTAACATACACCAGCACCAGAACAAGAGGACACAGTCTCAGCTGCAACAGGGGAAGTTTAGGCTCAAGGTGAAGAGAAAGTTCTTCCACAGAGAGAGTTGTTAGTTGCTGGAATGGGCTTCCAGGGAGGTGGTGGAGTCACCATCCCTGGAGTTGTTCAAGGGGGGATTGGATATAGCACTTGGTGCTATGGTGTAGTAGTCATGAGGTGTTGGGTGACAGGTTGGACTTGATGATCTTTGAGGTATCTTCCAACCTTATTGATTCTATCCTATCCTATCCTATCCTATCCTATCCTATCCTATCCTATCCTATCCTATCCTATCCTATCCTATCCTATCCTATCCTATCCTATCCTATCCTATCCTAACTTATGTCCCTTTGCATTGCACCTTGAGTGCTACAAAAATGGTCAGGGGGCTGCAACACCTCTGCTATGTGGACCAGCTGAGGGAGCTGAGGTTGTTCAGCCTGGAGAAGAGAAGGCTTCGGGGAGACCTAATAGAAGCCTTTAAGTACCTGAAAGATGCCTACAAGAAGGCTGCAAAGGGACTATTTATAAAGACCTATAGTGATAGGACAAGGGGCAGTGGTTTGAAATGAGAGAAGAGAGGTTTAGTTTGGATGTTAGGAACAAGTTCTTTAGCATGAGGGAGGAGGAAAACCAGGATTATTGTCCAGGGAGATAGCTGAGGCCCCATCCCTGAGATCTTCAAGGTCAGGCTCAATAAGGCTCTGAGCAGCCTGATCTAGTGGAGGAAGTCCCTGCATACTGCAGGGAGGCTTGGACTAGCTGACCTTTGGAAGTCTCTTCTCCAACTCAAACCATTCTATGTTTGTACGATTCTATGTTAGTTTTGATTTCCCATTATCTCCTAGTGGTGACTGCTTATGTGTGTTGTACCTTGTACTGTCTCCCTAGCTTGGAGGAAAGACATATGTTATAATTTTAGTCATTTTTTTACTGTGGATCTCAGGAACTATGTTGTTCAGGATATTCAATGTCCATCTAGTCAGGCCTCTGTTGCTTATCATGGACAGTACAAGACAGACTATTGAAAGCCAAAGTCCTAGTCTTAGTCATGGAAAAAAAATTCTGGCTTTCCCTATGGCAGCATTACAATGGCCTTTAAAAGTTAGAAATTCATTAAATTAATGAAAGTAGTAGTCTCCAGTGCTCAGTGCTGGGGCCACTCCTGTTTAATACCTTTATCAATGGTCTTAATGAGGAGATTGAGAGCATCCCCAGTACGTTTGCAAATGACACCAAGTTAGAGGAGGAGTGTTGATCTGCTGGAGGGTAGGAAGGCTCTTCAGAGGGACCTGGACAGGCTGGATCAATGGCCTGAGGCCGATTTTATGGGCTTCAGCAAGGTCAAGTGCTGGGTGCTGCACATGGGCTACAACAATCCCATGCAATGCTGCAGGGCTTGGGGCAGGATGCTGGAAAGCTGTCCAGCAGAAAGAGACCTGGGAGTGTTGATTGACAGCTATCTAAACATGAGGTATGCCCAGATGGCCAAGGCCAATGGCATCTTGCTCTGCATCAGGAATAATCTGGTCAGCAGGACTGGATTGGTGATAGTCCCACTGGTGAGACCACACCTTCAGCACAGTATTCAGTTTTGGGTGCCACATTATGAAAGAAACATCAAGGTGCTGAACCATGTCCAGAGAAGGTTGGTGAAAGGTCTTGAGAATAAGTCTTATGAGGTGTGGCCAAGGGAGCTGGAGTTACTTAGTTTAGAAAAGGAGGCTCAGAGGAGATCTTAGTGCTCTCTACCATCTACCTGGAAAGGAGGCTGCAGAGAGATGTGTGTTAGTCTCTTGTCACAAGTCACAACTGACAGGACAAGAGGAAATGGCATCAAGTTACACCAGGGAATATTTAAGTTTGGCATTAGGAAAAATCTTCTTTACCAGAAAGATTATCAATAACTGGAACAGGCTGCCCAGGGAACTGAGTGAATCACCATCCCTGGATGAATTTAAAAGCTGTCTAGATATGGTGCTCCATGATGTGGTAGAGTAGTGGCCCTGCTAGAATTAGATAATGTTGAACTTGATGATCTTGAAGGTCTTTTCCAACCATAATGATTCTATGATTGAGTCTGTGATTATGTGATTAACCTTTTTTATCATTACATCTTACAACTCTTGTGGCATCTCTTGGGTATTTCCTAGGAATTGTATTTTTTCACATCTCTCTTCATTGATGCCTCTTCTTCTTCTTTCATAATTACTTTTGTGCTCATCCCTTGAGCTTCCTTTAGTATTCTAAACCAGCCATGTCTTCAGAGTGCTCATTTCTTCACATAGGCCTCCTGATAATGCATTCTGATAGATAATCACAGAATCAATAAGATTGGAAAAGTCCTCAAAGATTATCAATTCCAACCTGTCACCCAGCACCTCATGACTACTAAACCATGGCTTCAAGTGTCATGTCCAATCCCCTCTTGAACACCTCCAGGGATGGTGACTCCACCACCTCCCTGGGCAACACATTCCAATGGCTAATAACTCTCTCTGTGAAGAACTTTCTCTTGACCCTGAGCCTAAAGCTCCCCTGGCACAGCTTGAGACTGTGTCCTTTTGTTCTGGTGCTGGTTGCCTGGGAGAAGAGACCAACCCCCACCTGGCTACAACCTCCTTCAGGTAGTTGTAGAGAGTAAAAAGGTCTCCCCTGAGCCTCCTCTTCTCCAGGCTAAGCAACCCCAGCTCCCTCAGCCTCTCCTCACAGGGCTGTGCTCCAAACCCCTCACCAGGTATGTTGCCCTGTTGTATGTCTTTGACTTGTCATATCCAAGTGTATGCTCTTTCAGCACACACTGTAGAATTTTATAGGCACTAAAGAGTGTTGAACCACTAGGTGAATATTCTCACACACGTAGAACATTAGGTTACTGTTTCAGAAAGCATTACCTGGCATTTGGTACTCTCAGGCAGCTGTGTGTACACAAATTGGTTACTAGTGTTTAACTCGGTTCACAAAACTAATCACAATTTGCTGATTCAACCCATTTCCTGGCAACTACTGTGATTCAGTAGTACATTGTCTACCTATAAGCAAGCCCTATGCATGGCTTCCTCCTAAAATTGTTTGCATTGTCTGGTTTACCTTCAAACTTTAAAAGGCATGTCATGAGATACCAAGAAGTGGAGTCAGATTTATTAGGTTCATCATATGGTATCATCCTTTTATGGCTGCATAAGGGGCTCAAATGGAAGACTCAGTTTAGGAAATTCTGGAGAAAAACAGGGATTCATAAAGTATACCTTCATGAATCTAGGAATCAGCAGAGATAGGATTCTGCCACTTGGCTCTGGTGAGACCTCACCTGCAGTACTGTGTGCAGGTCTGGAGCCGTCGGAATGGGAAGGACATGGACCTGACGGAGAGGGTCCAGAGGAGGGCCACAAAAATAATCAGGGGGTTGGAGCAGCTCTGCTACAAGGACAGGCTGAGGGAGCTGGGGGTGTTCAGCCTGGAGAAGAGGAGGCTCTGGGGAAACATAATAGCAGCCTTCCAGTACCTGAAGGGGCTTCGAAGAGGGATGGAGAGAGACTGTTTACAGAGGCCTGCAGTGACAGGACAAGGGGCAATGCCTTCAAATTAGAGAAGAGCAGATTTAGATTGGTTATTAGGAAGAAGTTCTTTACTATGTGGGTGGTGGAACACAGGAAGAGGTTGCCCAGGGAGGTAGATGAGGCCCCTTCCCTGGAGATATTCAGGGTGAGGCTCGACAGGCCTCTGGGCAGCCTGATCTAGTCCCTGCTGGCTGTGGGGAGGTTGGACTAGGTGATCTTTGGAGGTCCCTTCCAGCCCAGACCAGTCTATGATTCTATGATTCTTCGTGTGAGTAGAAGATGCAGCTAATAAAATATTTCCTGGTGACACATCCACATGAAAAGGACAACCTGATGAACTCACAGATGTTCATCATGACATTGGTCTCCAGTAGGCTGAAAAATCATAAAGTCTTAACGGTCTTAGAAAACATTGCCCCTAACTACTGTGGTAATAAGTAGGGAAGAGTGTGGTTTGTTCAGAATTAGAATCATAGAATCAACCAGGTTGGAAAAGGCCTCAGAGATCAAGTCCAACTTATTACCTAATACCTCACACCTCCTGACAACTAAACCATGGCTTCAAGTGCCACATCCAATCCTTTTTTGAACACCTCCAGGGATGGTGACTCCACCACCTCCCTGGGCAGCACATTCCAATGGCCAATCTCTCTTTCTGTGAAGAACTTTCTCCTCATCACCAGCCTAAATTTCCCCTGGCACAGCTTGAGACTGTGTCGTTGACGTTCATTTTCAACAGGTCACAGAACAGGATCGCTTATGAGCCATTCTTCTGAAATCTACTCTCCTTTCAGATACAACCTTGATAGTATGAAAATGTTTTCAGGCAGATAAGTATAGTACCAGTCTGGGGAGATTATGGCATAACAACTCAAGTGCTGACAGCTTGCATAAGAAAATGATTGAAAGAATGGGGTTCTCCTTTGGGGCTGTTCAGTCTGGAGAAGAGAAGGCTCCAAGGAGACCTAATTGTGGCCTTCCAGTATCTGAAGAGGGCTACAAGAAAGCTGGGGAGGGACTTTTTAGGGTGTTAGGAAGTGATAGGACTTGGGGGAATAGAACAAAACTAGAAGTGGATAGATTGATGTTGGATGTTAGGAAGAAGTTGTTCCCTATGAGGGTGGTGAGAGACTGGCACAGGTTGCCCAGGGAGGTGGTGGAAGCCTCATCCCTGGAGGTTTTTAAGGCCAGGCTGGATGTGGCTGTGAGCAGCCTGATGTAGTGTGAGGTGTCCCTGCCCATGGCAGTGGGGTTGGAACTAGATGGTCCTTGAGGTCTCTTCCAACCCTGACAATTCTATGATTCTATGATTCATAGTAGTATGCTTCAAATTAATTAGGCAAGTTTGCTGATGGTACTAAAACTGGGGAAAAACATGGTTTTTTTCCAACTTATTGACTTCAAGAGCACTCTTTCAAGCTGGTCTTTATAAGGCCCCATAAGACTTGGCACACTCATCCTCTGACTCTTCATCCTTCACTAAAACAGGCTCAAACACTGAAGACAGAACTTGCTTTATACTCTGTGGGTTAAATTAAAACAATGCTCAAAATACACTTCTCTGATTTGCACTTAGTGTGAAAAATTGGGGGGACTGAAAAGAATTTAAAGGAAGAGGGGACCATTAAGAATATAAATTCTACAAAACCCCTGCAATGTAGCCCTGAATATAAATAAAGTCTATATCACAGAATCATAGAATCAATAAGGTTGGAAAAGACCTCAGAGATCATCAAGTCCAACCTATTACCTCATACCTAACACCTCAGGACAACTAAACCGTGGCTTCAAGTGCCACATCCAATCCTTTTTTGAACACCTCCAGGGAGGTGTTCAACCCGTCATGTAAGACAATCCACCCAGACACTCTGAAGTTTCCCCCTGAACAGAAATTTCTCACATTTTAATCAAAATAACACTAAATCTAGATTTTTCTTATCTACTTATATTGTTAATCAGACTTAATTCAGTACACAAAATTTACTGTGGTGTCCAGAGTTTCTCACTCCCTTTGCTCTTTTCCTGCTTTTGTTTCGTGGCAAATCCCAACTCCCATAAATAGTCCAGTGTTCAATCCAGGTTTACACAGGCTTTTATCAGACTCAGTTGCTCCCTCTGAACCAGAGCTGAAAAGATTTTGATGAGCATTATCTTTAGGAAACTGTGAAAGTTAAATTAACATCCCAAATCAGTGCCTTTTCTCCATTCCTTGCCTTCTCTTCCCCAAATGGCCCCCTAATTCCATGAAATATTAATCTTGAAATATAAACTCTTCAACCAGATGATCAGGGTAAGAAAGAGAATGAAAATCTACTCCTTTACTCTAGATTCTAATAGGGCATATAAATATACATAGCTGTTCACAAAATGTGTTCTTCTACTTGTTTTCTCTGTTCTCACAGCTCTGATGCAAAAGAGAAAATGGCTTACACCACAGATTCTCACTTTATCACAGAATTATTGAGGCTGGAAAAGACCTCTGAGGTCATCAAGTCCAGCCCATGACCCACCACCCCCCGCATCAGCTAAACCATGCCACCAAGTGCCACATCCAATTTTTCTTAGTGACCTCTGGTGATGGTGAGTGCACCACCTCCCTGGGCAGTCCATTCTAGTACCTGCTAAGCCTTTCTGTGAGGAAGTGCTTCCTAATATCCAACTTAAACCTCCTCTGGCACAGCTTCAGGCCATGTCTTCTTGTCCTGTCTCAAGTTTCATGGGAGAAGAGCTTGACCCCCACCTGTCTACAACTTCCATTTAACATGTGATAAAGTCCTCCCTGAGTCTTCTCTTCTCCAGACTAAGCAACCCCAGCTCCCTCAGCCTTTCGTCATCTGACTTTGCCTCCAGTCCCTTCCCCAGTCTGGTTGCTCTCCTCTGGACCTGCTCCAGCACCTCAAGATCTCTCTTGCAGTGAGATGCCCAGAGCTGCACACAGTGCTCCAGGTGAGGCCTCACCAGTGCCCAGTACAGGACAGAATTCCATCCCTAGCCCTGCTGGCCACACTACTCCTGATAGAAGCCAAGATGCCATCGGCCTTCTGTGCCCTCTGGGCACACTGCTGGCTCATGTTCACCTGTTGTCACCCAGGACTTCCAGGTTGCTCCCTGCCAGGCTCTCCAGACACTCATCCCTCAGTACCCTGTGCACACCCTGGAGAACCCACAGATCATCCAGCCTAAACCTCCCCTGGTGCAGCTTCAGACTGTGTCCTCTTCTTCCAATGCTGGTTGCCTGGGAGAAGAGACCAACCCCCACCTGGCTACAAGCTCCTTTCAGGGAGTTGTAGACAGCAATAAGGTCTTCCCTGACCTTTCTCTCCTCCAAGCTAAGCAACCCCAGCTCCCTCAGCCTCTCCTCACAGGGCTGTGCTCCAGACCCCTCCCCAGCTTTGTTGCCCTTCTCTGGACACCTTCCAGCATCTCAACATCTTTCCTAAACTGAGGAGCCCAGAACTGGACACAGGACTCAAGGTGTGGCCTAACCAGTGCTGAGTCCAGGGGCACAATGACCTCAACCAGTACCCCCAGGTCTCTTTCTACCCACAGAAAAGCCAAATAAATATTTCTGATTCCCCTTGTCACCATCAATAAAACCCTTCAAAGATGCAGTCTGATAAGAAAGAGCTTAGAAGATGTCTGTTTACATTTGAGTAATACACACATCATCCTGTTGATAAACAGTGCTGCTTTTGGAGTTACTAGGCTAAAGTTGGGGGTATTTTTAAGTTCTTTTTTTTTATTTTAGAACAGGAGGGGGAAGGAAGGAAATGCACAGAAATATTTGATTTTGTGGGTCTTGAGTTTTATTTTATGGGGTTTATTTCCAGGTTTTAACAATTTTGCTTGACAATGCAGTAGGACTAGAAAGTCAGATAGCAGTTTGAGACTTACTGGAACATGTCCAGAGAAGGGCAACAAAGTTGGAGAGGGGTCTGGAGCACAGCCCAGAGAGGAGAGGCTGAGGGAGCTGGGGTTGCTTAGCCTGGAGAAGAAGAGGCTCAGGGGAGACCTTCTTGCTCTCTACAACTACCTGAAGGCAGGTTGGAGCCAGGTGGGGGCTGGTCTCTTCTCCCAGGCAACCAGCACCAGAACAAGAGGATACAGACTCAAGCTGCACCAGGGGAGGTTTAGGCTGGGTGTTAGGAAGAAATTCTTCCCAGAAAGAGAGATTGGCCATGGGAATGTGCTGCCCAGGGTGCCCAGGTGGAGTCACCATCACTGGAGGTGTTTAAAAGAGACTGGATGGGGTGCTTGGTGCCATGGTTAGTTGATTAGATGGTGGTGGATGATAGGTTGGATTCGAATAGGATGATCCTGAAGCTCTCTTCCAACCTGATCTGGTCTATTCTATTCTATTCTATTCTATTCTATTCTATAACCTACTCTTTGTTCAATTCTAATTTAAACAGAATAAAGTAATGCATCACTAGGAAGTCTGGCTCTGTTTGAAAATCTCTCAGAGGTACCTAGCAGCCATTGATTATTTTATCTGTGTTTTATGTCAGAAATTCCTAACTGGGAAACATAAATATTGTTCAGAACAAGATGAAAAAATTCTAAGAATCTCAGGAAAAGGAATTTATAAGATCTGTTTTGATAAACTGCTTTGAAATTGTCAGAATTGTTCTATCTTCTGATTCTGTATGACCTTGTTTGAACCATCATTACTGAACATTAATGGCATATAGTCAGACTGTTCTACATTTTAATCAGTACCGAGCAGTCTTCTTTTAAGTATCTCATAGAATCATAGAATTGTTAAGGTTGGAAGGGACCTCAGGGATCATCCTCTTCCAATCCCCCATGCCATAGGCAAGGACAGTAGATCAGGTTGCTCAGAGCCACATCCAGCCTGGCCTTAAAAACTTCCAGGGATGAGGTTTCCACCACCTCCCTGGGCAACCTGTGCCAGTGTCTCAGTATCACAGTCTCACAGTATCACCAAGGTTGGAAGAGACCTCAAGGATCATCCAGTCCAACCTGTCACCCAACACCTCATGACTAGACCATGGCACCAAGTGCCACATCCAATCTTCTCTTGAACACCTCCAGGGATGGTGACTCCACCAGCTCCCTGGGCAGCACATTCCAATGGCTAACAACTCTCTCAGTGAAGAACTTTGTCCTCACCTCCAGCCTAAACTTCCCCTGGTGCAGCTTGAGACTGTGTCCTCTTGTTCTGGTGATGGTTGCTAGAGAGAAGAGACCAACCCCTTCCTGGCCACAACCACCTTTCAGGTAGTTGTAGAGGGCAAGGAGGTCACCCCTGAGCCTCCTCTTCTCCAGGCTAAGCAATCCCAGCTCCCTCAGCCTCTCCTCATAGGGCTGTGTTCAAGGCCTCTCCCCAGCCTTGTTGCCCTTCTCTGGACACGTTCAAGTGTCTCAATGTCCTTCTTAAGCTGAGGGGCCCAGAACTGGACACAGGACTCAAGGTGCGGCCTATCTAATGCAGAGTACAGGGGCAGAATGACCTCCCTGCTCCTGCTGGCCACACTGTTCCTGATGCAGGCCAGGATGCCATTGGCCTTCTTGGCCACCTGGGCACACTACTGGCTCATGTTTGGGCGGCTGTCAATCAGCACCCCCAGGTCCCTCTCTGTTTGGGAGCTCTCCAGCCACTCTGACCCCAACCTGTAGCTCTGCATGGGGTTGCCATGGCCAAAGTGCAGCACCCGGCACCACCACTCTCTGGGCTCGGCCCAATAATGATCCTTCCGCAGGTCTCACCACCCTCATGGTGAAGAACGTCTTCCTAATATCCAATGTAAAGCTACCCACTTCTAGTTTTGCTCCATTTCCCCTGGTCCTATCACTACCCAACATCTTTACACTGGTGCCATGCACATCTTTCTGCAGATGAGACACAAACACCAAATTTGTCATATTTCAGTGCTGGAATTTAAGCTTCTGAACATGTACTTTCACTCCTGAATAGAGATGTCCTTTGAAGTTTAGAGTTCCTTATCCAAACATCTGCATTTACTTTAATGAATGAAGCATTCCAGGGTCAGTCCTGTGGCTCTGAGGCCCAATGCAACAGCCAACTTTCAATTCAAAAGGCAAAACTCTCCAAAATAGGCTGGAGTCTTCTCCGAAATAGGGGGGAGGTGTTGCCTTCTGTGAAGGACTCTCCTCTCTGCTCTTTGATGGGCCAAATGATCTGCTCAGGCATTTCCTGGGAATGTATTTGTGTCCCTGGGACAAACAATATCAGGAAATGTTCAGTCAGCTCTTTAGAGTTAACAGTTGTCAACAGTTTAATATAAGTCAATGTTGCTAACACATCAGCTACTTGTGGGCAAGCGCTCAAGGCTCTTCCCTGGCCTTGATTGGTTTATTAGGCCACCTATATCCAATTCAAGTGAAGTTTTGGGATTTGCTTGATTGCTTTCTTTTTTCTTCTATGTTTTGCTTTTAGACACCAGCAGAGCAACAAATTCTAAACCATTTCAACCTCTTCTTAAACCGAAGGTGGCCAATATACACACACAAACTTTAAATGTAAAAGCAAATTTTAATGCAGTCTGCTGGATGCTTATTTAGGGGCTTAGAAGGCTTGTAATAATCTCTCAGTCCCTCAGCCTTTCTGAGACCACCAGTTTGGCCTCCCTTTGTTTCAGGAGTACACCTGCAAAGTTGTACTTTCCAGTCTTCCCAGGAGTCCTATTAAAAATTACAAGGCTGACTGACTTTTGGGCAACTGCAACTCTGCAACAGTGCACAGATAAATAGGGAATGATTGCTCCTAGCTCTGGTTGTTCGAACAAATTTAGTCTACAACTGTCTTGATTACACTGGAGTTCAACAGCTATTGCCATAGTAACCTGCTTTAATGGTTTCCAAAATGCTCTAGAATTAGGTTAATTCTCTAGTTGGGCAATATGCATAGCGTGCAACTATCTGGATCCCCATGGAGAGTACAAGGAGTGCACATTCCAAACAGGAGCTTAATTAACAGATCAAAGCACCATACCTGCAAAGATTTCCCTACTTCCACCTGCCCTCCCCCCCTTCTTTTTTTACCCTAATACAAAATGTCTGTATTATCTGAAACATTTATTTAACATTTATTTTAAAAGGATATTGTTCATGATCTTAGTGAAAACAATACACAAACTCTTGCCATTAACTAGCCTACTTTGGGAAAATGGAATGGAATGGAATGGAATGGAATGGAATTAGAATAGAATAGAATAGAATAGAATAGAATAGAATAGAATAGAATAGACCAGGTGGAAAAGACCTTTGAGATCATCAAGTCCAACATATCATTCAACACTATCTCATAGTTTCATAGTTTCATAGTTTCATTCAGGGTTGGAAGGGACCACAAGGATCATCTAGTTCCAACCCCCCTGCCATGGGCAGGGACACCCCACACTAGATCAGGCTGGACAGAGCCTCAGCCAGCCTGCTCTTAAACACCCCCAGGGATGGGGCCTCGACCACCTCCCTGGACAACCCATTCCAGGGTTTCACCACTCTCATGGCAAAGAACCTCCTCCTCACATCTAGCCTGAATCTCCCCACCTCCAGCTTCATTCCATTCCCCCTAGTTCTATCACTACCTGAGATCCTGAGAAGTCCTTCCCCAGCCTTCCTGTAGGCCCCCTTCAGATACTGGAAGGCCACAATTAGGTCACCTGGGAGCCTTCTCTTCTGCAGACTGAACAGCCCCAACTCCTTCAGTCTGTCCTCATAGGAGAGGTGCTCCAGCCCTCTAATCATCCTCCTGGCCCTTCTCTGGACACGCTTCAGCACCTCCACATCCCTCTTGTAATAGGGGCTCCAGAACTGGACACAGTACTCCAGGTGGGGTCTCACCAGAGCTGAGCAGAGGGGGAGAATCACCTCCCTTGCCCTGCTGGCCACACTTCTCCTGATGCAGCCCAGGATCTGATTGGCTTTCCGGGCTGCAAGTGCACATTGAGAGCTCATGTTGAGCTTTTTGTCCACCAGCACCCCCAAGTCTCTCTCCTCAGGGCTACTTTCCAGCCAGTCACTGCCCAGCCTGGGTTTGTGCCTGGGATTGCCTCGACCCAGATGCAGGACCCTGCACTTGCTCTTATTGAACTTCATGAGGTTGGCTTGTGCCCACCTCTCCAGCCTGTCAAGGTCCCTCTGGATGGCCTCCTTTCCCTCCAGCGTGTCTGCTGCACCACACAGCTTGGTGTCATCAGCAAACTTGCTGAGGGTGCACTCAATGCCACTGTCCATGTCCCCCACAAAGATGTTGAACAAGACAGGTCCCAGGACTGATCCCTGAGGGACTCCGCTTGTCACTGGCCTCCACTGGGACATGGAGCCCTTGACAGCCACTCTTTGGGTGCGGCCATCAAGCCAGTTCCTTATCCATCTAGTGGTCCACCCATCTAATCAACTAGACCATGGCACCAAGCACCCCACACAGTCTCTTCCTAAACACCTCCAGTGATGGTGACTCCACCACCTCACCAGGCAGCCCATTCCAATGGGCAATCGCTCTGTCTATGAAGAACAGAACGTCTTCCTGACAGCAGAACGTCTTCCTGACAGCTGGCCTGCAGAGCTAGCAGAAGGAGCCAGGGAGCTGCACAGTTTCCCTATGTTCCATGAGGCGGTGGTTGGAACTCTCCTTAGCAGCTTGGATCCCCACAAGTCCATGGGACCAGATGGGATTCATCCTAGGGTGCTGAGAGAGCTGGCAGATGAGCTGGCCAAGCCACTCTCCGTAATTTTCCAGCAGTCCTGGCTCACTGGCGAGGTCCCAGAGGACTGGAAGCTGGCCAACGTGGTGCCCATCCATAAGAAGGGCCAGCTGGATGAGCCAGGAAATTACAGGCCTGTCAGCCTGACCTCAGTGCCAGGCAAGATCATGGAACAGGTCATCTTGAGTTCAATAACACAACACTTACAGGATGGCCAAGGGATCAGGCCTAGTCAGCATGGATTTAGGAAGGGCAGGTCCTGCCTGACCAACCTGATCTCCTTCTATGATCAGGTGACCCGCCTGGTGGATGTGGGGAGGCCTGTTGATGTAGTCTACCTGGACCTCAGCAAGGCCTTCGACACCGTCCCCCATAGCAAACTCCTGGCCAGGCTGTCAGCCCATGGCTTGGACGGGAGCACACTGAGATGGGTTAGGAACTGGCTGGATGGCCGAGCCCAGAGAGTGGTGGTGAATGGTGCCACATCCAGCTGGCAGCCAGTCACTAGTGGTGTGCCCCAAGGATCAGTGCTGGGCCCTGTGCTCTTTAACATCTTTATTGATGATCTGGATGAGGGCATTGAGTCTATCATCAGTAAATTTGCTGACGACACCAAGCTGGGGGCAAGAGTTGATCTGCTGGAGGGTAGAGAGGCTCTGCAGAGGGACCTCGACAGGCTGGGCAGATGGGCAGAGTCCAAGAGCATGAGATTTAACACATCCAAATGCCGGGTTCTGCACATTGGCCACAACAACCCCATGCAGTGCTACAGGCTGGGGTCAGAGTGGCTAGAGAGCAGCCAGGCAGAGAGGGACCTGGGGGTGCTGGTTGATGGTAGGCTTAACATGAGCCTGCAGTGTGCCCAGGCAGCCAAGAGGGCCAATGGCATCCTGGCCTGCATCAAGAACAGTGTGGCCAGCAGGAGCAGGGAGGTCATTCTGCCCCTGTACACTGCACTGGTTAGGCCACACCTCGAGTACTGTGTCCAGTTCTGGGCCCCTCAGTTTAGGAAGGATGTTGACTTGCTGGAATGAGTCCAGAGAAGAGCAACAAAGTTGGTCAGGGGTTTGGAACACAAGCCCTATGAGGAGAGGCTGAGGGAGCTGGGGCTTCTTAGCCTGGAGAAGAGGAGACTCAGGGGTGACCTTATCACTCTCTACAACTACCTGAAGGGAGGTTGTAGACAGGCTGATGATGGTCTCTTCTCCCAGGCACCCAGTACCAGAACAAGAGGACACAGTCTCAGGCTGCACCAGGGGAGGTTCAGGTTGGATGTTAGGAAGAAGTTCTATACAGAAAGAGTGATTGCCCATTGGAATGGGCTGCCCGGGGAGGTGGTGGAGTCGCCGTCATTGAAGGTGTTCAGGAGGAGACTTGATGAGGTGCTTGGTGCCATGGGTTAGCTGTTTGGGTGGGTTGGATTGGTTGATAGGTTGGACACGATGATCTTGAAGGTCTCTTCCAACCTGGTTTGGTTTATTCTAATAAAGGTTTATTCTAACTTCTTCCTGACATCCTTTATGGCCCACCAAATATTTAAATAATTGTAAGAATTTCCCATTACTGTAATCTCTTTTATTTGTTGCTCACATACAAAAGGATTCATCCTTCAGTTTTGCTTCAACTTCCTTTTAACTCAAATAGGTTTTCTATACTATTGGGTTTTTTAAACCCTATTGTCTTCTCATTTGGATCACTGATATTTAAGATCAAGAATTATTAACATGGATAAAAGAATATATGGCAAAGAAATTAGAATAGAATAGAATAGAATAGAATAGAATAGAATAGAATAGAATAGAATAGAATGGAGTGGAATAGAATAGAATAGAATGGAGTGGAATAGAATAGAATAGAATAGAATAGAATAGAATAGAATAGAATAGAATAGAATAGAATAGAATAGAATAGAATAGAATAGAATAGAATAGAATAGGAGTAGTATTAACCAGGTTGGAAAAGACATGGGGAGGTTTAGGCTGGATGTTAGGAAGAGAGAGAAAGAAAGAGTGAGAAAGAAAGAAAGAGAGCTTGTCCTTTGGAATGTGCTGCCCAGGGAGGTGGTGGAGTCATGATCCCTGGAAGTGTTTATAAGGAGACTGGATGAGTGCCATGGTTTAGTTGATTAGATGGTGTTGGGTGATAGGTTGGACTTGGTGATCTTGAAGGTCTTTTCCAACCTGGTTAATTCTGTAATTGTGTGATTCTGTGAGATATATATACACACATATATGTGTGTGTGTGTGTGTGTGTGTGTGTGTATGTATATATATATATATATACAGGGAGAGAGTACAAATGTGTACTGTAGTCACTGGTGTCATATGACTTTGTTTTAATACAGATTAAAAACTTCCAAGAACATCCCTGCTGCTGAGGAGGCTTCCCCTGGCCCAATGCTCTGCCATATTACAGTGCATAAGGGACACCAGATACTCAAAGGGTAAATGTTGATATTTGTTGAAGAAATTTATTATTCAGAGGACTCACAGCTAGAGTCCAGAGAGGCTGGAGAAAGCTAATTCATACAGAGGGGTCACTTTCACACTGGTACTTCCTATAAATGACTGCATCTTCTGTTTTCTTTGATATTTCAAGCTGCAATTATGAAGCAATGTTGTGTTTCTTATTTTTTTTTCCCTTTAATGAACTTGATTTTCATGAAAATACAAGCTTGACAAGCCATAACAATGCAAAAATTTCCTAAGCTAGTGCACCACCCACTGAAAATATTGCTTTATATCTGAATCAGACATGAGTCAACATCTAACAATTATCTAGAAGGGGATAAGGCGTCATAAGGCAAGAAAAAAAAAAGAGAAAAGCTCTTTCTTTTCAGTAACTACAGAATTAAAAGCAATATTTCAGACTGTTGCCATCTTCTTTTCTCTTTCTTGTGCTCCTAAGGGCTGGGAGATATGGTACACAAAGTGTTATTTTTGTTTACCGGCAATTCCTATCATCGAGCTTTGATTAGCCAACACAATTCCCATCATCAGTCAGCAATGACCTTGAAGTTTTTGTTGCCTCACCCATACACCCAGGCAGGTGTAGACTAGAAAGTTTGTTTTTGCCTTGAAGTACACTTCAGACAATGATATGAGGAGGGGCTGAGGGACCTGGGGCTCTTTATTCTGGAGACGACTTAGAGGTGGTATAATAAATGTTTATAAATACCTGAGGGCTGGGTATCAGGAGGGGAGGGGACAGGCTCTGCTCACTTGCTCCTTGTGATAGGACAAGGAGCAATGGATGTAAGCTGCAGCACAGGAGGTTCCACCTCAACACAAGGAGGAACTTCTTTACTGTGAGGCTCACAGGGCACTGGAACAGGCTCCCCAGAGAGGCTGTGGAGTCTCCTTCTCTAGAGACTTTCAAGGCCCATCTGGATGTGTTCCTGTGTGACCTGAGCTGGATTGTATGGTCCTGCTCTGGTAGGGTGGTTGGACTGGATGATCTCTTTGGGTTCCTTCCAACCCCTGACATCCTGTGATCCTGTGATATTGTGCAACTGTTTTGACTCTGGCATGTAAAGTCCACTGAATTTCTAATCTGCCACACATCATCCCCTGGCTTTTAGGTGGCTGAACTCAAGCTACACAGAAATATTAGTATTTGCTCTTTTAGTCAACACTACTAAGAGTGCAGTCTTTGTGTTTTATAAATGTGTTTTTGTTTCAAAACTAGGCAGATCTTCATCTGAAAGTGACAAACAAAAGGTGAAAAGTCCCAGTTAGCTCAGCAATGAACGGACCAGAAGGTATCAGATATATGTATAGCCTATACATAAATATGCAATATATGTGCAATACAAACACATAAGTATGTGCAACATGCTTAAAAGCTGCCAACAGGAAGGCCATGCTAAGGTGTAACATTTTCTGTGAGATAAACACCACCCCCCCAAATACACTTAGCATTGTAATAATTTACTCTCAAAATGATTAAAAGAAGAATGCGCTTTTGGGGCAGCTTTCCTAGAACATTCTCTAATAGAGACAGAGGAAACAAATGATTTTTAGAAGGAAGCTTGGTGAGTATATGTCTGGCCAGCAGGAGCAGGGGAGTCATTTGCCCCTGTACTCTGCACTGGTTAGGCCACACCTTGAGTCCTGTGTCCAGTTCTGGGCTCCTCAGTTTAAGAAGGATATTGAGTCACTTGACTGTGTCCAGGGAAGTGCAACGAGGATGGGGAGAGACCTCGAGCACAGTCCTGTGAGGAGAGGCTGAGGGAGCTGGGGTTGCTTAGCCTGGAGAAGAGGAAGCTCAGGGGAGACTTTTCTTCTTGCTGTCTACCTGAAGGGTGGTTGTGGCCGGATGGGGGTTGGTCTCTTCTCCCAGGCAACCACAGTATCACAGTATCACTTAGGTTGGAAAGGACCTCGAGGATCATCGAGTCCAACCTATCAACACAGAACCCATGACTAGACCATGGCACCAAGTGCCACGTCCAATCTCCCCTTGAACGCCTCCAGGGTCAATGACTCAACCACCTCCCTGGGCAACCCGTTCCAATGCCGAATGACTCGCTCGGGCAAGAACTTCCTCCTCACCTCGAGTCTAAACCTCCCCTGGCACAGCTTGAGACTGTGTCCTCTTGTTCTGGTGCTGGTTGCCTGGGAGAAGAGGCCAACCCCTTCCTGGCTACAACCACCCTTCAGGTAGTTGGAGAGGGCAATGAGGTCACCCCTGAGCCTCCTCTTCTCCAGGCTAAACAACCCCAGCTCCCTCAGCCTCTCCTCACAGGGCTGTGCTCAAGGCCTCTCCCCAGCCTTGTTGCCCTTCTCTGGACACGCTCAAGTGTTTCGATGTCCTTCTTAAACTGAGGGGCCCAGAACTGGACACAGTACTCAAGGTGTGGCCTATCCAAAGCAGAGTACAGGGGCACTATGACCTCCCTGCTCCTGCTGGCCACACTATTCCTAATGCAGGCCAGGATGCTATTGGCCCTCCTGGCCACCTGGGCACACTGCTGGCTCATATTCAGGTGGCTGTTGATCAGCACCCCCAGGTCCCTCTCTGTTTGGGAGCTCTCCAGCCACTCTGACCCCAGCCTATAGCTCTGCATGGGATTGCTGTAGCCAAAGTGCAGCACTCGGCACTTGGACTTGTTGAAAGCCATCCCATTGGACTCTGCCCATCTGTCCAGTCGGTCGAGGTCCCTCTGCAGAGCCTTTCTACCCTCTAATTGACTAACATCTGCTCCTAACTTTGTGTCATCTGCAAACTTGCTGATGACTGACTCTACCCCTTCATCCAGATCATCGATGAATATGTTGAAGAGGACAGGGCCCAGCACTGATCCCTGGGGCACACCACTGGTGATTGGCCTCCAGCTGGATGTGGCACCGTTCACTACCACTCTCTGGGCCCGGCCCTCCAGCCAGTTCCTAACCCAGCACAGAGTGTAATGGTCCAATCCACGGGCTGACAGCTTAGTCAGCAGTTTGCTGTGGGGGACGGTTTCAAAGGCCTTGCTGAAGTCCAGCACCAGAACAAGAGGACACAGTCTCAAGCTACACCAGGGGAAGTTTAGGCTGGAGGTGAGGAGAAAGTTCTTCACAGAGAGAGTTGTTAGCCATTGGAATGTGCTGCCCAGGGTGGTGGTGAAGTCACCGTCCCTGGAGGTGTTCAAGAGGGGATTGGACATGGCACTTGGTGCCATGGTTTAGTCATGAGGTCTGTGGTGACAGGTTGGACTTGATGATCTTTGAGGTCTCTTCCAACCTTGTTGATTCTGTGATTCTGTGGTTCTGTGATTCTGTGATTCTGTGATGTGATATGATCATGCAGCACAAAGGGCCAGGCAC
This sequence comes from Melanerpes formicivorus, assembly GCF_026170545.1. Lineage (NCBI taxonomy): Eukaryota > Metazoa > Chordata > Aves > Piciformes > Picidae > Melanerpes > Melanerpes formicivorus. The sequence continues at coordinate 2,468,440 of NW_027142406.1, read as the reverse complement.
AATGATTTCACAATATTCATAGCTATCTGAGATGTTGGCCTTCCAATGCTGCTAAGCAACATCTTCTGGCACTGTTATGATTCATGACCACTTTGAATTTGAATGGTTCACTGTGAGAGAAAGCCTCAAGATTCAATGACCGTAGCTCTTATGAATGTGGTCCGTTTGAATGTGCACATAAATTGGCAAAGCTGAAGTAATCATGAAAGGCTGCATTTTCACTTGGTCAACAAATCACTGATGCTCCAAGAGATCAAATTTAAATATCTCTATGAGGGTATTTCTCACTCTGAGACTCAACTAGCCATACATGGGCTTAGTTATAATGAAGGGTAAAAGGGGTCTAGCTTTAGTGTCTGAGATCACAGAACCGCAGAATTTCAGAGGCTGGAAGGGACCTCGAAAGCTCATCCAGTCCAACCCCCTGCCAGAGCAGGAGTACCTACACCAGGTTACACAGGAATGCATCCTGGCGAGTTTTGAATGTCTCCAGAGAGGGAGACTCCACAACCCCCCAGGGCAGCCTGTTCCAGTGCTCTGTCACCCTCACAGGGAAATTTTTCCTCATATTTAGGTGAAACTTCCTATGCCTCAGCTTCCACTCATTGCGCTGTCATTGGGCATCACCCAGCAGAGCCTGGCTCCATCCTCTTGGCCCTCACCCTTTATATCTTTATAAACATTGATGAGGTCACCTCTCAGTCTCCTCTTCTCCAAGCTACAGAGCCCCAGCTCCCTCAGTCTCTCCTCATATGGAAGATGTTCCACTCCCTTCATCATTTTTGTGGCTTTGTGCTGGACTCTTTCAAGCAGCTCACAGTCTTTCTTGAACTGAGGGGCCCAGAACTGGACACAATGTTCTAGATGTGGCCTCACCAGGGCACAATAGAGGGGGAGGAGAATCTCTTTTGACCTACTAACCACAGCCCTTCTAATCCACCCTAGAATTGCATTGGCCTTCCTGGCCACAAGAGCACATTGCTGGCTCATAGTCAGATTAAAATATCTATTACGTAACATTATTATTATTAAAAACTTATTTCTTGCAAGCCTTTGGCTGATTTAATAAAGAAGGAAGATATTTTTCCCCCTGTAAATAGCAAATAGTGAAAAAACATATTTACTTCCATGCAGCACTGACTGGCATCAGTGAAATCCAGGGGAAGGAAGACAAAAGAGTTTTATTGTGGGATTGTTTAAGGCTAAAATCACAAAGTGGCAGAGGAAGGTCTTAATGGACAGTAAAAACCTCTACAAATGTTAATTCTGTAGCATACTATGAATACAATATTAATATGGAAAGCACACATCTTTGAAATCCTAAGTAGCTCTCATGAACTTCCACTCCAGAGAAAAAATGGAAAAGAACCATGACAGACCCATACGGTAATATTTGCTTAATAGATCCACAGAATGGTTTAGGTTGGAAGGGACCCTGAAGCACAGAATCACAGAAACCTTCAGGTTGGAAAAGGCCCTCAGGATCACCAAGTCCACCCCAGAACCCTATTCTACAAAGTTCACCCCAAAACCATCCTCCCAAGCACCACATCCAAACCACCTTTAAAACACATCCAAGTCTTGGGGACTCAACCACCTCCCTGGGCAGCACTTTCCAAAGCCTGACCATTCTTTCTGTGATTTTTTTTTCCCCTAATGTCCAGTCTAAACCTACCCAGTTGTAGCTTGAGGCCATTCCCTCTTGTTCCAACAAGTTCCCTCAAGTTCCAACCGCCCTGCTGTGGACAGGGACTTCTTCCACTAGACCAGGTTACACAAGTCCTCATTCACTCTGGCCTTGAACACCTTCAGAGAAGGAGCATCCACCACCTCTCTGGGCAACCTGTTCCAGTGTCTCACCATCCTCACTGAAAAGAATTTCATCCTAAGCTCCAGTCTAAATCTGTCCTTGTCAGGTTTCAATCCACTGTTATTCTATCAATATCAGCTCTTGTAAAACATTCCTTCCCAGCTTTCTTGTAGGTCTCATTCAGATGCTGGCATGCCACTACTAGGTCTCCCTAGAGCCTTCTCTTATCCAGGATGAACAGCTCCCACTCTCTCAGCTTGTCCCCATAAGGGAGGTTTTTCATGTCTCTGATCATCTTCATGACCCTCCTCTGGACCCACTCCAGCTCTCTCTTATCCTGGGGTCACCAGAACTGGATGCAGTACTCCAGGTGGACAAAGACAATTTGACTTCAAGAAGGCCATGTCCTCAGCTGAAGGTAACACCAATGTCTAGTGCTAGAGAGAGCTGACAAACAAAAAACAATCTGTGAAGTTCCTTCCCAAGGGTTAAGGTTATTTTTAATTTGTGAAAAATAGAGCATACTAATTCTATCAAATCCGTGAATGAGTTGCATATGTGACTCTGTTCACTTCATTAGGGTAATGTTTATGAAGACAGTTTTGGTAAGGGAAGTTCATGAATAGAATAGAATAGAATAGAATAGAATAGAATAGAATAGAATAGAATAGAATAGAATAGAATAGAATAGAACAGAACAGGTTGGAAAAGACCTTTGAGATCATTGAGTCCAACCTATCACCCAACACCATCTAAGCAACTAAACCATGGCAGTAAGCACCCCATCCAGTCTCTTCCTAAACACCTCCAGTGATGGTGACTCCACCACCTCCCTGGGCAGCACATTCCAATGGCCAATCTCTCTTGCTGGGAAGAATTTCCTCCTCACATCCAGCCTAAACCTCCCCTGATGCAGCTTCAGACTGTGTCCTCTTGTTCTGTCACAGGATGCCCGGCAGAAGAGACCAGCCTCCACCTGGCTACAACCTCTCTTCAGGTAGTTGTAGAGAGCAAGAAGGTCTCCCCTGAGCCTCCTCTTCTTCAGGCTAAGCAACCCCAGCTCCCTCAGCCTCTCCTCACAGGGCTGTGCCCAAAATCCCTCCCCAGCTTTGTTGCCCTTCTCTGGACACCTTCCAGCAGCTCAACATCTTTCCTAAACTGAGGGGCCCAGAACTGGACACAGGACTCATAGTGTGGCCTAACCAGTGCAGAGTACAGGGGCAGAATGACCTCCCTGCTCCTGCTGGCCATACTATTTGTAGAGCAAAATCTTTGACAACTACATTCTCCTGCCACTGGAAAGTTTCTCATGTCAGTTTTGTTAAAACTCATGACCAGCTGAAGTGCTCCCCAAAATTAGACATTTTCTTAATTAAAAAATGAAATAATTATGTTACTAACCATCTTTTATCTCTTTTAGGAACAAAACAAAACAAAACAAAAACAAACAAACAAGAAATATCACAAAGAAACAAATAAAAAAATCCTCAAACCAAACCAACCAACCAACCAAATCCACCAAAGGTTAAATTTCAAAGTGTTAAGAAATTCTCTCTGCCCCTCTTTGCAGTTAGGGTAAGCTCTGTAGACTCTGTTTCAGGACTTTTTGGTTGAGAAACATAGAGAAGTTTTCCTTAATTTAAACAAGAGGCCTTGAGCAGCCTTAAATAAGAGTCCTTTAAACAAGAGGCCTTAAGAAGCCAAGTCAACTTGAGAGGCATCCCTGTCCGTGGCACGGAGGTTGGAGCAGATCACAGGATGATCACAAGATGTCAGGGATTGGAAGGAGCCCAAAGAGATCATCGAGTCCAATCCCCCTTCCAGAGCAGGACCATACAATCTAACTCAGGTCACAGAGGAACACATCCAGATGGACCTTGAATGTCTCCAGAGAAGGAGACTCCACAGCCTCTCTGGGGAGCCTGTTTCAGTGCTCTGTGAGCCTCACAGTAAAGAAGTTCCTCCTTGTGTTGAGGTGGAACCTCCTGTGCTGCAGCTTACATCCATTGCTCCTTGTCCTGTCACAGGGAGCAAGTGAGCAGAGCCTGTCCCCTCCCCTCCTGACACCCAGCCCTCAGATATTTATAAGCATTTATTAAATCCCCTCTATGTCTTCTCTTCTTTAGAATAAAGAGCCCCAGGTCCCTCAGCCCCTCCTCATATCATCTTCTGAAGTTCCCCATTGTGTTGAGATGGAACCTCCTGTGCTACAGCTTACAGATGATCTCTAAGGTCCCTTCCAGCCTAAGTCATTCTGTGATTCCATGAAGAAAGAAGCAATGGCTGCACATCAAACCCCAAACAAAACTTGAAATTCTGCCTGAACACCATAACCCAATTTTTATTGTGTGGTGGATTAAATGGCACAGATTGCCCAGAAAATGTATCTGATCCCCTTCTTGGAGTTATTAAAAATTCATTTGGACAGGGTCATGGCTAGTTTGCTCCAGGTGGCCCTTTCTGAGCAGGTTTGAAGAAGACAGGGTCAGGAAGTCCCTGACAACATTAACCATTCTGTGACTGGGTGTTTTTTTTTTTGTGATTCTGAATAATCCTGTGAGAGAATCTTCCATTTTTTTCTCAGATGTCCGCACTGGCATTTTCTTGTCTACATCTGTTGTTGAAAAAAAAAGCCCAAACCAACAAACCCACATGATGACAAACTGTCAACATGCTGCTCTCAGTAGCCTTCACATTTCATCTGATGCTTCAGTTGTTGATGTAAGGTGAGCAAAAAATATCTAGAAAAGATAATATCTAAAAGGTATTCTGTATCTGACTGGTATTTAAAAAATCAGAAGAAAAGGAAGCAGAAAAAGAAAGAGAAGAGCTTAACAGGGCTCTGAAGAGGGACCTTGCCCCGCTGGACAGATGGGCAGAGTCCAAGGGCATGAGATTTAATACATCCAAGTGCTGGGTTCTAAACATTGGCCACAACAACCCCATGCAGTGCTACAGGCTGGGGTCAGAGTGGCTGAGAGCAGCCAGGCAGAAAGAGACCTACGGGTACTGGTCGATGGTAGGCTAAACCTGAGCTAGCAGTGTGCCCAGGTGGCCAAGAAGGCCAATGGCATCCTGGCCTAGAACAGGAACAGTGTGGCCAGCAGGAGCAGGGAAGTCATTCTGCCCCTGTACACTGCACTGTTTAGGCCACACCTTGAGTCCTGTGTCCAGTTCTGGGCTCCTCAGTTTAGGAAAGATGTTGAGATGATGGAAGGTGTCCAGAGAAGGGCAACAAAGCTGGGGACGGTTTTGGAGCACAGCCCTGTGAGGAGAGGCTGAGGGAATTGGGTTTGCTTAGCCTGGAGAAGAGGAGGCTCAGGGGAGACCTTCTTGCTCTCTACAACTACCTGAAGATAGGTTGTAGCCAGTTGGGGTCTGGTCTCTTCTCCAAGCAACCAGCACCAGAACAAGAGGACACAGTCTCAAGCTGCTTCAGGGGAGGCTCAGATTAGATGTTAGGAAGAGATTCTTCATAGAAAGAGAGATTGGCCATTGGAATGTGCTGCCCAGGGAGGTGGTGGAGTCACCATCCCTGGAGGTGTTTAGGAGGAGACTGGATGGGATGCTTGGTGCCATGGTTTAGTTGCTTAGATGGTGTTGGATGATAGGTTGGACTCAATGATCTTGAAGGTCTCTTCCAACCTGGTTAATTCTATCCTATTCTATTCTAATTAAAAATAGTTCTAGATCTGTGCTACAAAAGCACACAAAAAGCCATATTGCCAACTTGATTCTTCTTTCAATTAATTCTAGATACTAGGGTCTAAGGTTTCTGAGCAGTTCACTCAACTACCAGTCTGAGTTAATGTGCAAATGGCTATTCATGCTTCAGTGCTTCTATAACAGCTTGTACTGAAGGTTGTTTTCAGGACTCTTTTTACTGTGTTTGCTGATGGATTAATATTTCACTTCTTAGTAGCAATCAAAGAAGGCTTGGAATCATTTAGGAAAAAAAAATTAAACAGTGAGCCTTCAACACACTTGGATTACTGCCCAAGACTTATATAAACCAGATCAATTATCAATATGTAGTACGGCTTCTATCAGAACAAATTTTCAATAGAATTACAGAATCACAGAGACATTCAAGTTGGAAATGGCCCTCAGGATCATCAAGTCCAACCCAGAACCCTATTCTACAAGGTTCACCCCTAAACCATGTCCCCAAGCACCACATCCAAATGGCCTTGAAACAAATCCAGGGTTGGGGACTCCACCACCTCCCTGGGCAGCACATTCCAACATCTGATCACTCTTGCCCTGAAAAAAAATTTCCTAATATCCAGTCTCAACCTACCCAGTTGCAGCTTGAGACCATTTCCTCTTGTCCTATCACTAATTACCTGGGAGAAGAGACCAGCTCCATCTTCTCCACAACCTCCTTTCAGCTAGTTGTAGACAGCAATGTGGTCTCCCCTCAGCTTCCTCTTTTTTTGAACTAAACAATCCCAGCTCCTTCAGTTGCTCTTCAGCAGATTTATTCTCCAGGCCCTTCCCCAGCTTCCTTGCCCTCCTCCGCCCTGGCTCCAGCACCTCCACATCTCTCTTGCATTGAGATGCCCAAAACTGGACACAGTACTCAAGGTGTGGCCTCACCAGTGCTGAGTACAAGGGGACAGTCACCTCCCTACTGCTGCTGGACCCAGCATTTCTAATCCCAGTCAGGATACCATTGGCTTTCTTAGGCACCTGGACACACTGCTGACTCATATTCAGTTGCTTGTCCATTAGAACCCCCAGGTCCCTTTCTGCCAGACAGCTTTCCAACCACACTGCCCCAAGCCTATAGCGTTGCTTGGGGTTGTTGTGACCCAAGTGCAGGACCTGGTATTTGGCCTTGTTGAAGCTCACCCTGTTTACACTGGCTCATGGATCCAAACTATCCATTTTAAGCTGTTGTGGAAAGAACTTTATATTAAGTGAACACCAAGGGTTTTATTTCTAAGCACCAAACTCCAACAACAACTGTCAAAAATTGACATCTATAACATCAGTCTTAAAATCAGAAGAAACCTTGTATTTATGACAGCACACAGGCTGGATTTTACTTATCAAAGCAAAGAACTTGGTAAGGAACATCCCTGAGAATTACTTGATGCTGCTCTGGATCTTCACAATAGTGGACCCCTGAATTTCCAGGTGTTGGGCTTCTGGATCCAAATTTAAAGGCAGTGCTTGCTTCGGTGAACAATAGTTCTGCCATATCAAACACCCACAGACAATTTTGCTTCCATTCACAAGGCACTGGGTGGATTGCTTTGGCATAATATTCCATTGTAATATGCCATTTGAAAGACAGAGCAGAACACAGCCCTAATTTGGATAAGGTAAGGAGGGAAGGGTGTGTGGGTAATGGTGCATTGTGTTGTTAGGAGCGTTCAGCTCCTCTGGGCGGCCTGCTCAAATGTTAGGTCCCCAGTAAATCACACCATAAAGATCACTTCTCACAAAAAGGCTCAAGGGAACAAAACTGATAGTTAGATAGACAGACAAAAAGATATAGATATGCACCAACTGGAATAATGCATCCAGTTCTGGAGCCTCTATTATAGGAAGGATCTGGAGGTGCTGGAAGGTGTCCAGAGAAGGGCCATGAGGATGATCAGAGGGCTGGAGCACCTCTCCTATGAGGACAGACTGAGAGAGTTGGGGCTGTTCAGTCTGGAGAAGAGAAGGCTCTGAGGAGACCTAATTGTGGCCTTCCAGTATCTGAAGGGGGCTACAAGAAAGCTGAGGAGGGACTTTTTAGGATGTCAGGTAGGGATAGGACTGGGGGGAATGGAACAAAACTAGAAGTGGGTAGATTCAGACTGGATGTTAAGAAGAAGTACTTCCCCAGGAGGGTGGTGAGACACTGGCACAGATTGCCCAGGGAGGTGGTGGAAGCCTCATCCCTGGAGGTTTTGAAGGCCAGGCTGAATGTGGCTCTGGGCAACCTGCTCTAGTGTGAGGTGTCCCTGCCCATAGCAAGGGGGTTGGAACTGGATGATCCTTGAGGTCCCTTCCCACCCTTGACCATGCTTTGAAGAAGTTGTAGATTTCTATCTGAAAATTCCTCAGACCCATGAAGTTCTGCCTTTGTGCATGCATGGAAATATCTTGGTTTTATAGAGATCACCAGACTGCAAATTTCACATCAAAGCCTGAATGGTATCCCAAGATGAAATGCTGAAACCTTGTCACTGTAAGGAAACATTGAAGAAACATTAAGCCTGGAATACAGAGAGGGTGAGAGAGAGAGGGGAGAACAATTTTGCCTCCTATTAGATGAGAATCTGATAACTTGCAGTTCTTGTAGAAACCTATTTTCAGAGACATTACAGTGTAAGGAAAGTCAAAACATGAACCAGAAACTCATCTCTGTCTCAAGCACTATAATCACCAGCACTACAGAATCCACATTTTTTGACTGTGTGATTTCTGGGATATAGCTGAAGACATTTTTATGCCCATTATTCCCTACTAACCAGGACAGCTGCAGACTTCTCAACACTATTTCTAGGTGCTTAACTTTCCCTGAACCCATTTTAAGGTCTTGCTGCAAGGCTCCAAGCTGATCCTGGGGCACAGGCATCAGGGAATGAGCATTTTAGTACACCAGGGACAGATTGCTGCAAGGAATGAGACCTGTTCAAGACAACTGACATAGAAAATCACCATTTATATATTCAGTGTGTTTCATTTCATAGACAAAATATGAAGCAAATCACATGTGCATATATTTATGCAAATGATCTGTGGCTTATCTTGACCTGTTCTCAAAAATATCTCTTTGTATTTTTTGTTAGGAGTCTTTAAATGAAAGAATTAAATAGAATGAAAAAATATCTGTTCCCATTCCTCTGGGGATTTGCTACTATTAAATTCACAAGAAATTAGCCTGGAGAAGAGGAGGCTCAGGGAAGACCTTCTTGCTCTCTACAACTACATGAAGGCAGGTTGGAGCCACGTCAGGGTTGGTCTCTTCTCCCAGGCAACCAGCACCAGAACAAGAGGACACAGTCTCAAGCTGTGCCAGGGGAGGTTTAGGCTGGATGTTAGGAAGAAGTTCTTCCCAGAATGAGAGATTGGCCATTGGAATGTGCTGCCCAGGGAGGTGGTGGAGTCACCATCATTGGAGGTGTTTAGGAAGAGACTGGCTGGAGTGCTTGGTGCCATGGTTTAGTTGCTTAGATGGTGTTGGGTGATAGGTTTGACTCAATGATCTCAGAGGTCTCTTCCAACCTGGCCTGGCCTATTCTATTCTATTCTATTCTATTCTATTCTATTCTATTCTATTCTATTCTATCCTATCCTATCCTATCCTATCCTATCCTATCCTATCCTATCCTATGCTATCCTATCCTAATGTGTTACTGAAGGGTATTTAAAACCTATTGGCCTTCCAGTATCTGAGGGGGACCTACAAGAAAGCTTGGGAGGGACTATTTTAGGGTGCCAGGGAGTGATAGGACTGGGGGGAATGGGAAAAAAAATAGAAATGGGTTGATTCAGATTGGATGTTAGGAAGAAGTTTTTCACTATGAAGATGGAACAGGTTGCCCAGGGAGGTGGTAGAAGCCTCATCCCTGGAGATTTTCAAGACCAACCTGGATGTGGCTCTGAGCAAACTGTTCTAGTGGGAGATGTCCCTGGCCATGGTGGGGGGGTTGGAGTTGGATGATCCTTGTGGTTCCTTCCAACCCTAACAATTCTCTGATTGTATGATTCTACTACTTTCCCTGAGTGATCCTAATCTAATATCTAAAATGCCAAGGAGAGATATTTGTCACTTTCTATAACAGTCTTTCCCCTAAAATGAAGTTGGATCTATTGTTTTCTGACTCAAAAACACAAAACCACCAAAACCCTGCACAATCCTATCTAACATTCAGTGTTGCTAACCCATTCTAACTGTGGAAAACCCGTAAACAGCTTTAAGTCATTAGGGACCGGCTTCATTTGGATTAATCTATTTCTTGCAATAGCTATTGGAATATTCTAGGCACATCTTGGACAGCAGTGCTCCAGACAGCTTGAAATTGAATCTTTGTGGGGGAAAAAAAATGTTGCTGTTAAAATGCTGAGGGTTGAGTGTTGTTTGTGTCATAAAGGCTGGAATTAGGATACCTAATGAATCCGCATTTGAGGATGAAAAATAGCACCTCAGGCTCCTGGAGCTGAACTACACGCTTGCAATGGGCACAGTTTAAATGAAGAGCAATATTTCTCGAGAGGGAATAACTCTGCAGGTGGTGGAGATGATAATGTTTGACATTGGCAGGTTACATCTCTGGTGAGTCCCTGCCCCAGAGGAAATGCTCAGCATAACTGGAAAAGTTTGGAGAAAGCCAGTTCATTAAAAAATATCTATTAGATAGAGAGACCTTGTAAAATCAATGGCATTAAAGAGAGTCAAGAATGCCCTTAATTACAGTTATTTGAAATCTTCTAGCACCCCTCACTGGAAAGATTCTTTTGTTTTATATATCCACCTATTAAGTAAACTAAGAAATACTAAATAAACTTTTTAAACAGAAGCTCTGCCTGAGGGAAGGCTCCATAAACAGGTTCTAAATAAGCAGGGAAGAGGATCTCAGCTAATAAGCCCCAGCATTGTTTTAATGATTCAGCAGAGCTACTCCAATTTACTGCTGCTGAAGTTCTGGCAGAAGGAGTTTAATTCACAGAATATGTCCTCAGCTTCACATTTTAGAAAATTTGAATAAGAACCCTTCTAGGCTAGTTTTACAGAATACAGAATTAACCAGGTTGGAAAAGACCTTGGAGATCATCGAGTCCAACCTATCACCCAGCCCTATCCAATCAACTAGACCATGGCACCAAGCACCCCATCCAGTCTCATCTTAAACACCTCCCTGGGCAGCACATTCCAATGGCCAGTCTCTCTTTCTATGAAGAACTTCTTCCTCACCTCCAGCCTAAACCTCCCCTGGCACAGCTTGAGACTGTGTCCTCTTGTTCTGGTGCTGGCTGCCTGGGAGAAGAGACCAACCCCCACCTGGCTTCAACCTGCCTTCAGGTAGTTGTAGAGAGCAAGAAGGTCTCCCCTGAGCTTCCTCTTCTCCAGGCTAAGCAACCCCAGCTCCCTCAGCCTCTCCTCACAGGGCTGTGTTCCAAACCCCTCCCCAGCTTTGTTGCCCTTCTCTGGACACCTTCCAGCAACTCAACATCTTTGCTAAACTGAGTGGCCCAGAACTGGACACAGGACTCAAGGTGTGGCCTAACCAGTGCTGAGTACAGGGTGAGAATGACCTCCCTGCTCCTGCTGTCCACACTGCTCCTGGTACAAGCCAAGATGCCATTGGCCTTCTAGGTTACCTGTGCACGCTGCAGGCTCATGTACAGCCTACTGTCAACCAATACCCCCAGGTCTCTCTCTGCCTGGCTGCTCTCCAGCCACTCTGGCCCCAGCCTGTAGCCCTGCATGGGGTTATTGTGGCCAATGTTATTATTCTGTTTGTACTATGCTGAGTGACCCTGCTTCTGAGATAAGCAACAACCTCTCACTTCATAAACTCACAGATTAAAAGGAATTTAAAGGACTGCTATGCATCATGCTGCTTGACCCTTTGTTTAGCACAGGCCAGAGAATTATGTAGGGTGAAATAGTGATCAGCAACCTGCATTGCTCTCCATTTAAATTCTTGTGGTGCTTGTATCACTGAAGACTGCAGCTGTTGAACCACAAGAGCAGGTAGACTGAGGATGCAAAACCCAGTTACTCAGGATCTTTTCCCTCTCCGTAGCACAACAGAATTGCAAATGTTCTGCTTTAAGCCTGCCTCTCCTGGGCAAAAGCAACGGCATGATTTCTTTTGTTTACCTCCCCAGGGTCTTTATTAACACACATACTTGGAAGTCATTATGTTATTAGCTGATTAGTAATGCAGAAGTAGTTTTGAACATGAACTCGAATTTCACATATGCCAGTGATGAGCTTTCATTATTCCCTCCTTATGGTCTGGTTTTGTCTTTTTAGACAGTTACTTGACAAGAGCAATGCTTTCCTTTGGAGAGATTCTGACAATTTGTTTTGAAGAACTTTCCCATAAGATACCACGCAGGGAATCAGCCCAACCAGGTGCTGTGGAAATAGGAATCCTCCCACTGACTCCAAAGGGCTGCACACAGGTTTTGCCAGAGGTTGAGTTGTTCAAATGTGTCCAGAGAAGGGCAACAAAGCTGGGGAGGGGTCTGGAGCACAGCCCTGTGAGGAGAGGCTGAGGGAGCTGGGGTTGCTTAGCCTGGAGAAGAGGAGGCTCAGGGGAGACCTTCTTGCTCTCCACAACTTCCTGAAGGGAGGTTGTAGCCAGGTGGGGGTTGGTCTCTTCTCCCAGGCAACCAGCACCAGAACAAGAGGACACAGTCTCAAGCTGCACCAGGCTGGATGTTAGGAAGAAGTTCTTCCCAGAATGAGGGATTGGCCATTGGAATGTGCTGCCCAGGCAGGTGGTGGAGTCACCATCACTGGAGGTGTTTAAGAAGAGACTGGATGAGGCACTTGGTGCCATGGTTTAGTTGCTTAGATGGTGTTGGGTGATAGGTTGGACTTGATGATCTCGAAGGTCTTTTCCATCCTGGTTAAATCTGCATTCTGTATTCTGTATGTTTCTTACATACATAACTTAAATGCATAAGCTGCTCCTTCCATCTGTCTCTTCCCATTTAAAATCTGCACTTCTGTTCTCTACTCATCACTTAGCATATGATCATTTGATCACAAATTAATGAGGTCTCTAGGAAACACATCATTCATTGAGAATTGTGAGAAAGAAATTGTGAGTGTGGATTTCTCAGTTTTCAGGTGCTCCAAGTCCAACAAGATGCCCAGATCGTCAGGATGCCTCCTCCACAAAACAATCACAGAAACACAGAATGTTAAGGGCTGGAAGGGACTTGGAAAGGTCATCCAAAGGCTGCTATTTTTAATTAACCATTTCTTACTCCCACTTTATTTCCTCAGTGCAGAGATATCAATAGGGTAATTCAGTCATGTTAAGAAACCTGTACTGCAAATAAATCACAGAACCTCAGAATGTTAGGAAATGGAAAGGACTTCATAAAACCATCCAGTCCAACCCCCCTGTCAGAGCAGGGTCACCGAGAGCGGATCAAACAGGAACTCATAAAGTCAGGTTTTGAGTATCTCCAGAGAGGGAGACTCCACAACCCTCCTGGGCAGCCTGTTCCAGGGCTCTGTCACCTTCACAGGGAAAAAAAATGTTTCCTGTTTCCATGGAACTTCCTATGCCTCAGCTTCCACCCATTGCCCCTTGTGCTGCCATTGGGCATCACTCAGCAGACCCTGGCTCCAGCCTCTTGGCACTCACACTTTACACATTTATAAACATGAATGAGATCACCCCTAAGTCTCCTCTTCTCCAAGCTAAAGAGCCCTCAGCTCCCTCAGTCTCTCCTAGTAAGGAAGATGTTCCCCTCCATCATTTTTTGTAGCTCTGCACTAGACTCTTTCACGCAGTTCCCTGAGGTCCTTCTTGAACTGAGGGGCCCAGAACTGGACACAATATTCCAGATGCAGCCTCACCAGGGCAGAGTAGAGGGGAAGGAGAACCTCTCTCAATCTTCTATTAAGCACACCCCTTCTAATCCACGCCGGGAACAGCTTTGGCCTTCTTGGCCCCAAGAGCACATTGCTTACTCATGGTCAACCTTCCATCCACTAGGACCCCCAGGTCCATTTCCCCTTCACTGCTCTCCAAAAGGTCAGTCATACAATCTGTAAAGTTGGAAAATACCTGAGAGATCATCAAGTCAAACCTATCACCTAATATTTAACACCTCATGACAACTAAACCATGGCTTCAAGTGTCACATCCAGTCCCTTTTTGAACACCTCCAGGGACAGTGACTCCACCACCTCCCTGGGCAGCACATTCCAATGGCCAATTACTCTTTCTGTGAAGAACTTTCTCCTCACTTCAAGCCTAAACTTCCCCTGGCGCAGCTTGAATCTTTGTGGTACTTTTAGGCTATCCCTTTAAAAATGCCACCACAGTCCCCAGCCTATAGGGATCCCTAGGGTTGTTCTTTCCCAGGTGCAAGACTCTACACTTGCCCTTGTTGAATTTCATTCCTTTTCTCCCTGCCCAGCTCTTCAGCCTGTCTCAGCCTCATTGAATGCCAGCACAACCCTCTGGTGTGTCAGCCACTCCAACCCAGTTTGGTGTCATCAGCAAACTTGCTGAGAGTGGAGACTGGATGAGGCACTTGGTGCCATGGTTTAGTTGATTAGATGGTGTTGGATGATAGGTTGGACTTCATGATCTCGAAGGTCTTTTCCAACCCGGTTAATTCTATTCTATTCTATTCTATTCTATTCTATTCTATTCTATTCTATTCTATTCTATTCTATTCTATTCTATTCTATTCTATTCTATTCTATTCTATTCCGTTCCATTCTGTTCTATTCCATGCTCTCTGTGCCCTCATCCAGACCATTGATGAATATATGGAATAATACTGGTCTCAGTACTGACCCCAGAGGGACTCCACTAGACACAGGCCTCCAAATGGACTGTGTCCCATTTACCACAACTCTCTGACTTCTTTCCTTCAACCAGTTCCACCTCACTACCTGATCATCCAGACCATGCTGCCTCAGCTTAGTGGCAAGGATGCTGTGGGACACAGTGTCAAATGCTTTACTGCAATCAAGATAAAAAAATGAACCTACTTAGAAGTCCCTAAAGTCCTGAAACTCCCAGAAGGACCACTACTGTTTTTTTTCTTCCTTTTCTTCTTCTTTTTCTTCTTCTTCTTCTTTTTCTTTGTTTTCATTCCCCCCCCCCCCCCCCCCCCAGTCTTTACTTTTGCAGAGTTTTGTTTACCAGAATCATGTAACACATGTAAAACCTCTCTTTCTTCTTAATGCAAATGTTGAAATTCATTAATCTACATCTGCTTTTGTGTCTACTAGTAAGCCAGATGGCATTCCTTCATCAAATATATTGTGGGCACACACAAAAATGTGCTTAATACCTGTTCTCAGTGCTTTCATGTTTATGTTTTTTGCATCTAGAGCTATTAGGGCTATCTGCCCCACAGCCACCCATGCATGTTTGTTGGAGATGAAGCTGATAAATGCTATTAAATGCCAGATTAAGATGGTAAGAATTTGCTTTCTACAGAATTTAGTCTTAGGTTTGGCCAAAGCTTGGGTGTTTTCCTTACTCCTTGCTTGGAGATATTCAAGGTAAGACTTGACAAGGCCCTGGGCAGCCTGGTGTAGTTAGGGATGTTCCTGCTGACTGCAGGGACGTCAGACTGGATGACCTTTGGAGGTCCCTTCTGACCTTGACCACTCTGTGATTCTGTGATTCATCTGCTCACATTTTTATTAAAGCTGCAACTTGTTGACCTATTTTTCCACAGGAAAGATAATAAAATGCATCAGGCAAAATGGCCAGTTTAGAGAGTAGCTTTTCTGAATTTCCTCTATTTTACAAATCAAACTCTCTACACAGCTATTAAGTCCTTAAATAATTGTATGGAAAGTAACTGGCAGTATAGCATTCTTCCAAGCTGATGCCACACTACTTCAGCACAGCCCCATTTTGTTCTGTATTATCTAGGGACAGCATAGAATATTCTGACTCTGAAAAGAAATGCCTTTTGAGCCCCAGAGCATAAGGGGCATAAGACCATGGAAAGAATGCTGGAAAGGACTTCAAGAGATCACTTAGTCGTTCTTCTATTCCTCTTTCAACCAATTATGTCTAAGGCTAGCATGAAAGATGTCTAAGATTAAAATTTCCAGTGTGTAATGCAAATCTTTCCTGCTGCAATTTAAGCTCTCTTTTCTATTGACCATAACCATGAGAAAGGGATTATTCACTTTCTCTTCAAAGCAGTTTTTAGGTCCTTGAATTCCATTAGCATGTTTCTCTTCTGTCTTTGTTTGTAGATTCTAAACAACTCAAGTAATCCACTCTTTTCTAATAATTAATGGCTTTTAAGCCTTCAATCATTCTTTAGCATCTTTTTTTCTTCACTCCCCTCCCCCCCCCCCAATTGATTCACATTATGCTGAAAGATTTGAGCTCAAAGATAATAAATTATATAGTATACATGACAGCAACTATATCATTTGGATGCTTTAAGTACAATTCCCTTTTTCATATATACTGAGACTGGTGATTCACAAACAGTGCTTTAAATTTAAGCCACAAACCTATTTTGATGGGCTTGTAGCATCCTCCTCAATCTCTACTTCTGCTCTGAGTTGACACCTGAATATAGAATAGAATAGAATAGAATAGAATAGAATAGAATAGAATAGAATAGAATAGAATAGAATAGAATAGAATAGACCAGACCAGGTTGGAAGAGACCTTTGAGATCATCGTGTTCAACCTATCATGCAACACCACCTAATCAACTAAACCATGGCACCAAGCACCCTATCAAGTCTCCCTCTGAACACCTCCAATGATGGTGACTCCACCACCTCCCCAGGCAGCACATTCCAATGGGCAATCACTCTTCCTATGAAGAATTTCTTCCTAACATCCAGACTAAACCTCCCCTGGCACAGCTTGAGACTGTGTCCTCTTGTTCTGGTGCTGGTTGCCTGGGAGAAGAGACCAACCCCCACCTGGCTACAACCTCCCTTCAGATAGTTGTAGAGAGCAAGAAGGTCTCCCCTGAGCCTCCTCTTTTCCAGGCTAAGCAACCCCAGCTCCCTCAGCCTCTCTTCATAGGGCTGTGCTCCAAACCCCTCACCAACTTTGTTGCCCTTAATATAGATCCTCTCATTTGCCTTTACTAAGTGTAACTTGACCTCTGTTTGTTTATATTTACTCCCAATTCTGTATATAAACAATAAAAGTCATTCTCCTTAATTAAAATATTAACCAGAATATCTCCAAGACTGATGGGGTTGTTCAGTCTGGAGAAGAGAAGGCTCCAAGGAGACCTAATTGCGACCTTCCAGTATCTGAAGGGGGCTACAAGAAAGCTGGGGAGGGACTTGTGAGGGTGTCAGGGAGTGATAGGACTGGGGGGAATGGAAAAAAAATAGAAATGGGTAGATGCAGATTGGATGTTAGGAAGAAGTTCTTCCCCATGAGGGTGGTGAGAGACTGGCACAGGTTGCCCAGGGAGGTGGTGGAAGCCTCATCCCTGGAGGTTTTTAAGTCCAGGCTGGATGTGGCTGTGAGCTATCTGATCTAGTGTGAGGTGTCCCTGCCCATGGCAGAGGGGTTGGAACTGGATGATCCCTGAAATCCCTTCCAATCCTAACAATTCTATGATTCTATGATGTCTGTATAAGGTTTATTCACTTCAGGTATTACTCTGCCTTGAACCGTTGAAAGTACTTCTGGTTGTGATCACCCAGCTAATGATGAAGCAGTTTCATTCAGATTTTGGCAGGTGTCAGCTATTTTTTTCTAAACATGTCAATAACTTGGTAATAATTTAGAGATATTTCTGCTACTGTTTGTCCTCTAGGTACTGAAGATGCCATGCAAGAGTTGCTCAGCAACAAGTTGGGACCATCCAGTGCTGACTCTTACATTAGCTTATCTGAGCTTGTGTTTGTCTGGGAGCTTATAAACAGCTTGATGATTTTCCAGTATTTTTCCATGCTCAGCTTAGAATTTTCTGCTCTTCCCTTTCCCCATTTTTTTTTTAAAGACAGAGAATGCTTTTCACTTTACCAGCTTCTAAAATAATGTTGCACATCCCTTTGTTCCTCAGAAATAATCTCTAATACCTCTGAAATTGTTCCAGACAGATTTCTGTGATGTTGATATAAATTTTATTGGGGTTCTGGTCAGCAAAACCTTCTCTATCCCTTTGTTTTTGGTCTGTTCTAGAAGGAAATTTTACCCCTTTGACATGTTCTTAATTGCATTAGTCACTTCTCTATGGCCAAGACACTTTTAGTGAACACTGATTCAAAAGAGACATAAAGCTTTTTGACCTCCTCAGCATTATCTGCTCCCTATTACATCCTCCAAGAATTTTTCCTTCGGTGTTATGCTTTTGTGTTTGTTCTCATTGTTTGAGGTTGCAGTCAATGAAAAGCTTGTGACTCAGCTTTTTGTTAGTATATTGATCTCCTATTAAACTCCTCTCTCTCCCTTGTATTTAAATATTTCTTGTCAAGTAGGAACCTGCACAAAGATTTTATGAAACTTTATCAGACTTAATTGAGTTCTGTTTTGAAAAGAAAGCATTCTGGGTTGGACTGGAAAATGCTGGGAAATTTATGCTCTCAGCTGAAAAATGGAATGGGATGGGATGGGATGGGATGGGATGGGATGGGATGGGATGGGATGGGATGGGATAGAATAGAATAGAATAGAATAGAATAGAATAGAATAGAATAGAATAGAATAGAATAGAATAGAATAGAATAGAATCAATAAGGTTGGAAAAGACCTCAAGGATCATCAAGTCCAACCTGTCACCCAAGACCTCATGACTACTAAACCATGGCACCAAGTGCTATGTCCAATCCCCACTTGAACACCTCCAGGGGTGGTGACTCCATGAAGCTCTCTGATTGAAATTTGAATGCAGATACATTCCAACTAACACTTTTTAATGTTCTTTCTTGAATTTTATCTTCTATTTATTTGAAGAAGAAGTGTGGAGCAAGCTGAGATTATCCAAACCAAAATTCAATTTATATCTTCATTTTTATGTGAGGAATGACACAGAAATCATAGAATGTAGAATCATAGAAATGTTAGAGTTGTAAGGGACCTCAAGGATCCAAACCCCCTGCCACGGGCAGGGACACCTCACACTAGATCAGGTTGTCCAGAGCCACATTCAGCCTGGCCTTAAAAACCTCTAGTGATAAGGCTTCTACTACCTCCCTGGGCAACCTGTTCCAGAGTCTCACCACCGTCATGGGGAAGAACTTCTTCCTAATATCCAATCTGAATCTACCCATTTCTAGTTTTGCACCATTCCTCCCAGTCCTATCACTCCCTGACACCCTAAAAAGTCCCTCCCCAGCTTTTCTGTAGGCCCATGTAGTCATTATTCATTTTATTATGTGATTTAGATGCCTCAGAAAAATTTCTTTTCTAATTAATTTCCGAGAGCAAAGAAAACAGAAATACATACGTTTGCTATCTGAATATGTTTAATATATTGTCTAAAGCTCAGGAATACCTTACCTTCAGAAGCAGACATTATGATTTTGAGGGTGCTTTATAATTAAAGAAGTCAGAGAAACACTTATTATTGTGTGTGTCATTATGTTGCCCAGGGAGGTGGTGGAAGCCTCATCCCTGGAGGTTTTTAAGGCCAGGCTGGATGTGGCTCTGAGCAATATGACATAGTGTGGGGCGTCCCTGCCCATGACAGGGGAGTTGGAAGTGGATGATCCTTGAAGTCCCTTCCAACCCTAACAATTCTATGATTCTATGTATAGTATCAGCTTATGAATTTTCATGAGTGTTTCATTTTCTCTTCTCATCCTGTATCAGCCTTTTCAGGCTGATACAGTCAACTAATTGTATGATAAAAGTGAGATTACCTTTTAGTTTCTAACCTTAAACAGCAGTGAAGTAATCAAGAAGGGTATTGAAGACTGCATTAGCAGGGGAATAGCTCTATAAAACAAACAACAGGACTATCACAGTTCTAAAATGCTGATAATGTCCCATCAGGAACAGTGTGCACAGCGCTGATAACTATCCCACAGGAAGGAAGTTACCTCCGGGAAGGCGAGGCGTAAAGAAACACAGCGCCGTATCCCAGTAGCCCGGTTTAACTTTCCCAGTGCTGGGCTGAGTGTTCAGAAAGCAGGATTATTCTTCAGAATGATATATATCAGCAGGAATGTGAATGGCTTGGACAGTGGTTTATTTTTTTTGCTTATTCATTCGTTGTAGTGGAAGCTGCACTCTGCATTAGCAAAGTGCAGGACGGACGTGAGGTCCCTGATGATCCTATTAGCAACGCTCAGGATTTGCCATGTGAGCCAGGAGGAAAAAGCACAAGTTGGAGAACTGTCTGAAAAGATGACTAACACACTTTTAAAAAGCATGCTGAAGCTTAGGAGGGATAATTACCCTAAAGTATATATGCTAATTTAAAATGTTATATGTATTTTGCTTTTAATTCACAAATTATGCTTCATGTGTTAGGTAGGTTAAGTCTTCTTGTGAGGTTTCCATTCACCACCGTCAGCCACAGGCACTTAGGAGTTATTTTAGGACCACGCCTTGTGCCCACCCCACCCAAACACTGAGATTTGGAAGAGAGCTTCTGCAGGGGTTAGTGGAGTTTGTTTGGTTTTGTGCCTCACTGGGAATGTTTATCCTCCAGCTAATATTCAGTCTGGAGGGCTAGAAACTGTTTTGGTTATAAACAATGGCTGAGGTCTCTCAGCTAGCGATCTGTTTGCAGCAGCTCAGGTTTCAAGCAAGAAAACAAATAAACAAGATGAACCCCACCTATCATATGATAAGAAGTAAAAAAACCCAGCCCACCAAAAAAACCCCACCAAAAAACCCAAACTTATATCACAAGGTTTGCCAACTCTCTTAGCTTTAAGAGCAGACTGCAAATTCTATTCTACCCCCCCCAAATGAAAGTAAATTAAAAGGAATTGGAAAGATTGGAAGCAAGGTGGAAGTGCTACTCACAACTATATTCAGAAATTACAAAATACCCCCCCCCAAAGGAATAGAATAGAATAGAATAGAATAGAATAGAATAGAATAGAATAGAATAGAATAGAATAGAATAGAATAGAATAGACCAGACCAGAATAGACCAGACCAGACCAGACCAGACCAGACCAGGTTGGAAGAGACCTTCAAGATCATCGCGTCCAACCTATCATCCAACACCACCTAACCAACTAGACCATGCAACCAAGCACCCTATCAAGTCTCCTTTTGTACATCTCCAATGATGGTGATTCCACCAACCCCCCCGCAGCCCAATCTAATGGGCAATCACTCTCTCTGTAGAATTTCTTCCTAACATCTGGTCTGAACCTCCCCTGGCACAGCTTGAGACTGTGTCCTCTTGTTCAGTACCAAATATGCATTCAGCCTCAGCCAGTCCTCCCACCTGGGTTTATAAAAAGCTCTTTAAGACAAAAACCTTTTCCCCCACTTAGGCCAAAAGGAAGAAGCTCTTCCCAGAAAGAGTGATTGGCCATGGGAATGTGCTGCCCAGGGAGGTGGTGGAGTCACCATCACTGGATGTGTTTAGGAAGAGACTGGATGAGGCACTTGGTGCCACACTTTAGTTGATTAGGTGGTGTTGGTTGATAGGTTGGACTCAATCTCAAAGGTCTTTTCCAACCTGGTTAATTCTATTCTATTCTGGCAGCCAGTCACTAGTGATGTCCCCCAAGGATCAGTGCTGGGCCCCATGCTCTTTAATATCTTCACTGATGATCTGGATGAGGGCATTGAGTCCATCATTAGTAAATTTGCAAACGACACCAAGCTGGGGGCAGGAGTTGATCTGTTAGAGGGTGGGAGAGCTCTGCAGAGGGACCTTGCCAGGCTGGGCAGATGGGCAGAGTCCAAGGGCATGAGATTTTACACGTCCAGGTGCCAGGTTCTGCACACTGGCTACAAAACCCCATGCAGTGCTACAGGCTGGGGTCAGAGCTGCCAGGCAGTGAGGGACCTGGGGGTACTGGTTGACATTAGGCTGAACATGAGCCTGCAGTGTGCCCAGGTGGCCAAGAAGGCCAATGGCATCCTGGCCTGCATCAGGAACAGTGTGGCCAGCAGGAGCAGGGAGGTCATTCTGCCCCTGTGCTCAGCACTGGTTAGGCCACTCAGTTTAGGAAAGATGTTGACTTGCTGGAACGTGTCCAGAGAAGGGCAACAATGTTGGTGAGGGGTCTGGAGCACAGCCCTGTGAGGAGAGGCTGAGGGAGCTGGGGTTGCTTAGCCTGGAGGAGAAGAGACTCAGGGGAAACCTTATTGCTCTTCCAACCTGGTCTATTCTATTCTATTCTATTCTATTCTATTCTATTCTATTCTATTCTGAGAAATTCAGACTATTGGACTGACAGATGTGACATGTAGCCTCTGGCACATCCTACATGACCTGACTGGTAGCTGGAGGCAGGGAGAGCAGCCAGGTGTAGGGTATCTATTTTAGATGTTTATGTTTAAGTAGCTAAATCACTTCCTGTGAAATTTGAACTCTCTGCATTTTAAGCAGACAAATATTTCTTTAGTGGGCTAAGAGGCCCAAGAATGTAATGTGAAGTTAGCTGAGAAAATGATGCCATCACCTACACCATCCATGTTGCACGTACATAAATACCAACATCAGAAGCAATACACTCAGTGACATTAGTTGTCATTGTGTTTTAGTACACCCACTTGCCATTAGCAGCCTGTGCTTCTAAAGCAAGGGTAATACTTAAGCAGAAAACCCCTTTAAACAGATTGCATAACATTTACGCCATTTACAGGACAATCAAGTGATCAGGCCCAGTTAGAAGGGGTTCACGAAGGGCAATTCCTGCTTCTCATCTCCTTCTGTGACAAGAAGACTCACTTGGTGGATGAGGGAGAGGATGTGGATGTTATATACCTGGACTTCAGTAAAGATTTTGGTAATGTTCCCCACAGCATCTTCATGAAAAACTCAGATGGCCTAGACCTGGATGAACAGACACTCTGGTGGATCAAACACTTGGCTGGATGTTCAGGGTCAGAGAGTGACAGTGAATGGAATTGAATCCAGTTGGCATCTGGTTACCAGTGGACTTCCCAGTGTTGCAGCCACTCCTGTTTAATATCTTTATCAATGGTCTTATCAAAGGGATTGAGAGCATCCTCACTGAGCGTGCAGGTGACAAGTTAGGCGGGAGTGTTGATCTGCTGGAGAGTAGGAAAGCTCTTCAGAGGAGCCTGGACAGGCTGGATCAGTGGTTGTATGGGCTTCAACAAAGGCACAAGCCCTGTGAGGAGAGGCTGAGGGAGCTCCCCTGAGAGGCTCAGGGGGGAACTTATTGCTCTCTACAACTACCTGAAGGGAGGTTGTAGCCAGGTGGGGGTTGGTCTCTGCTCCCAGGAAACCAGCACCAGAACAAGAGGACACAGTCTCAAGCTGTGCCAGGGGAGGTTCAGGCTTGTTTCCAGAGAAGGGAAACAAGGCTGGTGAAGAGTCTTAAGAATGCCTTATGAGGAGTGGCTGAGGGAGCTGGTATTGTTTAGTCTGAAGAAAGGGAGGCTGATGGGAGTCCATATAGCTTGTAGATAGGTTGTACAGAGGTGGGTGTTGGTCACAGCTGATAGGACAAGAAGAGATTAACATTAGACATTAAGGAAAACTTCTATACCAAAAGGTTTATCAAAGACTGCAACAGGTTGCCCAGGGAAGTGAGAGAATCACCATCCCTGGATGCATTTAAAAGCCATCTAGATATGATGCTCAATGATATGGTGAAACAGTGGCCCTAACTGAACTTGCTCTTGAAGGTGGTTTCCAACCACAGTGATTCTGTGATTCTGCATATTTGGCTGTTACCTGGTCTGATTCTAGTTGAAGTGTAAGGCATTCAGAAATCTCTTCCAACCTTAATGCTTCTGTAATTGAAATATTACAGGTTCATTCAGAACAACACTAAATTCTTGTGTGCTGCTGATTTTTAAGCTTGTGCTCAACATAAAAGCAAAATCAGAGTGAAGTCAGCTATTCTGGACACTAAACCATGTACTTCATGTACAGGTACACCCTGGACCATATTTTACCTCCTTTTATTAATGTGTTGAAAAGCTTTTTTCCCTTGCTGGTGTAATTTGACACACTAATTTGATTCAAGGCACTATTTTAACTTGGTGCATATCTCTGCCTGCACATGCTTGGTACCCAGGGCTCTGAGCTTTTCACAGTATCACAGTACATTAGAGGTTGGAAGGGAACTCCAGAGATCATCCAGTCCAACCCCCCTGCCAAAAGCAGGATCAACTGTGGTAGGCTGAACAGGAAGGCATCCAGGTGGGTTTGGAAAGTCTCCAGGGAAGGAGACTCCACTACCTCTCTGGGCAGCCTGTTCCAGTGCTCTGTCACCCTCACTGTAAAGAAATTTCTCCTCATGGTGAGGTGAAATATTCTATGTTCAAGCTTGAACCTTTTGTTTCTTGTCTTAGTGTGCACCACTGAAAAGAGCTTGGCCCCCTCCACTTGACATCCACCCTTCAGATATTGATTGACATTGATCAGATTCCCCTCTTAGTCTTCTCAATTCTGAGCAGCCCCAGGGATCTCAGTCTCTCTTCCTAGGGGAGGTGCTCTAGTCCCCTAAGCTTTTGACTCCACTGCAGCAGAAACAGCATGACATAGAGAACCTTGTCTTGTCAAAAGAAGGGGCAGAAGGGGAAAAAGGTCACAGTGTCCACCCTTTGTGTTTTGAGAGCCACCAGAGGATGGTGGTTTGGACTGAATCTCTCTCCATAAGAGACACATCTGTCCCTTCTCTGGTGGCCTGCACAACACCATGCTGCCTTTATCATGGAGCAAATGATAACTGCTGAGGTGGAGATGAATCGACATGATTTTGCTTCAGCCCTCTCCTAGTTTCTAATGCAAAGTTGTGGATTAAGAGAGTCCTTTGAGTGAGCTGTGGTGTGCACTAGTTTTATTTTATTTTACCTATAGGGAGATATATGTTAAAATCTAACTGATAGCTTGATGCTTCACTTTGGCTGCTGATGGCAATAAAAAATTAATCTTCCAGATAAAGTGCAAGCTATTTGTTCCATAAATCCTTTTCTCCCCTAAGAGCTCTTACAGGAACACTAACATTGTAAGAAATGCTTATACATGAGCTCAAAAAAAAGTCCCCAGGATTGTAGAATCCTCTACCACAGCTGCTGCATGAAAGATGAGTGAGGGAAATACAATAGCCATGTGTTCTCTCTTGCAGTTCACGTAATGAGAAGTATTCTGCAAGCACTTGGTGATTCTGTGATTCTGTGAACTATCAGCAGAAGTGGTTAACTGAATTTGCAACTTTCTCTTCTAACAAAAGGTCAGACTGACCCATTCCTGAGTCTAGCCCCTTCATGGTTGGTCTAGAAAAAGATATGTATCAAGGGAGAAGTAGTCTGGTTAACTGAAAGCTCCAGAAACAACAAGTGATCTGAACAACTTTACCTGTAAAGCATTTCAATCATAGAATGGCTTCGGTCGGAAGGGACCTTAGAGATATCTTCTCCAACCTCCCCACCATAGGCAGGGTTGCCTCTCAGCTAGACTCAGCTGCTCAAGGCCTCATCCAAGCCTGGCCTTGAACACCCCCAGGAGGAGTCATCCACAGCCTCCCTGGGCAGCCTATTCCAGAGTCCCACCACCATTGTACTGAATAATTTCTTCTTAAGATCCAGTCTAAACCTCAGTTTAAAACCATTGCCTCTTCTCTTTTTGCTTGACACTCTTATGGAGCATCCCTCTAAAGCTTTCCTGTAGGCTCCCTTTGGGTATTGGAAAGCAGCTCTGAGGTCCCCCCAGAGTCTTCTCTTCTTGAGGCTGAACAACCCCAGTTCCCTCAGCCTTTCCTGATAGCAGAGATGTTCCAGCCCTTGAATCATCTTTACTGCCCTCCTCTGGACTCACCACAACAGCTCTCTTTCCTTATGATGGGGACACCAGAACTGGATGCAATATTCAAGGTGGGGGTCTCACAAGGTGTTTAAGCCCAGGCTGGATGAGGCTCTGGCCAGCCTGATCTAGTGTGGGGTGTCCCTGCCCATGGCAGGGGGGTTGGAACTAGATGATCCTTGTGGTCCCTTCCAACACTGACTGATACTATGATACTATGATACTGAGAACAGAGTGAAGAGGCAGAATCACCACTCTTGACTTCTAACTGTAACTCAGATCTGTTCTGACTCTGACACTTTGAACATTTCACAAAATAAACAGTCCCTAAATTACAAGGGTACAAGGAAGAAACTGAAGGTGGCTGCAACACATCTTTAGAAGGGAGTTGTGTGTCTGTGTGATTTGTTTGGGTTATTTGTTGCTGCTGTACTTCTTCAAAACACTTGCTGCTTTTCAAAATTTTCTTCAGCATTATTCAAGGAGAAAAAGTTCAGGTTCTCAGGCATTAGAATGTTTGTATCCACATTCCAACCCATTTTTTTCTTAGCTTTTAACTACAACCCAAGTTTATGCACATCTGTGCATTAGCCTGAAATACTTTCAAAGTTATTGCACAAGATCAAAACAGAGAAGGTGGTGAGCAGAAATAGCACCTTTGTGTCACTCTTGCTGGCTCTTTAAAAGGAATTTAAATGCAGTAGAGACTGAGATAAGTTAAGCCTCTGCATTAAGCCCCTGTACTCAGCGCTGGTTAGGCCACACCTTGAGTCCTGTGTCAAGTTCTGGGCCCCTCAGTTTAGAGAAGATGTTGAGTTGCTGGAAGGTGTCCAGAGAAGGGCAACAAAGCTGGGGAGGGGTCTGGAGCACAGCCCTGTGAGGAGAGGTTGAGGGAGCTGGGGTTGCTTAGCCTGAAGAAGAGGAGGCTCAGGGGAGACCTTATTGCTCTCTACAGCTGCCTGAAGCGTGGCTGTAGCCAGGTGGGGATTGGTCTCGTCTCCCAGGCAGCCAGCACCAGAACAAGAGGACACAGTCTCAAGCTGCACCAGGGGAGGTTTAGGCTGGATGTTAGGAAGAAATTCTTCATAGAAAGAGAGATTGGCCGTTGGAATGTGCTGCCCAGGGAGGTGGTGGAGTCACCACAGTGGAGGTGTTTAAAGGAGCCTGGATGGGGTGCTTGGTGCCATGGTTTAGTTGATTAGATGGTGTTGGATGATAGGCTGGACTCGATGATCTCAAAGGTCTTTTCCAACCTGGTTAATTCTAATTCTAATTCAAAAAAATACAAATTTATGGTGAAATTTTCAGCTGAGCATAGCAACATCTATTATCTTGATGCATTCTCTTAACCAGGTCCTTAACTTCTGTGGTTTATTCTAGTCACAAAGTTCAGGTTTTGTTTCATTCTCAGCGAGAAATCTCTTCTATCGTTTCCTGTCTGTTAGCTCCAATATAGCTTTGAGAAAGCAGACCTGTTTTGGTCTTTCAGGACTGCTGCAAAAGCACAAGACAATGTCACAAAATAATTTAGTCTGCTCTCTCTTTCCAAGCAAACCCTCTGTGTACAAAGTACTTTCAGCCTTCTTGGCTTCCAACAGTATTCTTCCAACTTAAACTTGAACAGCAAATTTCTCTCTTCAAATATGTGATCCACTCATTGTCCAAAGGCTATTTGAGTTATATGAGGATAATGTTATTATATCAAGCAACATGGAAATGCATAACTGATTGAATGTGTTTTTAAGCAACAAAAGTTTGTCTTTTGTAAATTAATACAAAGTTTGGCTTAGATAATAGAAAATTTGGGATTGCACCAAAGAATTCCAGGCAAACTCAAATCATATGTGCAACAGCAAAGAGTGCAAGAGAAACAAATCGCTCCACATAATGTAAATACCAGGGCTTGTTATGGCAAACAGATATTTAGAAGGAAAAAGAAAGCACACTAAGCCAGAGAACCAGGCAGCAAATGTCTAGGGTAAAAGGGTTTTGTTTGGATTTCTAGCCCTAGCATAGCATAATAGCCCCAAGTATATTCTGAAGAGAGCAAGCTTCCAGGCACTGTCCATGCAGTTCAATGTCAAGAATATTTCTGACACATTCTTTATTATGACTACAGCTCTTAAAATGGATGGGAGGCAAAGCAGGCAGAGTGCATCACACATACATTAAATTCACAATAGCTAGAATATGTCTTCACCCTCCTGGGTGAGAGAACCTAAGAGACCACTTTCATTCTCTCTTTCTCCTCTACACTGCTTAAGCATCAAAAGAGAGAGTAACCAACATTCATATCCATTTTCACCAACTGAGCTTATGGGAATGGAATGGAATGGAATGGAATGGAATGGAATGGAATGGAATGGAATGGAATGGAATGGAATGGAATGAAATGGAATAGATCAAGTTGGAAGAGACCTTTGCGATCGAGTCCAACCTATCATCCAACACTAGATATAGATAACGGGAGGTTGTAGCCAGGTGAGGGTTGGTCTCTTCTCCCAGGCAACCAGCACCAGAACAAGAGGACACAGGCTCAAGCTGCACCAGGGGAGGTTTAGGCTGGATGTTAGGAAGAAGTTCTTCACAGAAAGAATTATTTGCCATTGGAATGTGCTGCCTGGGGAGGTGGTGGAGTCACCATCACTGGAGGTGTTTAGTAGGAGTCTGGATGAGGCACTTGGTGCCATGGTTGAGTTGATGGTGTTGGATGATAGGTTGGACTTGATGATCTCGAAGATCTTTTCCAACCTGGTTAATTCTATTCTTAATTCTTTTTTATCTAAGATTTTACATTTCTTTTTCCATTGGGAAGCAAATTACAGATATTTGGTTATGAACAGTTTATATCTTTACTCCTGGTAAAATTCTACAGGCAACAATCAACGTGTGCATTGCCATAAGCACTTAGAAGGAATTTTTGTTTGCCTTTAAGTTGCCACGTGGTAAGGGTGTTTGAGGTTCTGAAAGTGGAGAGAGGTCCATGTGAATGTGAAGCTGGAAACAGATATCTTGCCGTCAAGTGGTTTAATGCACTTAAGAAGAGATTTTCAGAGCTCTTCCCTGGGGCAATCCTGTGACATTTTGAAGACTGGCATATTTAACAGAAACATATGTAAAAAGAAAAGAAAAGAAAGCAAAAAGAAGCAATCATTCTTCCTCTCTTCCTTTTAAACACATTTTGGAAGTGTTTTTAAAAGGTCTCCTTTATAGGCACTGTTGGAATTGCTGAGAATAATGGTATGAAACCAAGAGACAGTAAATTCAGGCCGAGCATCGGAACAAATGAATGGTGAGGACATAAGCAAAGCCCCCAAGTCAGAGAGGATGAAGCACTTTCATTTGAGGGGTTTAGAACTTGGAAATTAACTTCAGAGAAAACTCCAGCCCTTGTCAAAGATTGACCCAGATGAATATTAGTTGCTTCCAGTCCTTTCTAAGCTGATTGTGTGGTTTGTATAATAGGCTATCATTCTATCTATTTACTTCTTATCGCTCCTCTATGGTAATGTAGTTGGTATCATATAATGCTACAGATTTCTCTCTGCAGCATTTTTACAGAGCTGCTCAGGCAGACAGTTTATAATAAGGCCATAATTCCAGTTGAAAAGGAACCTGATGTGACCATTGCTCTAAGGGTAAAAGGAATCTGTGAATGATTTATCCAGGTCTCAGCAATCTCTTGATATTTATTGTGCTCACGTAAGTGAGAATAGTTGTACTAAACTCTGCCACTGCAAGAATTAAGAATAATGGTAAAATGAAAATTGTATTATGCTTCTCTCTGCAGAGCTGGGGCTCTTTAGCTTGGAGAAGAGGAGACTGAGAGGTGACCTCATCAGTCTTTATAAGTATGTAAAGGATGAGTGCTGGGAGGCTGGAGCCAGGCTCTGCTTGGTGGTGCCAAATGACAGCACAAGGGGCAATGGTGGAAGCTGAGGCAGAGGAAGTTTCATATAAATATGAGGAAAAATGTTTTCACTGTGAGGGTGACAGAGCACTTGAACAGGCTGCCCAGGGAGGTTGTGGAGTCTCTCTCTCCCTGGAGATATTCAAAAGTCACCTGGATGTGTTCCTGCGTGATCTGCTCTAGCTGATCCTGCTCGGGCAGGGGCATTGGACTGGATGATCTTTCGAGGTCACTTCCAGCCCCTGAAATTCTGAGATTCTGTGATTCTCTGCTTTTCTTTTTCATGTGGTGATATTGCATATTGAAATAGCCTGTGATGAAACAGCTCATCCCATATATCCACATGCTTATCAGGAGAGTATGAAGAATTTTTCACTGGTATTCAGATATTCCCAGTTCACACTGAGGATCAAATACTTGAAAATTGTTCAGAGCTTCTAAGATTCTGCTTTGGCTATGTAATTTAGAGGATAACAGAGATACACATGCACACTTTGTCAAAAGCCAGCAGACAAAGCAAACAATGAACTGAAATTCAATGTGATATGTTTTGAGCCTGGGTGCCTTTAAAAACCGTAAAGTTGAGGGCCAGAGAGTCCAGCCCAGTGGGTGGACACAGGAAATAATATTATTTCTTTCCCAGAATGCCTGCATTTAGCCTTTATAAGAGGACAGCAAAAGCTGCTCTTCCCTTTCCCTGTGCCTCTATGCTCCTGGGAGGACACTCAGGCTGTTATCGAATAGAATAGAATAGAATAGAATAGAATAGAATAGAATAGAATAGAATAGAATAGAATAGAATAGAATAGAATAGAATAGAATAGAATAGAATAGAATAGAATAGAATAGAATAGAATAGAATAGAATAGAATAGAATAGAATAGAATTAACCAGGCTGGAAAAGACCTTTGAGATCATCAAGTCCAACCTACCACCCAACACTATCTAATCAACTAATCCATGGCACCAAGCACCACATCCAGTCTCTTCCTAAACACCTCCATTGATGGTGGCTCCACCACCTCCCTGGGCAGCACATTCCAATGGCTAACAGCTCTCTCTAGGAAGAACTAGAAGTTCTCCCCACTAGAAGTGGGGAGATTCAGGCTGGATGTGAGGAGGAGGTTCTTCACCATGAGAGTGGTGAAACCCTGGAATGGGTTGTCCAGGGAGGTGGTCGAGGCCCCGTCCCTGGGGGTGTTTAAGAGCAGGCTGGATGAGGCTCTGTCCAGCCTGATCTAGTGTGGGGTGTCCCTGCCCATGGCAGGGGGGTTGGAACTAGATGATCCTTGTGGTCCCTTCCAACCCTGAATGAAACTATGAAACTATGAAACTATGAAACTATGAAACTATGAAACTATGAAACTTTCTCCTCACCTCCAGCCTAAACTTCCCCTGGCACAGCTTGACACTGTGTCCTCTTGTTCTGGTGCTGGTTGTCTGGGAGAAGAGACTAGGGGAGATTCAGCTTTGGCAATGCTGATTGGAGCTGCCAAGTTGAATTTTAGCTGCATCACATAGGTTAGATAATAGGGAATGCAGAGGGGCATGGTACCGGGGGCAAGTGGGCATTTCAGACCTGGAGTTATTGCCTAAGTGGGGTAGAAAGCTGAGGGAGCTGGGGTTTTAGCCTGGAGAAGAGGAAGCTCAGGGGCAACCTTATTGCCATCTACAACTACCTGAAGGGAGGTTGTAGCCAGATGGGGATCGGTCTCTTCTCCCAGGCAACCAGCACCAGAACAAGAGGACACAGTCTCAAGTTGTGACAGGGGAGGTGTAGGCTGGATGTTAGGAAGAAATTCTTCCCAGCAAGAGAGATTGGCCATTGGAATGTGCTGCCCGGGGACGTGGTAGAGTCACCATCACTGGAGGTGTTTAGGAAGAGCCTGGATGAGGCACTTGGTGCCATGGTTTAGTTGATTAGATGGTGTTGGGTGACAGGTTGGACTCACGGATTTCAAAGGTTTATTCCAACCTGGTAAATTTGGTATTCTATATTCCTTAAAGAGAGATCCCATGGTAAGGTCAAGTCTTTCCTTGAGTAGTTGCTATGTGACTGGCAAAAAATCAGCATTCAGCAGATAGGGCTCTGACAGAGTTTTGTGCATTGCAGGTTCATTTTTTACATCAGGAATTCAACTTCCCACAGTGGGTTCTTGATGCTCTCCACAACCATTTCAACTTCCTATATAAGAGCTCCATCTTGCTGTCACTCCTTGAGTACCGACAGTCAAGTAGCCAACTGAAACTGCCAAGAAAATCCATGCAACTGAAGAAGGAGTCACAGTGTGATACAGCTGCCATTCTTAATTAAAAGCAGACAAACTAAATAAATAAAAGGTGAAGACTTTCAAACAGAGAGCAGAATGCATGTGAGAAGGCCTGTGAATTTGGTGTAATATTCAAAGGTTGTTTCCTTCTTTCAAGAAGCTATGTCCAGTTTACTTTGCTCTGGTGAGACCTCACCTGGAGTACTGTGTACAGGTCTGCAGCCCTCAACAGAGGAAGGACACAGACCTGATGGAGAGGGTCCAGAGGGAGGTCATGAAAATGATCAGGGGGCTGAAACACCTCTGTTGTGAGGACAGGCTGAGGGAGCTGAGGACATTCAGCCTGGAGAAGAGGAGGCACCAGGGAGACCTAATAGCAGCCTTCCAGTATCTGAAGAGGGCTACAAGAAGGATGGAGAGAGAGAGAGTTTACAAAGGTCTGCAGTGACAGGATGAGGAGCAATGGCTTCAAACTAGAGAAGGGTAGATTTAGACTGGATATCAGGAAGAAATTCTTTAGTATGATGGTGGTGGAACACTGGAATGGGCTGCCCAGGGAGATAGTTGTGGCTCCTTTCCTGGAGATATTCAAGGTGAGGCTTGACAAGGCCCTGGGCAGCCTGATCTAGTTGGGGATGTCCCTACTGATGAAGTTGGACTGGATGCCCTTTGGAGGTCCCTTCTGGCCTGGACCATTCTATGATTGTAAGTGGATAACCAACGCCATAATGACTCCATTTTCTTAATATTTACCCTTGGATAAACCAGTCCATATTCTATGGCTTTCAAAAAAACATCAAATAAAAGTTATAATTCAACAGCAGAGTAACAGAATGTCTTCAAAACCTGAACAAAGTTTAGGAATCCAGTGATTTGTCCTGATTTAACTAGTCTGGATGTTAGGAAGAAGTTCTTCCCAGAAAGATACATTGGCCATTGGAATGTTCTGCCCAGGGAGGTGGTGGAGTCACCATCCCTGGAGGTGTTTGGGAAGAGACTGAATGGGGTGCTTGGTGCCATGGTTTAGTTGATGAGATGGTGTTGGGTGATAGGTTGGACCTGATGCTCCTGACGGTCTTTTCCAACCTGGTTAATTCTATTCCCTTCCCTTCCCTTCCCTTCCCTTCCCTTCCCTTCCCTTCCCTTCCCTTCCCTTCCCTTCCCTTCCCTTCCCTTCCCTTCCCTTCCCTTCCCTTCCCTTCCCTTCCCTTCCCTTCCCTTCCCTTCCCTTCCCTTCCCTTCCCTTCCCTTCCCTTCCCTTCCCTTCCCTTCCCTTCCCTTCCCTTCCCTTCCCTTCCCTTCCCTTCCCTTCCCTTCCCTTCCCTTCCCTTCCCTTCCCTTCCCTTCCCTTCCCTTCCCTTCCCTTCCCTCCGATTCAATTCTATATAGAATCTAGATCACATAGATCACAGAATCCCATCAGGGTAGGGTTGGAAGGGACCTCCAGAGACCATCCAAAGAAAGAAAATACAACAGAAAGTAAAAGAATATTCCAAAAGTCATTTTCTTCACAGGACAAGAACAAGAATGAAAGAAACATGATTGTGGCTTTGAAAGCTTTTGGACCCACTGACAGTCAGGAACACCAAATGTTCTCTCAGTTAAAATAGATTTTATAAGGCATTTCTTCAGTCCCCAGTGACAGATGCTGAAGTGTATGTTGGGAGTGAAACAAGTTACATTCTCATTTCCATACTTCTGTGCAATTTAAAATTCAGAATCAATAGGGTTTTTCTCATGATTTCTTGATGTGCTCTGATACATTTGTCCACACCCCTTTGTGCTGTGGCTTGATAAGGGTACTTAAGCCTGATGAAGAAATAGTTGCTTTCAAGGCTAATTCGTGTTGACTCCAGTTTTAAAGCCCTTGACTCACTCACATTAGAGGCTTACTTGTGCAAAGCCATGGGTTAGCCACAGGTTTTTCATCTCTAGCCCCTCTCTCTTTCATGCTACTTTAATTTCACAGATATTATTCTCCAATTATTTTAGCTTTACTGATTAATCCTTTTAATATGGAGATTGATACACCTACAATAGTTTTCCAGGATCATGTTACAGCGGGATTTAGCAAAGCTACCACCATGCCAGAAGGAAAAAAAGACAACATAAACCCCTGAAATGTACACAGCTCTGTTAAACTTTATGCTCAGCTGGATAACAGCAGTGATAAAGGCTGTTTGGACAGACTGTGTGTTAATTATTTTTCACTAAAGCACTCCTCAACATATTTACAGTGAGGGTGGTGGAGCACTTGAGCAGGCTGCCCAGAAAGGTTGTGGAGTCTCCTTCTCTGGAGACTTTCAAAACTCACCTGGATGCATTCCTGTGCAGACTACCCTTGGGTGATCCTGGTTTTGGCAGAGGATTGGACTCAATGATCTCTGGAAGTCACTTCCAACCTCTAATATACAGCTATACGATCATACTGTGATTGCTTTCATGAGATATTAGCAGGAGAAATGTGTACAAATGAAAATGGATTAGTAATGAAACAAAGAAGCAGGACTCAAACTATCTGTTCATCGCTTTTCTTTCAATAATGTGATATTTGAGTGAGCTATGCTCTTTCCAGAGAAGGGCAACCAGGCTGGGGAGAGACCTGGAGCACAGCCCTATGAGGAGAGGCTGAGGGAGCTGGGGTTGCTTAGCCTGGAGAAGAGGAGACTCAGGGGAGACCTTAGTGCTCTCTACAGCTACAGAAAAGAGGTTGTAGCCAGGTAGGGGTTGATCTCTTCTCCCAAGCAACCAGCACCAGAAAAAGAGGACACAGTCTCAAGCTGTGTCAGGGGAAGTCTGGGCTGGAGGTGAAGAGAAAGCTCTTCCCAGAAAGAGAGATTAGCCATTGGAATGTGCTGCCCAGGGAGGTGGTGCAGTCACCATCCCCAGAGGCGTTCAAAAAAGGATTGAACGTGGCACTTGGAGCCGTGGTTCAGTTGTCAGGAGCTGTTAGGTATTAGGTGATAGGTTGGACTTGATGATATCTGAGGTCTTTTAAAACTTGGTTGAATCTGTGATTCTATTATTCTAGCATTAAAAGCTAACAATCTTTCTAATATCATTCATCTTTTGACTCTAGCTGAAAATTAAAAGGAGGAGGTTATCCCTCAAGTAATCAAATGAATAATACATTACAAGGAGCAGGCTGTCCCTTATTAATCAAATAAATAATGCAATACTGAATGGGAAGTGAAGAATTAGAATAAGCTGAGTGTAAGCATGTCTGTAACCCTTTAGTAATGTAGCTCTGGAGAGTGGCCAGGCAGAGAGGGTCCTGGGGGTACCGGTCAATGGTAGGCTGAACATGAGCCTGCAGTGTGCCCAGGTGGTCAAGAGGGTCCATGGCATCCTGGTCTGCATCAGGAACAGTGTGGCCAGCAGGAGCAGGGAGGTCATTCTGCCCCTGGGCTCAGCACTGGTTAGGCCACACCTTGAGTCCTGTGTCCAGTTCTGGGCCCCTCAGTTTAGGAAAGATGTTGAGTTGCTGGAAGGTGTCCAGAGAAGGGCAACAAAGCTGGGGAGGGGTCTGGAGCACAGCCCTGTGAGGAGAGGCTGAGGGAGCTGGGGTTGCTTAGCCTGGAGAAGAGGAGGCTCAGGGGAGACCTTCTTGCTCTCTACAACTACCTGGAGGGAGGTTGTAGCCAGGTGGGGGTTGATCTCTTCTTCCAGGCAACCAGCACCAGAACAAGAGGACACAGTCTCAAGCTGTGCCAGGGGAGGTTTAGGCTGCATGTTAAGAAGAAATAATTCACAGAGAGAGTGATTGGCCATTGGAATGTGCTGCCCAGGGAGGTGGTGGAGTCACCGTCCCTGGAGGTGTTTTAGAGGAAACTTGATGGGGTGCTTGGTGCCATGGTTTAGTTGATGAGATGGTGTTGGGTGATAGGTTGGACTTGATGATCTCGAAGGTCTCTTCCAACCTGGCTTATTCTATTCTATTCTATTCTATTCTATTCTATTCTATTCTATTCTATTCTATTCTATTCTATTCTATTCTTTTCCTACAAGAGTGTATTACGTACCTTTCCAGAGCCTTAGAGCACCAGATAGTTTTCCATGCTGTGATAAAAATGTATTTTCCACAGTGAAAACTTATTTCCTTGTTGAGTCTTTTGCATTGAAGGGTGAAAACATCAAGACAAGAGGTGATGGCATATTCCAGACATAAAACAAACTCTCAGCTTTTTTATTAGCTTATTCCAGGAGAAAAGAAAAAAAGAAATGACTGACTGCCATGTGGATGTTTTTACGGTGAGATTCTTTAAAATGCCCTCACACCTATCAGGTAAAGAATGACCTGGAGGAGGAGGAGACTGGATGGGGTGCTTGGTGCCGTGGTTGAGTTGATTAGATGGTGTTGGATGATAGGTTGGACTTGATGATCTTGAGGGTCTTTTCCAGCCTGATGAATTCTATTCTATTCTATTCTATTCTATTCTATTCTATTCTATTCTATTCTATTCTATTCTATTCTATTCTATTCTATTCTATTCTATTCTATTCCATTCCATTCCATTCCATTCCATTCCATTCCATTCCATTCCATTCCATTCCATTCCATTCCATTCCACTTCTTTCTTGCCTACTTCAGGGATTTTAGTAAGAGCTGGAATACCTCTCCTATAGAGACAGGCTGAGACAGTTGGGCTTATTCAGTTTGGAGAAGAGAAGGCTGCAAGGAGACCTTATTGTGTCCTTCCAGTATCTGAAGGGGGCTACAAGAAAGCTGGGGAGGGACTTTTTAGGGTGTCAGGGAGTGATAGGAATATGGGCAATGGAACAAAACTAGAAATGGGTAGATTCAGATTGGATGTTAGGAAGAAGTTCATCCCCATCAGGGTGGTGAGAGACTGGCACAGGTTGCCCAGGGAGGTGGTGGAAGCCTCATCCCTAGAGGTTTTTAAGGCCAGGCTGGATGTGGCTCTGAGCAACTTGCTCTAGTGGGTGGTGTCGCTGCCTATGGTATGGGGGTGGGAACTGGATGATCCTTGAGGTCCCTTCCTGACAATTCTGTGATTTATGGACAGATTATGGTGTGACTGCTTAGGTTACTAGAATAAAAATTAATAGTTTAATAGTTACAGCCATGCTGTGCCTCCTCCTTTCCTAGCCCACACCAGCCCTTTAAAATAAACTAAAATAAAATATTGAAAGGATATATCTTTTTTTTTCTTTTCTGTTGAATCTTATCACTTCTTTCCAACTGAAGCATAAAAATACATAAATAAATAAATAAATAATGCTTCAGAATATTAGATTTCTCTCCAGAATTTTTGAAGGTAGCCTGTGAGGCTGGGTGTTTTGCTTCAGACTTTGGAGGCTTTTAAGATCAGGTTTCATAAGCTCTGAATATTGAAATAAAACAAGTGGGCCCATTGCCAACTATGTGAGGTACCTGCTGGCTTCTGATTAGCATAGATTTTCCTGCAACTGCTAACACTTGTTAGAGGTGATACCATATCTTGTGTTGCTAAGATGACATTTTCAGGTCAATTAATATTACTTCACAGGGAAAAAATGTGATAGCCTGCAGGAAGCCTGAAACCTGATTAAAACCATTTGGAACATTCTGTGGCAGAAAACTTAGGGGAAAGAGAGGATTTTATCAAAGCAGCAAAATTTTACAGGGGTACATCTGTTGCAGTCAAGTCTTTAATGAGAAAACTCTGGGTTTGAAACACATCTAGTGAGGGAAGAAGTGGCATTTTGCTTTCTCCTTATCTCTGCATGTAAGCCAAATTCCTGCCACCACCATATAGAATGGGAGTGACACATGTAGCCACTGACTGATTTCCAGTTTTTCATAGGCCAGAAAAAATAAAGAAGCAAGCATTATTTTCTTAATCATTATAGTATATAGAAAAAGTAAACTTTGAAAGCTGTTCACAAATTAGATCATTAGTTACTGCAGACCTAAATTTATATGGCTTGTCCTATGCTACACATCAATAACTGGAATAATATTGTTTAGCCTGGAGAAGAGGAGGCTCAGGGGAGACCTTATTGCTCTCTACAACTGCCTGAAGGGAGGTTGTAGCCAGGTAGGGGCTGGTCTCTTCTCCCACAGTCTCAAG
The DNA here is from genome assembly GCF_026170545.1 of Melanerpes formicivorus. NCBI lineage: Eukaryota > Metazoa > Chordata > Aves > Piciformes > Picidae > Melanerpes > Melanerpes formicivorus. The sequence goes on along the minus strand of NW_027142406.1, from coordinate 2,430,799 downwards.
CTGTGCCAGGCGAAGTTTAGGCTGGAGATGAGGAGAAAGTTCTTTCCAGAAAGAGTAATTGGCCATTGCAATGTGCTGCCCAGGGATGTGGTGGAGTCACTGTCCCTGGAGGTGTTCAAAAAGGGACTGGAAGTGGCACTTGAAGCCATGGTTTAGTTGTCATGAGGTATTAGGTAATAGGTAATAGATTGGACTTGATGATCACACAGAATCACCAGGGTTGGAAGAGACCTCAAAGATCATCAAGTCCAACCTGTCACCACAGACCTCATGACTAAACCCTGGCACCAAGTGCCACGTCTGTCCTCAAAGGAGAGATGCTCTAACCCTTTAATCATCCTCATGGCCCTTCTCTGGACAATGCTCCTTCTTGCATTTGACTGATATAAAGCTGAAAGGCTATTCTCTTGTAATGTGTGTTTTTTTTAATGGAAATCTCATTTTCAGTTCAGTTTAAGTCAGGTGTTTTTAAATTACACCAAAGAAGGAGCTTTTACTAAGATTAGTGCCCTCATGGACACTAGTGGTCTCACAGATTAAGCAGTAGGAATAGGAACAGGAATGGAATGGGATAGGATAGGATAGGATAGGATAGGATAGGATAGGATAGGATAGGATAGGATAGGATAGGATAGGATAGGATAGAATAGAATAGACCAAGTTGGAAGAGACCTTGAAGATCATCACATCTAACCCATCATCCAACACCATCTAAACAACTAAACCATGGCACCAAGCACCCCATCAAGTCTCTTCCTAAAGACCTCCAGTGATGGTGACTCCCACCTCCCCAGTCAGTGCATTCCAATAACAAATCACTCTCTCTATGAAGAATTTCTTCCTAACATCCAGTCTAAACCTCCCCTGGCACACCTTGAGACTGTTGCTTCTTGTTCTGGTGCTGGTTGCCTGGGAGAAGAGACCAGCCCCCACCTGGTTACAACCTCTCTTCAGGTAGTTATAGAGAGCAAGAAGGTCTCCCCTGATCCTGCTCTTCTCCAGGCTAAGCAAGCCCAACTCCCTCAGCCTCTTCTCACAGGGCTGTGCTACAAACCCCTCACCAACTTTGTTGCCCTTTTCTGGACACACTCCAGCAAGTCAACCTCCTTCCTAAACTGAGGGGCCCAGAACCGGGCACAGGACTCAAGGTGTGGCCTAACCAGTGCAGTGTACAGGGGTAGAATGACCTCCCTGCTCCTGCTGGCCAGAGAGTGTGGGATGAATTTACTGCTCCAACTTTCTTGGAGACCCTGAGGATTCTGGAGATTAAGTATGGTCACTGCTACATTCCATTCCTTGCACTGTGGACAAGTAATTCAATTCCTCTTTGCAGTTTGCCGCATCTAAATCATCCAAAAGTGTATTAGACTTCCCTGTCTCGTCAAGTTGTCTTGGAAACTATCACAGCAGAGAACTGCCTCTGATTTTCTACATTTATTTTGCTTTTCAGAGTGATCTCATTTTGATATCAAGTGAATTGCTGAACACTATTATAACACTCAACCCAAATCCTTGCTGCAGAACCTGAGGATCTTGTGTGAGTTGCTTGTTAATGAAGAGATACTCTAGAGCAAGAGAAGAAGGAAAGATGCAAAACAGAACTTGTGGTCATTGAACATTTGGCATCACATTAAAAAGGGGCTGCACCAGCTTGCCAGTGGTTGTGAATCTGAGAGTCTGGGTTTGATAATTTTTAAGGAAGAATGCATCAGACATGTTAATTAGTTCAATTAGTTGAAATTCTCATAGACCAAAATAGGGAAGATCACAATGAAATTTTCATTGAAGTCTGACTTTCTGCAAAGTACAATCATAGAATTGGCAGGGTTGGTAGGCACCTAAAAGATAATCCACTTCCAACCTCTCCTGCCATGGGCAGGGACACCTCACACTACAGCAGGTTGCTCACAGCCACATCCAGCTTGGCCTTAAAAATCTCCAGGGATGAGGCTTCCACCACCTCCCTGGGCAACCTGTTCCAGTGTCTCACCACCCTCATGGGGAAGAATTTCTTCCCAACATCCAATCTGAATCTGATCTGGTATTCTTGTTTTTAAAATGTCAAAGATGGAAATATTTACTTTCTTAAATACAGCCACAATCCAGAGCATCCAGATGGGTTTTGAAAGTCTCCAGAGAAGGAGATCCCACAACCTCTCTGGGCAGCCTGTTCCAGGGCTGTGCCACCCTTGCTGTAAAGAAGTTTCTCCTCACGTTGTGATGAAATCTTCAATGTTGAAGCTTGAACCTGTTATTCCTTGTCTTATTACTGTGCACATGACTGAAAAGAGACTGGCCCCCTCCACTTGACACCCACTTCTTAGATATTGATACACATTGATCAGACCCCCTCTCAGTCTTCTCCAGACTAAACAGCCCCAGGGCTCTCAGTCTCTCTTCATAGGGGGGGTGCTCAAGTCCAAAATCATCCTTGTGGCTCTAGCATTCTCTATTCATGGAGACTATTTAAGCAAAAATTATCCATACAAATACATTTGTCTTTCTCTTTCTGAGATGAAGAACAATGCTCTCCTGGAATGCATAGATGTTCTTCTGGAAACAGTACATGATCAAACTCCTGCAAAATCCATGTCCTGGTAAGCAAGGGTATACACAGTCCAGTTCATGACACAGAAGAGCATGGATGTAAATGCAGTGAGAGCACTCCACCTCCAGAGAGGACCGGAGGTGGAGCAAAGAGCAATGAGACCAAAAGCAGCAGTTTCATATTCCAGGCAAAAACTTCTAGATACATAGAAATGTGCTTGCTAGCAGGAAACTAGTCCAGTAGAATGCAACATTTGATGTCTGAAACACTGTATTACTTAGTAAAATCCATTGGGATATTCAGGATGAAAGACTTAGTTCTGACCTACGTTTCATGCTTGAACTTTCTCGTGAAGGTACAGTCACATAATATCAGCAACCATTCCCCCTTTGTACATTTTTAATCAAGGCATTCTAATGCCATAAATTTTATATCTCTATCTCTATCACCTGTCTCTATCTCTGTCTGTGTCTCTATCATCTCTATCTGTGCCTCTATGATCTCTCTCTCTCTCTCTCTCTCTCCTCTCTCTCCTCATCTCTCTCTCTCTCTCCTCATCTCTCTCTCTCTCTCTCTATCTCTATCTCTTATCTTTCTCCATCTCTATCTCTATTTCTATCTCTATCTCTACATCTCTATTTCTATAGCTATCTCTACCTCCCTCTCTCTCTCTCTGTCTCTCTCTGTCTCTCTCTCTCTCTATCTTTATCTTTATTTCTCTATTAGCTATCTCTATCTCTATCTCTATCTCTATCTCTATCTCTATCGCTATCTCTATCTCTATATCTCTATCTCTATCGCTATCTCTATCGCTGTAGCTATCTCTATCTCCTCTATCTCTCTGTCTCGCTCTCTCTCTCTCTCTCTCTCTATCTCTCTCTCTATCTCTATCTCTAGACTATCTCTATCATATCTTTATCTCTCTAATCTATCTCCATCTCTATCTCTATTTCTAACTCTATATATCTATCTCTATCTCTATAACTGTATCTCTATCTCTCTATATCTCAATCTCTATATCTCA
>NW_027142406.1:2367668-2427127 GCF_026170545.1 Melanerpes formicivorus | reverse complement strand
GAGAGTTGCAGCTGTTCAACCTGGAGAAAGCTCTGGGGAGACCTTAGAGCAGCCTTCCAGTAACTGATCCACCAGAAAGCTAAGGAGGAACTTTTTGCAAGGGGTAGTAGCGACAGGACAAGGGGGAACAGATTGAAGGTTGAGGAGGGTAGATTTAGATTGGATATTAGGAAGCAATTCTTTACAGTGAAGGTGGTGAGATGCTGGGACAGGTTGCCCAGGGAGCCTGTGGATGCCCTTTCTGGAGGTGTTCTAGGTCAGGTTGGACAGTGCCCTTGAGCATTCCAGTCCAGTGGAAAGTGTCCCTGCCCATGTCAGGGGGGTTGGAGCTAGATGATTTATAAAGTCCCTTACAAACTTAATCTGGGGGTATTGGTTGACAAACAATAAAATATGAGTCAGAAGTGTGCCTAGGTGGCCCAAAAAGCTGATGGCATCCTGGTTTCTGATACAAACACGGTGGTCAGCAGGAACAGGGAGGTGATCATCCCCCTGTACTTGGCACTGTTAAGGCCACACCTTGAGTGCTGTGTTCGGTTCTGGGCCACTCACTACAAGAAGGACATTGAGGCTCTGGAGCCTTTCCAGAGAAGGGCAATGAGGCCAGAGAAGGGCCTGGAGCACATGGATTACGAGGAGCTTCTGTAGGAGCTGGGGTGGTTCAGCCTGGAGAAGTGGAGGCTGAGGGGAAACCTCATTGCTCTCTACAACTACCTGAAGGGAGGTTGGAGCAAGAAAGGGGCCAGCCTGTTAACTTCAAGCCATAATATCTCAAGTATTCCAAGTATGGGATCTGTTTTATTCTTTCCTTATTTCCCTTAAGTGAGTCACCACAGGATCACAGGATGTTAGGGGTTGGAAGGGACTCTGAAGATCTTCAAGTCCAACCCCACTGCCAGAGCAGAACCATAGAATCTAGCACAGGTCACACAGGAACACATGCAGATAGGTCTGGAAAGTCTCTAGAGAAGGAGACTCCACAACTTCTCTGGGGATCCTGTTCCAGTGCTCTGTGATGCAATTGGTCCCTAGTGATCAACAACAGAAGCTTAGATGCTAGGCTTGATATGAATGTGCATTGTTCGTCCTCTGTGCTTTCATGTCTACACTTTAAGTGCACCTGTTTGAGTTTGGGTTTTTTTTTTTGTCTGGATACCATTTCAGACATGAGCAATCCTTTGATCAATAGCACTGTCATCTGCAGCACTGGAAGTTCAAAGTACAAATTCAGTAATGGAGAAAGGAAGTATAGTTGTCCTGGCCTGAGTACAGACAATGAGATGGAGATGGAGAAAGGGAGACAGGTGACAGCAAACAAAACAAAAATCTCACAGCTACATTTAATATTTGTGTGCTGTGCTGTTGTGTTCTCTCAGTTACTTGTGAAGCATGGCAGGGCATCGAGGGAGCAATTAAATGTTGGATGTAGCTTGGGATGAAGTGCCTATCTGCTTTCTGTTATCCGAGAAGCTGTCTGTATGCAACAGTGGTTTGCTTACAGTCTTTGCAGTTGGTGATTTATCTGTTGGGTTTTTACCCCCTACCATGAAGGTATTTTTGGACAGTGAGTCAGTCCTTGCAATTGCCTAAAATTCCCTCTTTTGTTCATTCAGTTCCTGCTCGGGAGAGTGCACAAGAGTGTTATCCTAACCACTGTGTCTTTTCAGTGTACGCTGTGTTCCCTTCATCATAATCAAATCAGGACAGCGAGCACCAAGATGACTCTTGCTTAGGAGAGCTGCTTTCATTTCTTAAAACCTTACAAAAGTAGCAGCTGTAGATGTCAGGCTGCAGGCAGTAGCACTTGTAAAATACATTGTTAATTCTATTCTATTCTACACTAGAATCAGTGATTTGCATATATATATATATTTAAATATAATTGTCTCTGCATATATTGTGGGTTTTATACCTTTTTATATATCTTAACTTTTTTATATCTTATAATTTTATATCTCTTCATTATCATATCTTTTCATTTTAATATCATTTCATTTTAATATCTTTTCATTTTAATATATTTTCATTTTAATATCTTTTCTTTTAGCCCTATGAGGAGAGGCTGAGGGAGCTGGGGTTGCTTAGCCTGGAGAAGAGGAGGCTCAGGGGAGACCTCATTGCTGTCTACAACTGCCTGAAGGGAGGTTGTAGCCAGGTGGGGGTTGGTCTCTTCTCCCAGGCAACCAGCACCAGAACAAGAGGACACAGGCTCAAGCTGCGCCAGGGGAGGTTTAGGCTGGATGTTAGGAAGAAATTCCTTATAGAAAGAGAGATTGGCCATTGGAATGTGCTGCCCAGGGAGGTGGTGGAGTCACCATCACTGGAGGTGTTTAGGAAGAGACTGGATGAAGCACTCAGTGCCATGGTTTAGTTGCTTAGATGGTGTTGGGTGATAGGTTGGGCTTGATGATCTCCAAGATCTTTTCCAACCTGGTTAAATCTGTATTCTGTATTCATTTTTATATCTCTTCATATCTTTTCATTCTTCCACCTTTTCATTTTTATCTCTTTTCCTTTTTATATCTTTTAAGCAGTGACCTCATTTGCCCCACAATTTCCAGCTACATGTTCTACTTGCCTTTAGCACTGCACTTGGCTTTACAACTGGTTTACATGCAGAGAAGCAGCATGGGGGGAAACAGTTTCACTGAGAGCTTTCAAGAAAACAGGGAATCAAACCTCTGTCTCTCAGGTCTTAGGCCAAAGTTCAAGAACCTGGAGGGCATTTTCCCTCCATGTTTGTCATTCTTCTTGATTAAAAAATGAAAGGAAATTGTTACTCTGTCCAAACAGAGTTATAACAAACACATAGATAATAGAATTGTGCATCTGTATTCACGTTAGGTCATCAAAGAAATAGAATCATAGAGTCACAGAATGGCTTAGGTTGGAAGGGACCTCAGAGATCATCTAGTTCCCACCTCCCTATCACGAACAGGAACACTTTCCACTAGACTCAGCTGCTCAAGGCCTCATCCAACTTGGCCCTCAACAGCCCCACAAGCCCTATGAGGAGAGGCTGAGAGATCTGGGGTTGCTTAGCCTGGAGAGGAGGAGACTCAGGGGTGACCTTATTGCTCTCTACAACTACCTGAAGGGAGGTTGTAGACAGGCAGATCATGGTCTCTTCTCCCAGGCAGCCAGTACCAGAACAAGAGGACACAGTCTCAGGCTGCACCAGGGGACATTTAGGCTGGATGTTAGGAAGAAGTTCTATACAGAGAGAGTGATTGCCCATTGGAATGGGCTGCCCAGGGAGGTGGTGGAGTCACCATCATTGGAGGTGTTCAGGAGGAGACTTGATGGGGTGCTTGGTGCCATGGGTTAGCTGTTTAGATGGGTTGGATTGGTTGATGGGTTGGACACGATGATCTTGAAGGTCTCTTCCAACCTGGTCTGGTCTGGTCTGGTCTGGTCTGGTCTATTCTATTCTATTCTATTCTATTCTATTCTATTCTATTCTATTCTAACCTTTCTGGTCGATGTATTCCAGAGTCCCACCACCCTTGCACTGATGAACTTCTTCCTAAGATCCAGTCTAAACAGACTCTCCCTCAGCTTAAATCTATTCTCCCTTGTCCTGTTGCCAGACACTGTTGTGAAAAGTCCCTCTGCAGCCTTCCTACATACCTCTGTTTCCAGTTTTCTGCAAATAATTAAAACCTCCTCCAATCACACCCAGCAGTGACTACTTTACAGTGTAGTAGGGTTTTTTGTATTCATTTTCATCAATTAAGTCACCTCAAATTGCTTTCTTTACCTGAAGCCAGTGCTTTGGGTATTCCCACCAGGTATTTCAAGTGATAATTCCCTTTAAAGAAAGCCTGAAAGGAAAACCAAAACTAGATCAGTACCAACTGCACAGAAGGATAAAATCAGCTCCAAATGCTATTGAAAAGTTCAGAGTTATGAGGGCTGGAGGCAAGAGAATGGGAAATTCTCTATTAACAAGCTAAGTCCTACAGATGAGAAAGGGAGATAACAAGCCTAAAACAAATGTAAAGCTTAAACCATCAGCTGCAGCTGTTAGATCATAATCTAAGGAGTTTGGGGCTTTTGTCATCATTTTGTCCTTTTCACACTGAACTCAACATTATGTTGTTGGTTTTGTTTGGTTTGGGTTTGTTTTGTTTTTCCTAAAGTCAGATCTCACTTTTCCTATCTGTTAGGACTGTTCTGGCAGCCTCTCTCTTGGGTTTAAGCTGAGCAGAGTTGCAGTTCAACAACTTCCACGGACTCAGATTTGCAGTCAAGTCATGGCTGACTTGCTCTCTCTGTCTCCACAGTTGTTCTTAAGGCATAAAATGAGAGAAAGTTCAGCCAAATTGTATTATCCTGTGGATGCCAGAGGCTAAAAGGATACCCACAGTAGATACTCTGACTTACTTGACGTGTGATAACTTGGGCATTATTCCCACTGAGTTAAAAATAAAGTTCACTTGATGGATTTGCAAACTCTTCTAGGTACTTAGACCCCATTTAAACATTTTGCTTGCAATGCCATCTGAGCCCTTTGCTTCTGCCAGACTTAACATTCAAAAGCTGAAGGGAAAGTGTGAATTTTTGAGCAGGTCACTCAGAATGAAACCTGAAATACTCAGAACATAAAGAGTGGGAATACAAGTTAGCACCTTTCAACTGCTATCACTAAAAACTCTTGTCTGCCTGAAATGTAGAACTGGTGTTTTGAGATGTCTGTGTTCCCAGAGACCTCAGGCTGAAATTTTGTCATTCATTACACATGAAAGAGCCCAGATGGGTAGAGTCCAAGGGCATGAGATTTAACACATCCAAGTACCTGGTTCTGCACATTGGCCACAGCAACCCCATGCAGTGCTACAGGCTGGGGTCAGAGAGGCTGGAAAGTGGCCAGGAAGAGAGGGACCTGGGGGTACTGGTTGACAGTAGGCTGAACATGAGCCTGCAGTGTGCCCAGGTGACCAAGAAGGCCAATGGCATCCTGGCTTGGATCAGGAACAGTGTGGCCAGCAGGAGCAGGGAGGTCATTCTGCCCCTGGACTCAGCACTGGTTAGGCCACACCTTGAGTCCTGTGTCCAATTCTGGGCCACTCAGTTTAGGAAGGATGTTGAGTTGCTGGAAGGTGTCCAGAGAAGGGTAACAAAGCTGGGGAGAGGTTTGGAGCACAGCCCTGTGAGGAGAGGCTGAGGGAGCTGGGGTTGCTTAGCCTGGAGAAGAGGAGGCTCAGGGGAGACTTTCCTGCTGTCTACAACTCCCTGAAGGGAGGTTGTAGCCAGGTGGGGGCTGGTCTCTTCTCCCAGGCAACAAGCACCAGAACAAGAGAACACAGTCTCAAGCTGTGCCAGGGGAGGTTTAGGCTGGATGTTAGGAAGAAGTTCTTCCTAGAAAGAGAGATTGGCCATTGGAATGTGCTGCCCAGGGAGGTGGTGGAGTCACCTTCACTGGAGGTGTTTAGGAGGAGACTGGATGAGGCACTTGGTGCCATGATTTAGTTGATTAGATGGAGTTGGGTGGTAGGTTGGACTTGGTGATCTCGAAGGTCTCTTCCAACCTGGCTTATTCTATTCTATTCTATTCTATTCTATTCTATTCTATTCTATTCTATTCTATTCTATTCTAATTCTATTCTACAGTTTTTCACAAATGGCACTGGTAATTGCTGCTTTTCTCAAGGCACCTGAGCACACTGCTGCAAGGTGCAGGTTGCTGAGATTGTGGGAGAAGGCACTTTCAGCAGCTGTTTATTTATTTATTTTTTAAAAATTAATATTTCTGGCAGAAAGTGAATAATTCTTTACTATGCGGGTAGTGGAACACTGGAACAGGTTGCTCTGCACAGGTGGTTGGGGCCCCAGCCCTGGAGATATTCAAAGTGAGGCTCGACAGGGCTCTGGGCAACCTGATCTAGTTGAGGATGTCCCTGCTGACTGCAGAGGGGGTTGGACTGGACGACCTTTGGAGGTTCTTTCTGGCTGAGGCCATTCTATGGTTCTATGATTCTAGTGTCACATAGAACAATCATAGTCTTCCAAGTTGAATGACCTCCACAGAACCTCCTTACATCCTTGTGTTTAAATTCTTCTTCAAAATGGGAGAAGTGTAGATTTAAAGTACCTCAGGACAAGACCTTGTATTGAGCTGATGGATACCTTTGGCTCCAATCCTTATCCTCCAATCCTCTACATAGAATATAGAATCAGTCAGGGTTGGAAGGGACCACAAGGATCATCTAGTTCCAACCCCCCTGCCATGGGCAGTGACACCTACTTCTAATGGGTAGTTTCAGATTGGATGTTAGGAAGAAGTTCTTCCCCATGAGGGTGGTGAGAGACTGGCACAGGTTGCCCAGGGAGGTGGTGGAAGCCTCATCCCTGGAGGTTTTTAAGGCCAGGCTGGATGTGGCTGTAAGCAACCTGATGTATTGTGAGGTGTCTCTGCCCATGGCAGGGTGGTTGGAACCAGATGATCCTTGAGATCCCTTCCAAACCTAACAATTCCGTGATTCTATGATTCTAAGGAGGTGATTCTCTCCCTCTACTCTGCTCTAGTGAGACGACCCCTGGAGTACTGCATCCAGTTCTGGTAGCCCCAGCATAAGAGGGACAAGGAGATGCTGAAGCAGGTTCAGAGGAAGGTAATAAAGATGATCCTTGAGGTCCCTTCCAACCCTAACAATTCTATGATTCTATAATATTGTCTGCTTGTTGTAGATAACCTGACCAGGGCAGGCTTTTTACTTGTGTGGTCTAAAACCATAATGAGTAAGGCACAACAACATGTTGTGTGGGGAGGCAAGACACAGGCACCCTGAGGCCTGTAACTGGGCACTCAGATGGTGGAGCATAAAAGCTCCTGGTGCTTTGCATAATTCTTGGTTTCAGTTTCCACCCCACAGTGACCTATTTAAATAAGAAAAGAACATCAGAGTGATGCTACATTAGAGCAGGATTTAATTTGCTGATCATAAAAGATGTTACAAAGGCCTCTGCTATATAAGTGTCACCACCCAGCAGTACCTACCTCATGACTAATTTACAAGCATCTTGTTCTAGGCACACCAGCAGCCCTTCCTGATTTCCCTGTCAATCAAATGATGTCAACACGTAGCCAGCTTTCATACTCAGACAATTCTGCCGGCACGAGCGTGGACATCAGGAGCCATTGCTGTGCAGAAAACTCCTCTTTGGCTCTGCTGCTCAGGGCAAATATCTGTCACAGGATATTCATCTCTCCCAGTTTCTGGCATTAGTTTGATGGCATGCAGAGCAGTCATGGAGAACTGGACGAGTTTTTCAGTATGACTAATTATCTCAAGCGGGCAGAGAGAGACAGCCACACCAACAACACGCCCACTATCTTCTTTGCATAGTGTCTACTTTACACTCCCCAATCTGTTCACATGCAGGGATATTGAATTTGGTTTATTATTTTCTTTTTTCCAGGCACTGTAAGGAAAATTTTAAAGACATGACAGACTGATTTAAATAAATAAACATACAAAAAGTGAACTGGACAAAACTCCCTTCAGCAAATGTCATTGAGTCCAAGTTATCTCTATTTAGAGCTATTGAAACCTTGACCCAGAAAGGGTTGGGCATTTCACAGGCTCACAGGATGTTAGGGGTTGGAAGGAACCTCTGGAGATCTTTGAGTCCAAACCCCCTGCCAGAGCAGGACCATAGAATCCAACACAGGTCACACAGGAACACATCCAGACAGGGCTGGAAAGGCTCCAGAGAAAGAGATCCACAACCTCTCTGGGCAGCCTGTTCCAGTGCTCTGTGAGCCTCACAGTGAAGAAGTTCTTCCTCATGTTGAGGTGGAACCTCCTCTGCTGCAGTTTATATCCATTATCCTTTGTCCTTTCCTGACTGTATCCATTCTATGAGACATCAGCCCATGTCCCATGAAAACCACACATTCCATTTAATCTACTTTAGGATAAACTGGAATTATCATGGGTAATTTTTATAGGATATGATATTTCATATAAAAAATCATACAATTGTTATATATATATCTCATATATAATACAATACATAATGGATGATAATAATATGGATATGTCTATAATATACATTTATGTATATTGATAGAATAAATCACAGGGTCACAGGATGTTAGGGGTTGGGAGAGACCTCTGGGGATCTTTGAGTCCAAACCCCCTGCCAGAGCAGAACTATAGAATCTAGCTCAGCTCACACAGGAATGCATCCAGCTGGGGCTGGAAAGTCTCCAGAGAAGGAGATTCCACAACCACTCTGGGGAGCCTGTTCCACTGCTCTGGGACCCTTCCTCATCTTGAGGTGGAACTTCATGTCCTGGAGTTTCCATCCACTGCCCCTTGTCCTATCACAGGGCAAAAGTGAGCAGATCCTGTCCCTTCCTTCCTGACACCCAGTCCTCAGATACTTATTGATTAAATCCCCTCTGTCTTCTCTTCTCCAGACTAAACAGCCCCTGGTCTCTCAGCCTTTCCTCATGAGGCAGTGCTCCAGTCCTTTCATCATTCTTTTTGCCCTCTGTTGGACTCTCTCAGGTAGATCCCTGTCCCTCTTGAACTGGGGAGCTCAGACCTGCGCACAATAGTAACTAACCACCTGGACTTCATGAACTTATCAACAGATTCTCTGCTGTGTTCCTGTAATTGTGCACAAAGTTATAGAGACTGCATTCACCTGTTATTCACATCCTTCTCTGGAACAGTTGTGCTGAGAGCTGGAGAGATCCATACCACAAAGTCGCCCTGTTCAGCTTGCCAAGGGGAAGGCAAGCATGCATCGGTTCCAGCTGTGACTTCCAAAGGACAGTGCTTCTCTGCTGAGTTACAGAACATGGCTCTGCAAAAGAGAAACCAGAGTCACAAGTGGTTTCTGAGCACCTCAGCATTTATTCCTTTTTAGTTACAACTACTTTTATTTCCTCATTAAAGGAGAGGTTCAGAGGGAGCTTGTTCAGAGGTATAATTAAATGTTTATGGCGTTAATCTGTGTTTGATTTGAGCAGCATTTACTTTCCTTCTCACCGTTTTTCCTGGAACAGCAGGAAGATAACTTTACCCACTCACCTAATTTACCACACTGCAGTTGTGCCCCTTGCTTCATCTTCAGCAATTTCCATCACAGAACAACAAAAGTATTTCTTAGTGTCTCAAGCTGAAGAATTTGGAATCTCATTTAGAACTTCTTCCTTACTTCAGCCAGTCAGCACTGCAGTATGCAAGTAAGAATTTGGTGGTGAAAGCATCAAAATCAATAAAATGCACTGCAGTCATTAAATATCTACCATAATGATCTCTCTGTGGTTTGGTTCTTAAAGAGAAAGGAGCAAGGTGTGCCCAGGGTGGTAGGGGGGGACCATTATATAGAATCATAGAATCAATAAGGTTGGAAAAGACCTCAAAGATCATCAAGTCCAACCTGTCACCCAACATCATCTCATCAACTAAACCATGGTACCAAGCACCAAATCAAGTCTCTTCCTAAAAGCCTTCATTGATGGTGACTCCACCACCTCCCTGGGCAGCACATTCCAATGGCAAATCTCTCTGGGAAGAATTTATTCCAAACATCCAGCCTAAATCTCCCCTGGCACAGCTTGAGACTGTGTCCTCTTGTTCTAGTGCTGGTTGCCTAGGAGAAGAAACCAACCCTCACCTGGCTACAACCTCCCTTCAGGTAGTTGTAGAGAGCAACAAAGCCTCTCCTGAGCCAAGTCCAACCTGTCACCCAAGACCAAATGACTACTAGACCATGGCACCAAGTGCCATGTCCAATCCCTTCTTAAGCACCTCCAGGGATGGTGACTCTACCACCTCCCTGGGCAGCACATTCCAATGGCCAACAGCTCTCTCTGTGAAGAACTTTCTCCTCACCTCCAGCCTAAACCTCCCCTGGCACAGCTTGAGACTGTGTCCTCTTTTCTGGTGCTGGTCGCCTGGGAGAAGAGACCAGCTGCCACCTTGGCTACAACTTCCCTTCAGGTAGTTGTAGAGAGCAAGAAGGTCTCCCCTGAGCCTCCTCTTCTCCAGGCTAAGCAACCCCAGCTCCCTCAGCCTCTCCTCACAGGGCTTGTGCTCCAAACCCCTCCCCAGCTTTTTTGCCCTTCTCTGGACACGTTCCAGGTCGAGGCAGATCCACTTGTGGGATTGCAGAAATCTGTGCTTGTGGTGGGTTGATATTTCCACCACCACCCACCCTCCCCCAACATTACCTTTGCCAGGCCAACTCAGTTGGAAGCAAATTATTCAGGATTAACTCTATGTTTCTTTTCACACCCAACAGTGATTTATTTACATTTCATTACTTTTCTGCTCAAGATCTGTTGGAAAAAATTAAAGGCATAGGCTTAAACTACCACAGTGCTTCAGCCATACAAGGTCAGCTTTCATTTACTGCGTGGTCTGTGCTGATGGGAACTGAGGTTACCTTTATGGACATGCAGATTGCATGTGACTGGAAAACTGTAAGAGACATATTGTTTGAGAGTCAGAACAGTAAATTTACTGGAAAGGGTGACTGAGGTCTCTCTGCTTAGGTGCCTATTCCCTTCTGAGCCTTTGTGCTGAACAAAGATAACCATCTGTGCTCAATTGCCAGTCATGGTTTTGTAAGATCAGCATCTGCTGATAAAGAAAATAAGGGAATGCGTGCCTGCAGTGGCTGAAGCCTCATTTACCACATCAGAATTCACTTTCTAATTGTTCAGGTTTGTGTTATGCACAGTACAGATGGTGTCACTCCTTTCTGCCATAGGAAATTATTTAGGGTAAGGTTCACCCTCAGAATGTTAGATTTTGTGCTCGTTGTTGGTTTCTTTTTTTTCTACTTGTTAGCTTTTTTAATGTGCATTTTTATACATTACAGAGGGAGAATTTTGGCCCTGCATGTCTCAAGTAAAAACAAAAATAATAAAAAAAAAAAACCCAACCATTTCTTTTCTGTGTACCACATGCTTTCAATATGAAATGGTAGTTTGTGGATGATGGGAGAGATAAAAGTATAGAATGGACTAAAATAGAATAAACCAGGTTGGAAGAGACCTTTGAGATCATCAAGTCCAAACTATCATCCAACACCATCTCATCAACTAAACCATGGCACCAAGCACCCCATCCAGGCTCTTTTTAAACACCTCCAGGGATGGTGACTCCACCACCTCCCTGGGCAGCACATTCCAATGGCCAATCTCTCTTCCTGTGAAGAACTTCTTCCTAACATCCAGCCTAAACCTCCCCTGGTGCAGCTTGAGACTGTGTCCTATCCTTCTGTTACAGGTTGCCTGGGAGAAGAGACCAGCCCCCACCTGGCTACAACCTCCCTTCAAGTAGTTGTAGAGAGCAAGAAGGTCTCCCCTGAGCCTTCTCCTCTCCAGGCTAAGCAACCCCAGCTCCCTCAGCCTCTCCTCACAGGGCTGTGCTCCAAACCCCTCCCCAGCTTTGTTGCCCTTCTCTGGACACCTTCCACCAACTCAACATCTTTCCTAAACTGAGGAGCCCAGAACTGGACCCAGGACTGAAGGTGTGGCCTCACCAGTGCTTAGTACAGGGGTAGAATGACCTCCCTGCTCCTGCTGGCCACACTGTTCCTGATGCAGACCAGGATGCCATTGGCCTTCTTGGTCACCTGGGCACACTGCAGGCTGATGTTCAGCCTACCATCGACCAGCACCTCCAGGTCCCTTTCTACCTGTCTGCCCTCCAACCACTCTCTGACCCCAGCCTGTAGCACTGCATGGGGTTGTTGTGGCCAATGTGTAGAACCCTGCACTCTTCCAGAACTCTCTCAGAAGATGACAGAACATGGTGCCTGCCCAGAATGTCTACCTGTCTGCTACTGAGAATTCTTGACAAATGTTAATGTGGCACATGAGATACCAGATCATAACAAAAGTCAGTTCCACACAAGATTGGCACCTAGCCATTCAGCTGCCCCAGATCCAGTGTGCACAAGCACCATTCAATACGAAGTGGCGTGTTTCAGATTGTCAAAATCCCTGTTAAGCTTGCAGAGAGCAGTGTGATTGCAGTGGATGATTTAATGGAGGATGATGGGTTATATTCTCAGTTCCTGATGGACTGGGGTCTTCTGTATCTTCTGTCAAGGGAACATTTGTGCCAGCCACTGGAAGTACAATTAGAGCGCTTGCTCTTGCATGTTATCTCTCTGGGGAGAATCAGCTTGGGACTTGTGGTGTCGCTTAGCAGGGTCTCATATCCAGCCATGCCAGAGCAGAAATAGTTACAAGAATCATAGAATGGCTGGGGTTGGAAGGGAACTCCAAAGGTTATGTAGTCCAACCACCTCTGCAGTCAGCAGGGAACATCCTCAAGTAGATCAGGCTGCCCAGAGCATTGCCGAGTCTCACCCTGAATATCTCCAGGGAAGGGGCCTCAACCACCTCCCTGGGCAGCCTGTTCCAGTGTTCCACCACCCTCATGGTAAAAAACTTCTTCCTAACAGGCAATTTAAGTCTACTCTTCTCTAATTTCAATCTATTGCCCCTAGTCCTCTCACTGCAGGCTTTTGTAAACAGTCTCTCTTCATCCTTCTTGTAGCCCCCTCCAGGTACTGGAAGGCTGCTATTAAGTCTCTCCAGAGCCTTCTCTTCTCCAGGCTGAACAACCTGATCAGCCTCAGCCTGTCCTCATAGGACATTCACTTGCACACACACAAACCTAGTTCTGACTGTGTGAAAATTTTACACTTTAGTTTTACTCTGTATCTGCCTCCAAAAGAATTCACAGCTTTTTGGTATAAACCAATAACTTCTGCTAGACAAAGGCATAAGTGAATACCAGTCAACTTACCTTGAAAAAGAGGAATGAACTTTTTTAATTACATAAACAATCATTAAGGTACAGAACAGGTCAAATTCTAAGCTTAATTTAATTTTGGTTTATACATATATAACATACATATAACTCTACAGTGAATGAATCCTTAGGTTTTTGGAAGGTTAATTTCATGGAATCACAGACTTGTCAGGGTTGGAAGGGACCTCAAGGATCATCCAATTCCAACCCCCCTGCCATGGGAACACCTCACACTTGAGCACGTTGCGCACAGTCGCATCCGGCCTGGCCTTAAAAACCTCCAGGGATGAAGCTTCCACCACCTCCCTGGGCAACCTGTGCCAGTGTCTTACCACCCATATCACAGAATCACAGTATCACAGTATCACAGTATCACTTAGGTTGGAAAGGACCTCGAGGATCATCAAGTCCAACCTATCAACACAGACCCCATGACTAGACCATGGCACCAAGTGCCACGTCCAATCTCCTCTTGAACGCCTCCAGGGACGGTGACTCCACCACCTCCCTGGGCAGCACATTCCAATGCCGAATGACTCGCTCGGTGAAGAACTTCCTCCTCACCTCGAGTCTAAACCTCCCCTGACGCAGCTTGAGACTGTGTCCCCTTGTTCTGGTGCTGGTTGCCTGGGAGAAGAGGCCAACCCCTTCCTGGCTACAACCACCCTTCAGGTAGTTGTAGAGGGCAATGAGGTCACCCCTGAGCCTCCTCTTCTCCAGGCTAAACAATTCCAGCTCCCTCAGCCTCTCCTCATAGGGCCAAGGTTGGAAGAGACCTCAAAGACCATCAAGTCCAACCCATCACCACAGACCTCATGAGTAAACCATGGCACCAAGTGCCACATCCAATCCCCTCTTGAGCACCTCCAGGTGGGCTGCCCACCTCTCTTGGCAGCCCATTCCAATGGCTAACGACTCACAGTGAAGAACTTTCTCCTCAGCTCCAGCCTGAACTTCTTCCTGACATCTAATCTAAATTTCCCCTCCTCTAGTTTGGATCCATTCCCCCTAGTCCTATCACTTACCCATACCCTAGAGTCCCTCTCCAGCATTCTTGTAGGCCCCCTTGCAATATTGGAAGGCCAATGTCCCAAATATTTGAAGCTGAGATGAAAAAAACATGTCAGCAATGAAGAAAAAGATAAATGCCCTGTGAAAAATCATTAATGCATCAGCCAAGGAAGCCACTGGTATCTAGGAAATTCAGCAGAAACCTAAAACTGTGACTTCATGAGAAGGAATATTAATGCAAGCATTAAAAAGGCAGGATCATTTGGAACATTAGAAGAAAAGTCATTTTTTGATGTGATGGTATGAACAGACCCATGTGAGAGTCACTGGTGACATCAAGTATTGAAATAAATAATGTGGTGAGTGTTAGAAGTGCAAATCTCTGGGCACTTTGAGATTTCTGTCCCAAGAGAAGAGTTCAAAGAGAAGGTCTGGAGTGAAAGGGCTGAACAGATTTGGCAACTGCAGCACACTTTTCACCTCTGAATCTCTGTTTCACATTACAGCCAAAAAAATAAGTCATTGCAGTCTGAAGGCTGAAATAAATTTGCTCTTCTTAGTTTAGTTGTTCCAAGGGAACATTTGTCTACTCCACACTTCTTATCCTGAACAGAGAGGATCAAACTTGATTTTGCTCCTGGATCACTTTTTAACTGCAAGAAAATATTTCCTCCAGGACAGGATGTGCCTCACCTCTATGAACAGAACTCTTCACTGTAGGGTTATCACTAAACATGATCTTGTGACAAATAAAAAGGAAAAGGCTTGAGGGTTGCAATCCAAATTCAGAATGAATTCAGTTCAGTTTAACACAAGAGAAAGGCAAGACTTAAAGTCAGGAATAAATTTGCTTCAGGAGCATCTGCACAAGTTTGAGGTTGTAGACAGGCAGGAGCTGGTCTCTTCTCCCAGAACAAGAGGACACAGTCTCAAGCCGTGCCAGGGGAGGTTTAGGCTGCAGGTTAGGAAGAAATTTTACACAGAGAGAGTGGTTGCCCATTGAAATGTGCTGCCCAGGGAGGTGGTGGAGTCACCATCACTGGAGGTGTTTAGGCAGAGACTTGATTTGGTGCTTGGTAGCATGGTTTAGTTGATTACATGGTATTGGATGATAGGTTGAATAGAATAGAATAGAATAGAATAGAATAGAATAGAATAGAATAGAATAGAGTAGAATAGAATAGAATAGAATTAACCAGGTTGGAAGAGACCTTTGAGATCATCAAGTCAAACCTACCATCCAGCATCATCTATTCAAATAAACCATGGCACCAAGCACCCCAACCAGCCTCTTCCTAAACAACTATTCTATTCTATTCTATTCTATTCTATTCTATTCTATTCTATTCTATTCTATTCTATTCTATTCTATTCTATTCTACTCTACTCTAGTCCATTCCATTCCATTCCATTCCATTCCATTCCATTCCATTCCATTCCATTCCATTCCATTCCATTCCATTCCATTCCATTCCATTTTACTCCATTCTATTCTTATGTCAAGATATACAATATGATTACTACATGAAAGCTTTGCAAGAATCCAAGAGATTCAAATAAGAATACTGGCACAAAGTTGTTAAAAGTTGCACATATTTTTCACCTGCTCTTTTAATGAGCAAACCATTTCAGTTACACAAATTGTTTGCCTGGCCGTGCACGTGCAGGAAGCAATGCTTCATTCTATTCTGTTTTACTTTCGTTTTGGTACCCTGATTTTTGGACCTTAAGCTGGAGGGAAAAGGACCTGCAACTGGAATACTGCATCCAGTTAAAAGATGGCTGACTGACTTCCAACTAAAACCAAAGTGAGGATATGGAAGATGTGGAAACCACTGCAATGTTCCAAAGAACTGCAATTCCACATGCTAATCCATGGACTTTTTTTCTGTGGCCTTTTGAAATCAGAAAACTTCCTCAAGATGTCTATGGTCTTCTTAGTGCTTATATTTAGAATAGAATAGAATAGAATAGAATGGAATGGAATGGAATGGAATGGAATAGAATAGAATAGAATAGAATAGAATAGAATAGAATAGAATAGAATAGAATAGAATAGAATAGAATAGAATAGAATAGAATAGAATAGAATAGAATAGAATAGAATAGAATAGAATAGAATAGAATAGAATAGAATTAACCAGGTTGGAAGAGACCTTTGAGATCATCAAGTCAAACCTATCATCCAGCATCATCTATTCAAATAAACCATGGCACCAAGCACCCCAACCAGCCTCTTCCTAAACATCTCCAATGATGGTGACTCCACCACCTCTCTCGGCAGCACATTCCAATGGCCAATCACTCTCTCTGTGTAGAAATTCTTCCTAACATCCAGCCTAGACCTCCCCTGGCACATCTTGAGACTGTGTCCTCTTGTTCTGGTGCTGGTTGCCTGGGAGAAGAGACCAACCCCCACCTGGCTACAACCTCCCTTCAAGTAGTTGTAGAGAGCAATAAGGTCTCCCCTGAGCCTCCTCTTTTCCAGGCTAAGCAACTCCAGCTCCCTCAGCCTCTCCTCTTCTTGTTCCTACAAACAGGAATCTGACTCCTGGTGAAAAAAAAGCAAAAAAAACAAACAACAACAAAACAAACAAACAAAGGCAAATAATTTGACTATAAACCATGGTTATTAAGATTTTATTTGCCTGTATCATCACTGGGTAATTAATTTTAATTGCCTATATTCACTACAATGAAAACAAATAATTCTCAAACAGTTTTCGCAATCCTTTGCAATTCAAAAGGTGATCAGCTGAAATGTTTTGCATCAAAACTAATCTGCATCATTAATTATTGTTTCTGGTCCTAAACTTCTGTTTGGAATGTTTTGAATGACAAAATCACACAGAAAAACAGAATGTTACAGGTTGGAAGGGACCTAGAAGGATCATTCGGACAGAGCAGCATCACCCAGGGCAGGTCACACAGGAATGCATCCAGGCAGGTTTTGAATGTCTCCAGGGAAGGGAACTCCACAACCTCTCTGGGCAGCCTGCTCCAAGGCTCTGTCACCCTGCTCCAGCTTGCACCTGTTGCCCCCTGTCCTGTCGCTGGACAGCACTGAGCAGAGCCTGGCTCCATCCTCCTGACACTGCCCTGCACTTCTTTATCAACATGAATGAGGTCTCCCCTCAGGCTCCTCTGCTCCAAGCTAGAGAACCCCAACTCCCCCAGCCTTTCCTCATTAGGAAGACGTTCTACTGCCTTCAGAATCTTTGTGGCTCTGTGCTGGACTCTCTCAAGCAGTTCCCTGAGGTCCTTCTTGAACTGAGGAGCCCAGAACTCAACACAATATTCCAGACGTGGCCTAAGCAGGGCAGAGTAGAGGAGCAAGAGAACCTTTCTCCATCTACTAACCACATTCACTCTCATACAGCCCAGGACACCATAATCATTTGAATTTAAATTATTTATGCTTTCAAAATTGACTAAAACATGAATGGCAATAGCTAATTGTGAGAGGAAAGACTAAAATCTGCAGCCTGAAAAGGTCTCCTTGCAAGTCCTTATGAATAAGGCTGCAAGCTCTATAAATACCTGAAGGGTGGGTGTCAAGACGAAGGTGATGGTCTCTTTTTGGTGGTGCCCCATGATAGGACAAGGAACAATGGGTACCAGTTAGGGCACCAAAAGGTTCCATCTCAACACAAAGAAACACTCCTTTACTGTAAGAGTGACAGAGCACTGGAACAGGCTGCTCAGAGAGGTTGTGGAATCTCTTTCTATGGAGGCTTTCAAAACTCCCCAGGATGCATTCCTGTGTGGCCTGCCCCAGGTGATCCTGCTTTTGGCAGGGGGGTTGGACTCTGGAGCACTTTTCTAACCCCTAACATTCTGTGATTCTGTGATCTATGATCATTGTGCAATAGATTTGGTGATATATATATATATATATATATTTTTGGCAGTCTAGCATAGTGAATACTTAATTATTTGTATCAGAGTTCTAATTAAAGGAGAGAGATGGAGCTTTGCCCACAAAAGACTGCTGCAGAGGTTGTACAAATGAAGCAGTGTGGAATTCTGAGCAGAATTTTCACTCCTAGACTGAGTATTTTAAGTATTTGGAAATGTACCAGCAAAGATGCTTAGTCTGTGCCTGCTTTGGATGCAAGGTTTAGCCCAGCAGGAATGCTTTGAAACAGCTTTGTGATTGGATGAGGTGGAAAGAAGAGCAGATAATTGCTGGAATAAACATTTATGGATTATTTTTAGCATTACAATTTATGCATGAGGGAGAGAGAGAGAGAGAGAGAGAGAACAGATCAGGAAGCAGCATGTACAAATGATACATCTAACAGTGAAAGAGATCAGGGAGTGATGGCATTTCCAAAGTTTTGCCAGATATGGTAGCAGGCAAAGGGAATTATTTTTGAACAGTCAGCACAACCCTCTGCTGAAAAGAAAAGCAGAAGAAAGAATGTGCAACCTACACTCTTGAAGTTTTAGTTTAGCAGTTCTGAGTAACAGCCTCAACCTTTGTTAATCTCATTTTGTTAGTTAAATGCCTCAGGCATTTACTCAGTCCAAAATTCCAATTAATCTAAAACACCATCAGATAACATCAGGGTGGGAAACCTTGGCAGGGATCTGGCTTAACATGATATGAGCTGCACACACTAATGAGTCAGTGGCAAACTCACCAGCTAGGTAAAACTTGTACTACTGACAGGCAGACAAATGTAAAAGGAGTTGTGAATCTCCTCCTTAGTACCTTATTACAAATTACTGACTTAGCTCAGAAAATGGCCAAAAGACTTTGCAAAGCAGGAGGAGACAGCAGCTTCCTTGGAAAAAATCTTACAAAGAGAGATGATGGAAACCAGCCAACACATTTAACAGTTGTTTATGCATATATATAGGGTATAGTGTAATTACTGGAAGGAAAATAAAGATAGGAAAGGAGTCAGGAACAGCTGTCTAAGGAGATCTAAGGGCTGAGGAAAGATTGGTGTAGAAGTAGGCTGTGCTATGCATAGGATCCATGGGGAAAGAACATGTGAAAACCAGTGTGAGAGAAGAGACACAAAGGAGCAATATGTTTTGCAGAGCAACCTCAAGATGACAGTAGAAGGAATACATTAAAAGAAGCAGCAAAACCCTGCACAGCAAGAACATTCAGAAGACAAAGCTTCAATATAGTCCTCTCTCTCTTTCTCATAACCCAATCCTTACCCACAGAAATGGGTAGATTGAGATTGGATGTTAGGCAGAAGTTCTTCCCCATGAGGGTGGTGAGACACTGGCACAGGTTGCCCAGGGAGGTGGTGGAAGCCTCATCCCTGGAGGTTTTGAAGGCCAGGCTGGATGTGGCTCTGAGCAATCTGATCTAGTGTGAGGTGTCCCTGCCCATGGTGGGGGTTTGGAACTGGCTGATCCTTGAGGTCCCTTTCAACCTTAACAATCCTAAGATTCTGTGATTTTGTGGTTCCTTGAAACTATTATATTTTGTTTGAAGTGAAGATTTTGGACCAAAGAAACCCCAGTGTATTCACAAATTTCTTAACATCCCACATGAAGTGAAACTTGTGAGTACCTTCTTTTGCCATTTCCTCCCTTCTCATTCCTCCCTGCATTATCTAGCTGATGAAGGCCATAGTGGGTCTTGAGTGGACCTCTTCAGGGAGAAGGCAGGAAAGCCAGATACCCAGCACTGTACAGTCATGGGTATCTGCAACCCAGGAGAGGACAGGAAAGCCTACTCTTCTGGTTCTGATTTGATTAGAGCTACCACAACGGCTTCTGACATGAACAGAAGCCTACTTCCCATCTTCATTACTCCTACTGTCAACTGCAGTCTTTGCCCTCTGGGACAACTGGGGACCTTCATTATATACAAGAAGGACATGGACCTGAGGGAGAGGACCCAGAGGAGGGCCAAGAAAATGATCAGGGGCTTGGAGCACCTCTGTTGTGAGGACAGGCTGAGGGAGCTGGGGGTGTTCAGCCTGGAGAAGAGGAGGCTCCAGGAAGACCCAATCACAGCCTTCCAGTACCTGAAGGGGGCTACAAGAAGACTGGAGAGAGACTGTTTACAATGGCCTGCAGTGACAGGATGAGGGGCAATGGCTTCAGACTAGGGAAGGGCAGATTTAGATTGGATATCAGGAAGAAGTTCTTTACTATGAGGGTGGTGGAACACTGGAACAGGTTGTCCAGGTGGGTTGCCCCTTCCCTGGAGATATTCTAGGTGAGGCTTGATGAGGACCTGGGCAACCTGATCTAGTTGGGGATGTCCCTGCTGACTAGGAGATTGGACTGGATGACCTTTGGAGGTCCCTTTCAGCCTGGACCATTCTATGGTTCTGTGATTACGAGTCCCTCTCCCTTTTCAGTTTCATGCTACTCCTAGGGACATTTCTGGTGCAGATTCACCAGCTTCTCATACTTGTGAACTTGCTTATTCTGTCTTCAGAACCACTTTTGTTGCAGTTGAAGCTGCAGTTTTAAGATCTGGGACATGCTGCTTTCTAAGACTTTCTATTTGTGCATTATTTTGTGCTCCTATATGGAGTGCAGGGGAAATGGCAGTTTGCAAGGAGAACCAGAAGCTCTTGTTCAAGTTAGTCTTAGAATTCAAAGATAGGAAATGGCATTCTCTGAAAAGCTGTGGATGCCCACAGGCCAACATGTCTGTAGCTGCCCTCACTCTGAAATCAGTGACCCACATCTTACACTCCAAAATTTCATGCCTAGGCTAGAAGAACTCCTTAGCAGATGTTGCCAAAGTAGGACTTCTAGTAAAAGCTTTGGAGAAAATGTCCCACCTGCAATCTCAAAGTCTGTCTAAACCTGCAAGGATCTTGAGGTTAGCTATGGTGATGTGTAATATTACAACAATCTGTACTTCTCCTACAGGGTTTCATGAAAGGCTGTTTGGCAAGCACAGATAAACAGGTGAAGGACAGAGAAGGATTCTTTGGGGGTCTTTGTAACCACTTCTGAGTGATCATTAAGAATGTCACAGTGCTTAAAGTGCTGTTGGAAGGAATATGAGATGTATGATACTATGATACTATGTGTGAGAGATGTTACAGCATATTCTACTGCCCATCCCCACTGAGGAGTGACGTGGTCTAGTAAGTCACTAGAAAAGTTGGATATGTGAGAAACATGAAAGAGGAGTATGGGGGTTGTTTTTCTCTTTTACCAATGTGATGCCAGAAATCACAGAATCAGAGAATTATACAATCATAGAATGGTCTGGGTTGGAAGGGACCACCAAAGTTCATCCAGTCCAACCCCCTCTGCAGTCAGCAGGGACATCCTCAACTAGATCAGGTTGCCCAGACCCCTGTTGAGCATCACCTTGAATATCTTCAGGGGTGGAGCCCCAACCACCTCCTTGGGCAACCTGTTCTGGTGTTCCACTACCTTTATGAACTTGTTCCTAACATCCAGTCTAAATCTACAGCTATTGCCCCTCACCCTATCACTGCAGGCCTTTGTAAACAGTCTCTCCCCATCTTTCTTGTGGGCCCCCTTCAGGTGCTGGAAGGTGACTATTAGGTCTCCCCAGAGCCTTCTCTTGTCCAGACTGAACAGATCATTCCTTCTCATTGTAGCTCTCCTGGAAAACAGGAAGAATTTTTGATTCAAGTGTTTATAGCACTGCTTTTACAGCCTTATCATGTCATCTGTTTCCTGCAGGAATAATGGCAGGAGTTTGCTAGGCCCAGCTCTCCTTGGCAGCCACGGCTACAGCCGAAGTGTGCCGCAGCTACGTCTATTGATCTTGGTTGGAGGGAAGTCGAGCAACGACATAGTTGTTGCTGTGCCTGAGTGTTGCCTCGCTGGAGCTGAGCTATCAGAGAATAAAGCCTGGAGAGCTGCCAGTTAGAGGGTTGTTTTTTTTTTCCTCCTGGTGACTGTAGATAGCACTGGGCAGGGAAAAGCAGGGCAGGACAACTGCAAGAGAAAGAGACTCATAAAGGGTGCTGCCTCACACAGCCTTATTCTTAAAGCATAGTCCTTGTCCTTTCCTGAAAATCTGTACTTTGGTGATGGAGCAGGAATCATCAGTTCAAGACTCACAGCAGATTTCCTGCAGGTTCACACAGCCTAGGGTTTAGTGGAGGCTGTGGCCAGGGAGAAGCACTGGAGGGTGGCTTGTCAAGTGTTTTATCATTGTCAGTCTCAGAAAGCAATGTTCATAGAATCAATGAGGTTGGAAAAGACCTTATCATCAAGTCCAACCTGTCAGCCAACACCTCACGACTACTAAACCATGGTTTCCAGTGCCACATCCAATCCCTTTTTGAACACTTCCAGGGATGGTGACTCCACCACCTCCCTGGGCAGCACATTCCAATGGCCAACAACTCTCTATGGGAAGAACTTTCTCCTCACCTCGAGCCTAAACTTCCCCTGGCGCAGCTTGAGACTGTGTCCTCTTTTTCTGGTGCTGGTTGCCTGGGAGAAGAGACCAACCAATCTTATCGTTTCATAGTTTCATTCAGGGTTGGAAGGGACCACAAGGATCATCTAGTTCCAACCCCCCTGCCATGGGCAGGGACACCCCACACTAGATCAGGCTGGACAGAGCCTCATCCAGCCTGCTCTTAAACACCCCCAGGGACGGGGCCTTGACCACCTCCCTGGACAACACATTCCAGGGCTTCACCACTCTCATGGGGAAGAACTTCCTCCTCACATCTAGCCTGAATCTCCCCACCTCCAGCTTCATTCCATTCCCCCTAGTTCTATCACTACCTGAGATCTTGAGAAGTCCTTCCCCAGCCTTCCTGTAGGCCCCCTTCAGATACTGGAAGGCCACAATTAGGTCACCTTGGAGCCTTCTCTTCTGCATACTGAACAGCCCCAACTCCTTCAGTCTGTCCTCATAGCAGAGCAGCTCCAGCCCTCTGATCATCCTCTTGGCCCTTCTCTGGACACGTTCCAGCACCTCCACATCCCTCTTGTAATAGGGGCTCCAGAACTGGACACAGTACTCCAGGTGGGGTCTCACCAGGGCTGAGTAGAGGGAGAGGATCACCTCCCTCGACCTGCTAGCCACACTTCTCCTGATGCAGCCCAGGATCTGATTGGCCTTGCGGGCTGCAAGAGCACATTGAGAGCTCATGTTGAGCTTTTTGTCCACCAGCACCCCCAAGTCTCTCTCCTCAGGGCTACTTTCCAGCCAGTCACTGCCCAGCCTGGATTTGTGCCTGGGATTGCCTCGACCCAGATGCAGGACCCTGCACTTGCTCTTATTGAACTTCATGAGGTTGGCTTGTGCCCACCTCTCCAGCCTGTCCAGGTCCCTCGGGATGGCCTCCCTTCCCTCCAGCGTGTCTGCTGCACCACACAGCTTGGTGTCATCAGCAAACTTGCTGAGGGTGCACTCAATGCCACTGTCCATGGCACCCACAAAGATGTTGAACAAGACAGGTCCCAGGACTGATCCCTGAGGGACTCCGCTTGTCCCTGGCCTCCCCTGGGACATGGAGCCATTGACAGCCACTCTTTGGGTGCAGCCATCAAGCCAGTTCCTTATCCATCTAGTGGTCCACCCATCACACCCATGTGTCACCAGTTTGGAGACCAGGATGTGGTGCGGGACAGTGTCGAAGGCTTTGCTCAGGTCCAGGTAAACGACATCAGTTGCTCGCCCCTCATCTATTAATTTTGTCACCTGCTCATAGAAGGCCACCAGGTTGGTCAGGCAGGATTTGCCCTTGGCGAAGCCATGCTGACTGTTCCCAATCACCTCTTCTCTATTCTTTTGAGCGAGTAGTGACTCCAGGAGGATCTGCTCCATGATCTTTCCAGGCACAGAGGTGAGACTTGAAACAAGATCTTGAAACACGGCTCCTAATTTTCTTATTTGGTTCCCCCCCTTCCCCTCCCCCCATAATTCACATGTTATAGCAGACTATGAGCACACATTTGTATTATATTAGCAGAATATTTACTTGATACTAGCAGAATATCTAGCTCTCCTGGCAAAAACATTGATCCAGCCACTGGGTAAGGTGGTTGGTTTGTAACTTTCTTACAGATGGTCTTCAGTTTAAACTCAGATTTCCTCAGGTTGCCTTTCACCAGGGCAGTGGTGTGCCCTTAGCAGCCTCCTGCCCCTGCTGTTCGGAAATTCTTCAAGCAGCAGAACGGTTTTTTTTTTCTCCTAGTGTAGCCAGTTCAGAACGGTGGAGTCCTCTGCTGCCAGAGTCATCCACGTGCACTGTAATTTCCTTTTCCTCATGACAGGAAGGAATGGTAAAATAGACAAGGATAGGGTCTAAAGTTCAGGAAGCTTCACAAATTATGAGGCTGAGGCCTTTTTAGAAGTTCTTGTGAAATATAAAATTATTCTGGAGCTTGCCCTGGCAGGGGGGGTTGGACAAGAGGATCTTTTGAGCTCCTTTCCAACCCTTAACATTTTGTAATTCTGTGAAATTAGGATTACTTCCTCGAGGAAAGGAGGGGAAGAAGCACCTGCCATAGGATTTACTGATAGAATGGAATGGAATGGAATGGAATGGAATGGAATGGAATGGAATGGAATGGAATGGAATGGAATAGAATAGAATAGAATAGAATAGAATAGAATAGAATAGAATAGAATAGAATAGAATAGAATAGAATAGAATAGAATAGAATAGCTCAGGTTGGAAGAGACCTTCAAGATCATCACATCCAACCTATCATCCAACACCATCTAATCAACTAAACCATGGCACCAAGCACCCTATCAAGTCTCCTCCTAAACACCTCCAATGATGGTGACTTCACCACCTCCCCAGGCAGCCCATTCCAATGGGCAACCACTCTCTCTGTGTAGAATTTCTTCCTAACATCCAGCCTAAACCTCCCCTGGCATAGCTTGAGACTGTGTCCTCTTGTTCTGGTGTTGGTTGCCTGGGAGAAGAGACCAACCCCTTCCTGGCTACAACCTCCCTTCAGGTAGTTGTAGAGAGCAAGAAGGTCTCCCCTGAGCCTCCTCTTCTCCAGGCTAAGCAACCCCAGCTCCCTCAGTATCCACATGACCTCCAGGAACACTGCACCATTCCAAATGGTTAAACTGTACATGGCACAAGGCTCCAGATACTGCTCAGTGCCACACTCATGTGGATCAAGTTCATGCTCCTTTGTGGCTTTGGCTGTTTCAGCCAACTACAAAGCATTAGAAGAATTTAAGTAATTCATTTAGAAAAACCTTTATTTTTCTTTTTTTCTTTTTTCCCTTCATCATCTGCAATAAAACCCACCCTCATATTTTCTCCTGTGTGCAATGCCACAGGAATGCTCTCCTGCCTAACAAAACGGTTGCATTTGCATAGCTGCAGCATGTGAATGGGGCCTCTGGGGATTTTAATGACAAGAATATGATGTAAAGGTAGATGTAATCACATGTTTGTTTATTTTTATTTTTAGTACAACCATATTTGGGGTAATTATTTCAGAGGGATTCATTTCTTCTAATAATTGGCAGTTAGGCTAAACCCTTTTATTTTGGTACTATTGTGTCCAGTTCTGGAGCCCTCAGTTTAAGAAGGACATTGCGACACTTGAATGTGTCCAGAGAAGGGCAAGGAGGCTGGGGAGAGGCCTTGAGCACAGCCCTGTGAGGAGAGGCTGAGGGAGCTGGGGTTGCTTAGCCTGGAGAAGAGGAGGCTCAGGGGAGACCTTATTGCTGTCCACAACTACCTGAAAGGAGGTTGTAGCCAGGAGGGGGTTGGTCTCTTCTCTCAAGGAACCAGCACCAGAACAAGAGGACACAGTCTGAAGCTGTGCCAGGGGAAGTTTAGGCTGGAGGTGAGGAGAAAGCTCACTTCACTGAGAAAGTTGCTAACCATTGGAATGTGCAGCTCAGGGAGGTGGTGGAGTCAGCATCCCTGGAGGTGTTCCAGAGGGGATTGGATGTGGCACTTGGTGCCATGGTTTAATCATGAGGTGAGGGGTGACAGGTTGGACTCGATGATCTTTGAGGTCTCTTCCAACCTTGGTGATTTTGTGATTCTTTTCTTTTACTTTCTTGTAATTTAGAGGCTACAGAATACAGAATTAACCAGGTTGGAAAAGACCTTCAAGATCATGGAGCCCAACCTATCATCCAACACCATCTAATCAACTAAACCGTGGCACCAAGCACCCCATCCAGGCTCTTCCTAAACACCTCCAGTGATGGTGACTCCACCACCTCCCTGGGCAGCACATTCCAATGGCCATGGAATGATACTATGAAGTTCTATCACATCCTCTATGAAAAGTATACTCCCTGAAATGCTTCACTTGTCCAAGATAATCATCTACTTTTTGTAATTTAAATATATATTTTTAATTCCTTCTGTCACATCCCAGAAAAACAGTTGAACTGCCATCAAACTAGTTGACTAAGCCTAAAATAAAAGCAAGGGTTTAGACAAAACAATTCTTTAGTTTCACTGAAAATGACAAAAATACTTAAGATTTTTATTTCATCTTTAGTTTTAGAAGCAATGTATTCATAATGAAAACTATATTAGATTAGATTATTAAACATATGGAAAGTTTTTAAGCCTGGCCTTTAAAACCTCCAGGGATGAGGCTTCCACCACCTCCCTGGGCAACCTGTGCCAGTGTCTCACCACCCTCATGGGGAACAACTTCTTCCTAACAGCCAATCTGAATCTACCCATTTCTAGTTTTGTTCCATTCCCCCCAGTCCTATCACTCCCTGACACCCTCAAAAGTCTGTCCTCAGCTTTCTTGTTGCCTCCTTCAGATATTGGAAGGCCACAATTAGGTTTCCTCAGAGCCTTCTCTTCTCCAGACTGAACAGCCCCAACTCCCTCTGTCTGTCCTCACAGGAGAGGAGCTCCAGCCCTCTGCTCATCCTCATGGCCCTTCTCTGGAAATGTTCCAGCACCTCCAGATCCTTCCTGTAATAGGGGCTCCAGAACTGGATGCAGTATTCTAGGTGAGGTCTCACCAGAGTCGTGTAGAGGGGGAGGATCACTTCGCTCGACCGGCTGGCTCTGCTTCTCTTGATGCAGCCCAGGATACGACTGGCTTTCAAAAGTGAAGTTTTTGTCCTAAAATCAGTGAGGCGAGGTTGAAAGTTGAGTGTGGCTTGCAAACAAATGGCAAGTCCTGGGGGGGTTGGAATGTATTTTTAGAGGGAACATATGCTAATCAAAATATGCCCCACATAGCCGAAACAGCAGGATTCACAGGGGAACTTCATGAGCCCCAGAGCTGAGCAGTGTTGCAATTCCTGGGAGATCCAATCAAATAGGTGCATTTATTGTCATTGTCATTGTTATTGTTATTGTTATTTTGATTTTGATTTTCATTTTTATTTTGTTTTTATGTTTTAATTTCTATTTTTATTTTTTTTGCATTTTATTTAGTTTTTATTTTATTCTTATTTCTTTTTTTTTTCTTTTGGTGGGCTTTTAAATTTTATTTTATTTTTATTTCTATTTTGATTTTCTTTTTCTTTCTTATTTTTAATGATTTTTACTATTTCTTTTTTATTATGTATTTTTATTTTATTTTAATTTTTATTTTTTTATTTTATTATTATTTCAATTTTTATTTCTTTATTTTATATTTTATATTTATTATTTTTTTTACTGGTTTTTATTATTTATTTTTTATAATTTTTAAATTTAATTTTAAATTTTTAAATTTTATTTTTATGTTTTTATTTTACTTTATCTTTATTTCTATTTTTATTTTATTTTTCTTTCTTCTCTATTTTTACATTTTTTATTTTGTTTTAAATATTTCCTTTTATTTTATTTTATTTCATTTTATTTTATTTTATTTTATTTTATTTTATTTTATTTTATTTTATTTTTTATTATTAGAGAGGCTCTGCAGAGGGACCTTGACAGGCTGGACAGATGGGAAGAGTCCAAGGGCAGGAGATTGTACACATCCAAGTGCCGGGTTCTGCACATTGGCCACAACAACCCCAGGCAGTGCTACAGGCTGGGGTCAGAGTGGCTGAGAGCAGCCAGGCAGAAAGGGACCTGGGGGTGCTGGTTGATGGTAGGCTGAACATGAGCCTGCAGTGTGCCCAGGCAGCCAGGAGGGCCAACGGCATCCTGGCCTGCATCAGGAGCAGTGTGGCCAGCAGGAGCAGGGAGGTCATTCTGCCCCTGGACACTGCACTGGTTAGGCCACACCTTGAGTCCTGTGTCCAGCTCTGGGCTCCTCAGGTTAGGAAGGATGTTGACTTGCTGGAACGAGTCCAGAGAAGGGCAACGAAGTTGGTGAGGGGTTTGGAGCACAGCCCTGTGAGGAGAGGCTGAGGGAGCTGGGGTTGCTTAGCCTGGAGAGGAGGAGACTCAGGGGTGACCTTATTGCTCTCTACAACTACCTGAAAGGAGGTTGTAGACAGGCAGAGGTTGGTCTCTTCTCCCAGGCAACCAGTACCAGAACAAGAGGACACAGTCTCAAGCTGCACCAGGGGCGGTTTAGGCTGGATGTTAGGAAGAAGTTCTACACAGAGAGAGTGATTGCCCATTGGAATGGGCTGTGCAGGGAGGTGGTGGAGTCACCGTTCAGGAGGAGACTTGATGGGGTGCTTGGTGCCATGGTTTAGTTGTTTTGGAGGGTTGGATTGGTTGATAGGTTGGACACGATGATCTTGGTCTCTTCCAACCTGGTCTGGTCTATTCTATTCTATTCTATTCTATTCTATTCTATTCTATTCTATTCTATTCTATTCTAT
This sequence comes from Melanerpes formicivorus, assembly GCF_026170545.1. NCBI lineage: Eukaryota > Metazoa > Chordata > Aves > Piciformes > Picidae > Melanerpes > Melanerpes formicivorus. The sequence continues at coordinate 2,398,654 of NW_027142406.1, read as the reverse complement.
TCTATTCTGTTTTGTTCTGTTCTGTTCTATACTATACTATACTTTATTATTATTTCTATTTTTATTTTTCTTTCTTCTTTATTTTTATTTTTACTTATTTTTATTTTAAATGGCATTTTCCTTGTTAATCCCTATGGAGTTTCAAGACTTTTTAAATTATTTTCATTATCATTATTCTGTTCCTTTCCATTACTACTTTGGTGTCACACAGAAGGCAGATTGCCATCTGGGAAAGGAGTAGCAGTACCCTCCATTCAGCACAGAAGGGACAGGCAGATCATTAATGATGCCCAAAAGCAGACAGAGTATTTCCTGTCTTAAGCAAAACAGGCAGACAACTGTCATTCAAAGGGAACTGTGGGGGTCACAAAATGCATCTTCAACTATAAACTCACCAGGTTTACTGGAGTAAAATTAGCCATTGGTTTGTATATAATTTGGAATCTTCTCTCTTTATAATGTCTGCCACCTCTGAACAATGATAAATAAAATCCAAAAGAAGTAGAAAAAAAACATAAATTAGAAGGTAGAAATTGTAGAGTCACAGAATTGCCAGGCTTGGAAGAGACCTCAAGGATCATCCAGTTCCACCACACCTGCCATAGGCAGGGACACCTCACACTACAGCAGGTTGTTCAGAGCCACATCCAGCCTGGCCTTAAAAACCTCCAGGGATGAGACTTCCACCACCTCCCTGGACAACCTGTGCCAGTCTCTCACCACCCTCATGGGGAAGAACTTCTTCCTAACATCCAATCTGAATCTACCCACTTCTAGTTTTGCTCCATCCCTCCAAGTCCTATCACTCCCTGACACCCTCAAAAGTCCCTCCCCAGGTTCCTTGTAGCCCCCTTCAGATACTGGAAGGCCACAAGATGGTCTCCTCAGAGCCTTCTCTTCTCCAGACTGAACAGCCCCAACTCAATCTGACCTCATAGGAGAGGAGCTTCAGCCCTCTGATCATGCTCATGGCCCTTCTCTGGACGCATTCCAGCACATCCAGATCCTTTCTGTACTAGGGGCTCCATAACTGGACACAGTACTGTAGGGTGGGGTCTCACCAGAGCAGAGTAGAGGGGGATAATAACCTCCCTCGACCTGCTGGCTCTGCTTCTCTTGATGCAGCCCAGGATGGGATTGGCTTTCTGGGCTGCAAGTGCACAGTGATGGCTTATGTTGAGCTTCTCATCCACCAGCACCCCCAGGTCCTTTTCTTCAGGGCTGCTCTCAAGCCAGTCCCTGCCCAGCCTGTATCAGTGCCTGGGTTTGCCCTGACTGAGCTGCAGGACCTTGCACTTGGTCTTGTTGCACCTCATGAGGTTGTCATGGGCCCACCATATCAAGTTTAATTTTCTTCAGACTCCACCTTTGAAAGGTTCTTGATTTCTGTAATGCAGTATCTGTTGTATTCCTGTTGGGACATGCTGGCAGATATGATTGACACTTTTAAACATTGTATTTATGGTTTTGTTCTCCCTCCACCTAAGAGAGTATTTTTAGAAAGTGGAAATGGAGTAGAAGGGAACACCCAGAAAACTTTCAGCATTGTGCCAGGCTTTGTACAGCCCATAAGTTTTGTCTTGAACAGAGAAGCCAAGGGGCAAGGAAAAAAAAAAAACAAAGAAAAGGGCTGCTGTCAGCTTGGAGGCTTAGTTTAAATCCTAAATCAGCCTCTGTGACAGGAACAAATGCTGAGATACCACAGCAAATTCACAGCTGGCAAAGTTTCAGAGAACAGCCTCAGGGCACCGCTGCTGATTCATTCCTGCACATGAACTGTGAGTAAGGACACGGGAAAGATGTTCAGGGGCTTCTGGGAGTGGGAGAATGTCACTGTCTTCAGCTCAGGGCTGAAGTGGAACTGACTGACTGTCTGTAATCCATTTGCCTTCCAGAGGTCACTAAGGCCAAGCTGGATAGCTGGGGTTGCTTAGCCTGGAGAAGAGGAGGCTCAGGGGAGACCTTCTTGCTCTCTACAACTACCTGAAGGGAGGTTGTAGCCAGGTGGGGATTGGTCTCTTCTCCCAGGCAACCAGCACCAGAACAAGAGGACACAGTCTCAAGCTGTGCCAGGGGAGGTTTAGGCTGGAGGTTAGGAAGAAGTTCTATACAGAGAGATTGGCCACTGGAATGTGCTGCCCAGGGGAGGTGGTGGAGTCACCATCACTGGAGGTGTTTAGGAGGAGACTGGATGGGGTGCTTGGTGCCATGGTTTAGTTGATTAGATGGTGTTGGATGATAGGTTGGACATAATGATCTTGAAGATCTCTTCCAACCTGGTCTATTCTATTCTATTCTATTCTATTCTATTCTATTCTATTCTATTCTATTCTATTCTATTCTATTCTATTCTATTCACAACTCCCAGCTTTCTCAGGTGTGCCACTGTATCGTAGCAGAGAGGATTTGATCTGAAGATTCTTGGGACCCTCACAGTCAAGAAGTTCCTCCTCATGTTGAGCTGGAACCTCCTGTGCTGTAGTTTATATCCATTGACCCTTGTCCTATCACAGGGTACAACTGAGCAGAGTCTGTCCCCTCCCTCTTGACAGCCAGCCCTCAGATATTTATAGACATTGATTAGATCCCCTCTCCTACAGCAGGGTGCATTGTTGTGTGCTAGCAATGGACCCCAGCTGCTGGGTGAGACAAGGGAGAAGACTTTCTCAGCTTTTGAGAATTTTGAATAGTCTTGAGACAACCAAGCCAGCAAATTCTTGTTGTCTCCTGAATAAGTCCCAGGCCTTGCTTAGGTTTACACAAACTTTTTCTAAGGATACCACCCCGGCAGATCGGTTTGCTTTGCAAGGGGTGAGGCTCAGGCAGGCAGGTCTGACCATTGCTGTCAGTGTTTGTATCACTAATTTCACATTATTTTTCATCAGTGCCGTTGTTATTCCTGATGTTTGTATTCTCTTTCTGTTATTCTGTTAAAATCCCTTCATCTCAACCCATGGGGTTGTGTCTTTTTCTCCCAATTTCTTTTTCCCATCCCACTGCAGGGTGGAGGTGGAGCAGGGGCAGTTGTGTGAATGGCTGCACAGGGCATAATGCCAGCTGGGTCTCCTTTATGCTGTGCAACAGAAGGTCTAATCACATAATGGACCGTTGTTTCAGGTATTATTTTCTCCTGTTCCCTGTGTGGCCTTCTGCCCAATGCACTGCAAACTATTCAGACATTAATCCCCTTCTGGGCTTTAAGGGAAACATCCATGAAATAGAAGACTCAAAAGATTCACAAAGACTTACAAATTTCTTTCTATAAGTCACTCTTGGGAGAGGAGAAGGTGAGGCAGAGGGAGCTTAAGGTCAAGCATTTTCATTAGTATTCTGTGTTTAACAAGAATTCTTTAGTACTTGACTCATAGCATTAATGTATAGCCCTCAACAGCAAAGCACAAGTTCAAAGTCATGGCTTCCATTGATTCAATCTGCATTTCATTAAGTCTTCAAGATGCACCTCAGATAGACATTGGCCCAGCTGGAGAGGGAGAAGGGCAATGCAGCTATATCATTGAGGGAGCCTCTACTCCGCTCTGGTGAGACCACACCTGGAGTACTGCATCCAGTTCTGGAGCCCCTAGTACAGGAAGGATCTGGAGGTGCTGGAACGTATCCAGAGAAGGGCCACAAGGATGATTAGAGGGATGGAGCACCTCTGCTATGAGGACAGACTGAGGGAGCTGGGGGTGTTCAGCCTGGAGAAGAACAGGCTCCGGGGAGACCTAATAGTAGCCTTCCAGTACCTGAATGGAACCTACAGGAAGGCTGGAGAGAGACTGTTTACAAAGGCCTGCAGTGATAGGACAAGGAGCAATGGCTTCAAACTAGACAAGAGTAGATTTAGATTGGATGTTAGGAAGTTCTTCACTATGAGGGTGGTGGAACACTGGAACTGGTTGCCTAGGGAGGTGGTTGAGGCCACGTGCCTGGAGACATTCTAGGTGAGGCAGCCTGATCTAGTTGGGATGTCCCTGCTGACTGTGGGGAGGTAGGACTGGATGACCTTTGGAGGTCCCTTCCAGCCTGGACCATTCTATGATTCTATGATTTTGGAGGGAAAAAAAACTAAAATAGAAATACAAACAGAATAAAAGTTAAGAAGCCACCTTGTTTTGTCCACTGTGTCCCCAAAGAAAGGTCCTGGCTTGCTGTCAGGCAACCATGCAATAAATGACACAGTCCCTGCTGACCCCTAGATGTTTTCTCTTTCCATTGACTTAGAGACAGATCGGTTCATGCTCTGATCTTCATAGTGCTTTGTGCTCCCAGTTTCTTGCTGTCATTCCCTTTCTGATTCTGTTCTTCTCTGGAGTCTCTGGGAAAATTTTATCCTTGGCCATGATCTATGAATCAGCTTCTTATCTTCCTGAAGAGCTGACCTCACCTTCTCACTCTGTGATAGGGAAAAAAAAATCACAACTTTTTCTTCACAGTCCTGTAGAAACTTCTGGGGAATAATCAAGGTTACAACCCAAAATTTAAGTTCTCTCTTATTTTCTTAAGTTTTTTTTTTGTTTGGTGTCACAGATAGTCTTTTTTGCTGTCTTTGTTGGTGGTCTCTCTTTAATACATACTTCCTATTCCTCATCTGAAAAGGTTTATTTATCAGCAGGAATTGCATGGTGAGAAGTGAACAGTTTCCTGGATGAGGAGAGGAGAGGAGAGGAGAGGAGAGGAGAGGAGAGGAGAGGAGAGGAGAGGAGAGGAGAGGAGAGGAGAGGAGAGGAGAGGAGAGGAGAGGAGAGGAGAGGAGAGGAGAGGAGAGGAGAGGAGAGGAGAGGAGAGGAGAGGAGAGGAGAGGAGAGGAGAGGAGAGGAGAGGAGAGGAGAGGAGAGGAGAGGAGAGGAGAGGAGAGGAGAGGAGAGGAGAGGAGAGGAGAGGAGAGGAGAGGAGAGGGGAGAAAAAATACAAGAAAAGACAAAAATTAAAAGAAAGAAAAAAAAAACAAATGAAAAGAGAGAAGAGAAGAGAAGAGAAGAGAAGAGAAGAGAAGAGAAGAGAAGAGAAGAGAAGAGAAGAGAAGAGAAGAGAAGAGAAGAGAAGAGAAGAGAAGAGAAGAGAAGAGAAGAGAAGAGAAGAGAAGAGAAGAGAAGAGAAGAGAAGAGAAGAGAAGAGAAGAGAAGAGAAGAGAAATTAACCAAGTTGGAAAAGACCTTTGAGATCATCCATTCCAACCTATCACCCAACACCATCTAATCAACTCAACCATGGCACCAAGTACCCCATCCAGTCTCTTCCTAAGCACCTCCAGTGATGGTGACTCCACCACCTCCCTGGGCAGCACATTCCAATGGCCAGTCTCTCTTTCTGTGAAGAACTTCTTCCTGTTAAGGGTTGGAAGGGATCTCTGGGGATTACTGAGTCCAAAACCCCTGCTAGAGCAGGACCATCAATCTAGGACAGGTTGCACAGGAATGCATCCAGATGGGTCTTGAAAGTCTCCAGAGCAAGAGATCCACAACCCCTTGGGTAGCCTGTTCCAGTGGAGGTGAGGAGAAAGTTCTTCACAGAGAGTGTTGTTAGCCAGTGGAATCTGCTGCCCAGTCACTGTCCCTGGAGGTGTTCAAAAAAGGATTAGAGGTGGCACTTGGTGCCATGGTTTGGTAGTCATGAGGTGTTGGGTGACAGACTGAACTTGATCTTTGAGGTCTTTTCCAACCTTATTGATTCTATGATTCTATGACTCTATGAATATTTATATCCCTTGTTTAAACCCATGGAATAGAAAACAAGATTTAAGCTCATCAAAGCTAATGAAGTCAAATGAATATTGAACACGTTTTTATCCTCTGCATGGACAAGCCATAGAGGAGAATAAATGATTTTACTAGTACTTTTTTTATGGCTGTTTTCCCACAGGAGGAAAGAACAATGAGATTATGAAGGTCCGGGCTCTGCTTTCAAGCTCCAGAAAAGGTGGTGCTGCACCAGCACAGGCTCTTCCAACACTGTAGCCCATCTTTGTGTTCTAGCATCTCTAACCTACTGTCTTTTTCCCAGTTTTCCATCTTTCTCTCTCACTGTTTCATGTACCAGTCATATTGTATTATGTAAAATGTTTATTCCTAGCTCCTCAGGCATGCCCTTCTATTTTTAACATATATTTCTTGCTTCTCTCCTAGATTATTGCTTTCAGTCCTACATTACTTTGGCCACTGGCAGTCCAATTTTCCTCTTCCAGACATTTCCAGTCCTGTTTTCCCCCGTCCCTGTCTTCTAGCCTAGTCAGTCCTAGCACTTGAAAAGAGCTGAACTGTTTTGTTTGGAATTTTCCAGAAGAATTCAGCCTGAGGCAGCTATGAAGTATATGGAATTTCAGCCTAAATGGTTAAAGTCTGGCAAAGTTTTATGCAACTTAAAAGAAGGTCTTTAATAATAAGCAGCTCTACTAGCCAAATCTGTACAAATCCTAATCTGGCTGCCTTTGAAGTCAGTGGTAGAAGTCCCAATGGGATCATTAATGTTCAAACTTTGTAATACAGTAAGCAAGTAAGTACATGCTGAAAGTGCTTTGTGGATTGGACAGCAATTAAACATGAGAATGTACCTTTGTATTCACTACTTTCACTTCCATTTTATACATGTAGCCCAGCCAGCAAAACCTGTGGAATCTCTCTATAAAACTTCTCATTGAACAAGGTGGGCACACATGTTGGACTTCCAAACCTATGGAAAGAGAAGACAATTGATAAACTGGTGTTCCTGCATGGAACATTCTAAATGGTTTTGCCCTACACTTTAGAAGGCACTGTCCTTTGGTGTGGCTTTACTGAGTAGAATCATAGAATTGCTAGTGTTGGGAAAGGACCTCAAGGAGCATCTAGTTCCAACCCCCTTGCCATGGGCAAGGAAACCTCACACCAGATCAGATTGCTCAGAGCCACATCTGGCCTTAAAAACCTCCAGGGATGAGGCTTCTACCACCTCCCTGGGCAACCTGTTGCAGTGTCTTACCACCCTCATGGGGAAGAATTTCTTCCTAGCAGCATTTCAGTTTGTAAGTGGTTTCAGCCTGAGCTCCAAGTAGCATGGGAGAGAGGAACAAGATCATTTTGCCTTTGTGGGGTCGATCAAAATTTCCCCCCAACTAATTTGGAGAAACTACCCCCCAGAATAAAATTGCCAGAGTAGCTCAGAAGGTTTGGGGAGCAAATGAAGCTGTATTTAGGAGCAAACTAAAATCTAGATATATGGAATGCAATGAATATATACAAAATATACAATATATGTATTATATATATTTACAATTTATAAACAACATAGAAACTCCTCAGCCCCCCCTGGATGGACCCATGGGGACCAGACTCATTCACTTCCTTCTCCTTCCCCACTCCCTCCCTCCTTCCTGTTACCTCACACAGTAGTCAAAACAGAGATACCCCTGGCCAGGCCATGGGGGAGAGAGAGGGGAGTTTCAAACATCTACATCCCCACTAGCAAGCCAATGAATTATACGGCCCTTATCATTATTTTCCTTTTGTATCCATTGTCAATAATTTTACTTTCAGTCTTTGCAGTCAGGCACTAGGCCAAAGTTCCCCCTTCAAACTCTAACACTTTGTATTCATATCTTAATCCAAATAAACTAAAAGTCTCTTTCATGCTTTTCCTATGGAGGACAAATCATAGAATCATAGAATTGCTAGGGTTGGAAGGGACCTCAAGGATCAGCCAGTTCCAACTCCCCTGCCACGGGCAGGGACACCTCACACTACAGCAGGTTGCTCACAGCCACATCCAGCCTTGCCTTCAAAACCTCCAGGGACGAGGCTTCCACCACCTCCCTGAGCAACCTGTGCCAGTCTCTCACCACCCTCATGGGGAACAACTTCTTCCTAACATCCAATCTGAATCTACCCACTTCTATTTTTTTTCCCATGCCCCTAGTTCTATCACTCCCTGACACCCTAAAAGTTCCCTCCACAGCTTTCTTGTGCTCATGTAGGGCAGGTTACAATCTAGCAACCTTGGGCAATGTGGCCAGGACAGACCAAAAACAAACCAAACAAAACACAAGTGAAGAAAATAATTGATGAAGGTGGAATTAAAGAACATCAAACCAAAGCAGTGGCAACATGTTGTAAGGTTGTGACACAGAGATGGTTAAGGGTTCAAAGAACTCCAAGGCAGAGCTGTGGGGGACTCATGAATTATGCAGATGCAGAGTCTTTTTCTGCAGTGCAGCCTCTCCAACTCTGCAATCCCCTACACACGTCTTAGTTCCCAAACTGTAACTTGGCCACGGACATAGACAATAGAAGTCAAAATTTTCCCTTTGTTACCACAGTGATGAGATCTCCATTGCCTGGAGAAGAGGAGGCTCAGGGGGAGACCTTATTGCTGTCTACAACTACCTGAAAGGAGGTTGTAGCCAGGTGGGGGTTGATCTCTTCTCCCAGGCAACCAGCACTGGAACAAGAGGACACAGTCTCAAGCTGTGCCAGGGGAGGTTTAGACTGGAGGTGAGGAGAAAGTTCTTCACAGAAAGAGTAATCGGCCATTGGAATGTGCTGCCCAGAGAGGTGGTGGAGTCACCATCCCTGGATGTATTCAAAGAGAGATTGGATGTAGCACTTGGAGCAATGGTTTTGTTGTCCTGAGGTGTTAGGTATTAGATAATAGGTTGGACTTTATGATCTTTGAGGTCTTTTCCAACATGACTGATTCTATGATTCTGTGATTCTGATTCTATGATGTGTGCTCTCTATGCAGTTTGTGCTGTATTATCTGGAAAAGCACAGTTTTCCCTGCTCTGCTTTTCAGTGCCAGTACTTTCATACTCGTAACAGTTGCTCTCTTGTTCTGGAAGAGGCTTCAGATTATTTTCCTTGCTCCCGTTGTAAGGTGTCTGGCCCAAAGTTACACATCATACAGGGATGTTATTCTACTCTTTGGAATGGGCCACGTCACTTCAGGCTCTTTTGGAACTTAATAAATCCTAGGGTATTTTTTTCCCTTCTATCACATTCAGCTCAGATATATTATTTTAGATGTATGCAAATTAATATACCATAATCAAGGACATAATGAGAAATAAATGATGTGGCTATGGAAACAGCATAAAAACTATCTAACAGCTTTCTTTTTCTTGTTTTTCCCCAGATAGGAAATTGTTTCTATAATGCCCTTTGGCAACAAAGAACTAACTTTACATTTTCCTTACGAATCCTATAGTGGCTATTCTGAGTATCATAATTGTGGCACAGGCTCACAGGCTCACAGGATGTCAGGGGTTGGAAGGGACCCAAAGAGATCACCGAGTCCAACCCCCTTGCCAGAGCAGGACCATACAATCTAGCTCAGGTCACAGAGGAACGCATCCAGATGGCCCTTGAAAGTCTCCAGAGAAGGAGACTCCACAACTTCTCTGGGCAGCCTGTTCCAGTGCTCTGTCACCCTTACAGTAAAGAAGTTCCCTCTTGTGTTGAGGTGGAACTTCCTGTGCTGTAGCTTACATCCATTGCTCCTTGTCCTGTCACAGGGAGCAAGTGAGAAGAGGCTGTGCTCTCCTTCCTGACCCCCAGCCCTCAGATATTTATAAACATTTATTAAACCTCCTCTAAGTCTTCCCTTTTCCAGGCTAAAAACCCCAGGTCCCTCAGCCTCTCCTCACCAGGCAGTGCTCCAGCCCCCTGATCATCCTCATAGCCCTCCACTGGACCCTCTCCACGAGATCCCTGTCCCTCTTGAACTGGGGAGCCCCAAAACTGAACACAATACTCAAGATGAGGTCTCAGCAGGGCAGTGTCAGGAGTAGGGAAGTGACTGTCCCCCTGTACTGAGAAGTAGTGGTGCCACACTCCAGTACTGTGTTCACTTCGGGGCAACTGAGTACAAGAAGGACATTGGTATGCTGGAGTGGGTGGAAAGAAGAGCAAGTAAGATGCTGAAGGGCCTAGAGAATGAGAAGAGTGGTGGAAGGAACTGGCACTGTTCAGTGTGCAGAAGAGGAGGCTGAGGGGAGACCTTATTGTCCTCTACAACTACCTGAAACGACAATGTAGTGAGGTAGGTGCTGGCCATAGAGTCAGAGAATCATAGAACGATTTGGGTTGGAAATGACCTCCAAAGGTCATCCAGTCCAACCCCCTCTGCAGTCAGCAGGGACATCCTCAACTAGATCAGGTTGCCCAGAGCCCTCTTGAACCTCACCTTGAATATCTCCAGGGATGGGACCCCAACCACCTCCCTGGGCAACGTGCTCCAGTGTTCCATTACCCTCAAGGTAAAGAACCTGTTCCTAACATCCAATCTAAATCTGCTCTTCACTAATTTGAAGCCATTGTCCCTCATCCAATCACTGCAGGCCTTTGTAAACAGCCTCTTTCCAGCCTTCTTGTAGGCTCCCTTCAGGTACTGGAAGGATGCTATTAGGTCTCCCTGGAGCCTCCACTTCTCCAGACTGAATAACCTCAGCTCTCTCAGCCTGTCCTTGTATCAAAGGTGCTCCAACCCTCTAATCGTTTTCATGTCCCTCCTCTGGACCCTCTCCATCAGGTCCATGTCCTTCCTATATTGAGGCCTCCAGACCTGCACACAGTACTCCAGGTGAGGTCTCACCAGAGCAGAGCAAAGTGGAAGAATCACCTCTGTCTCTGCTGGCCATGGTTCTTTTGATGCAGCCCAGGATGTGCTTTGCCTTCTGGGCTGCAAGCTCACACTGCCTGCTCATGTCTCACAGGTAATTAGCAATAGAACAAGAGAGAATGATCTCAAGCTGCACCAGGGTAGGTTAAGGTTAGACACTAGGAAAAATGTTTTCACTGAAAGTGTGGTCAAACATTGGAGCAGGCTGCCCAGAGAGGTGGTGGTTGAGTCATGATCATTGGATGTGTTTAAAGGTCATACAGATGTGGTGCTTCCCAATATGGTTTGATGTTGGACTTGGTAGAGTTAATGGTTAATAGTTGAACCTGATGATCTCAAGGGTCTTTTCTAACCTGAATTACTCTATGGTTCTAATTTATAAGTAATCTTCTTTACTACTCACTGCTGACTTCTTCCAGATTGGTATTGAAGTTTGAAAGACTTGTTTGTGGTCTGACTTTTACACTGGAAAGCTCATTAACAAGGTTAGTCTTCTTCATATTGGTGTAATTAAACTCAGAACTGGATCCAAAGCATTTGCTGCTTGCTGTAGTTTCTCAGATCCTCATTAATCAGAACACAGTCCTCTCCAGAGCTCTCCCCAGTACAAAATTGGTTCCTTTCTTTGTGCCAAAGAAAATTATCTCCAGGTTCAGTTAGCCTAATTATGTTAGACAAATTGTTAATTAATTTTCTCATCCATGTTTCAGGATTCTTGTATCAGTGTAGAAACCAAATTGCAGCCTACCTTCCACAGTTTAGCTGGTTGCAGACACACTTTTTAATTAGTAAATGCAAATTTCCTTGTTGCTTGTTGCTTGTTGCTTTTTCTCTAAAGGACTCTCTCTGTCCTCTTTTTCATTGCCAATGCTTTCCTACTCCAACAGATGCTCTCTTGTTCTGTAAGAGGCTTCGGATTATTTTCCTTGCTCCCTTCATAACATGTCAGGTCCAAAGTTACACAATGTGCAGGGATGTTATTCTACTCTCTGGAAATTCAGAAGTGCTCACTTTCCACATTGTTTCCAACAGTGCTGCCACTGTTTAGGCAGCAGGAGCTTTTTCTCCCTTTTTGGGGGGAAGATTTTTCAGCCATCATTTGGAATTAAACAGAATGGCTCAGAAAAAGCCTACAGCTGTGCCAGTTACTTTTAATAAGATGATCCCCCCCCACACCCCTTCCTCTCTCCAGGGCTGCCAGGTCTATCAAAGATGACTTCAGGGCCCTGGGAGATCTGGTTGAGGGGTCAGGCGCACAAATAATTTTTTCGTCTATACCCTCAGTTGCAGGAGGGAATATCATAAGGAACAGGTCAGCAGCTGCAGTCAACAAGTGGCTTAGAGGCTGGTGCAGTCAAAAGAATTTTGGGTTTTTCGGTCTTGAAAATCTTTCTACTGCACCAGGTCAGCTGGCAACAGATGGAGCACATCTGTCCCAGAGGAGGGGTAAGATCAGAGTGTACGAGAACGGCCTGTCCCTCAAAGGGAGAAAGATTCTAGGAAGGGAATTGGCAGGTCTCATAGATAGGGCTTTAAACTAGTTTCGAAGGGGGAAGGGGCTGAAACCAGTCCCCCCAGGCAGGAGTCTGGGGGTGAGAAGCCAGAGCCAGAGGTGAAACCAGCAGCCCAGCTGAAGTGCATGTACACTAATGCACGAAGCATGGGCAACAAACAAGAGGAGCTGGAAGCCTTGCTGCAGCAGGAAAGTTATGATGTAGTTGCCATCACAGAGACGTGGTGGGATGACTCACATGACTGGAGTGCTGCAATTGACGGCTACAGGCTCTTCGGGAGAGACAGGCGAGGAAGAATGGGTGGAGAGGTGGCCCTGTACGTCAGGAAGGCACCAGGTGCCATTGAGACGGAGATCAGGGACCATCAGGTTGAGTGCCTGTGGGTGGGAATTAGAGGGAAGGCCAACAGGGCTGACATCCTGGTTGGAGCCTGTTATAGACCACCCAACCAGGAGGAGGATGTTGATGAGTCATTCTATACGCAGCTTAAGGCTGTCTCAAGATCGCCTGACCTTGTTCTCATGGGTGACTTCAACTTGCCTGATATCTGCTGGGATCTTAACACAGCAGAGAGGAGACAGTCTAGGAGGTTCTTAGAATGCATGGAGGACAGCTTCTTATCCCAGGTGCTGCGAGAGCCTACCAGGGGCAAGGCTATGCTTGACCTCCTCTTCACCAACAGGGAAGGGCTGGTGGGCGATGTGGTGGTCGGAGGGTGTTTGGGGTCCAGTGACCACGAGATAATTGAATTCTCATTATTTGGTCAAGCTAAGAGGGGTAGCAAGAAGACCTCCACTCTGGATTTCCGGAGGGCAGACTTCAGGCTACTCAAGGAACTACTTCAGAGGGTTCCTTGGGATAAAGCCCTTAAAAACAAAGGGGTCCAGGAGAGCTGGACCTACTTCAAGGAAGAATTGTTGAAGGCTCAGGGACAGGCTGTGCCAATGTGCCGGAAGATAAGCCGCCGGGGCAGGCAGACAGCCTGGATGGGCAATGAACTTTTAATGGAACTGAGGGAAAAAAGAGGGTGTATCACCTTTGGAAGAAAGGTGAGGCAACCCATGAAATATTTAAGGATGTTGCTAGGTCTTGTAGGAAGAAAATTAGAGAGGCAAAAGCACATTTGGAGCTTAGACTGGCCTCTGCTGTGAAGGACAACAAAAAGTCCTTCTATAAATACATTAATAGCAAGAGGAAGAGCAGAGACAACCTCCACTCCTTGGTGGACACGTAGGGGAACGTTGTGACAAGGGATGAGGAAAAGGCAGAGATACTTAACACCTTCTTTGCCTCAATTTTTACTAGCAGGACAGAATGTCTTCCAGAGAGCTGGCCTCCAGAGCTGGCAGAAGGAGCCAGGGAGCAGCAAAGTTTTCCTCTGTTCCAGAATGGGGTAGTTGGTGATCTGCTCAGCCGCTTGGATCCCCACAAGTCCATGGGACCAGATGGGATCCATCCTAGGGTGCTGACAGAGCTGTCAGAGGATCTGGCCAAGACGCTCTCCACCATTTTCCAGCAGTCCTGGCTCACTGGAGATGTCCCAGAGGACTGGAAGCTGGCCAACGTGGTGCCCATCCATAAGAAGGGCCGGTTGGATGAGCCAGGGAATTATAGGCCTGTCAGCCTGACCTCAGTGCCAGGCAAGATCATGGAACAGGTCATCCTGAGTGCAATCACATAGCACTTAGAGGATGGCCAAGGGATCAGGCCTAGCCAGCATGGATTTCGGAAGGGCAGGTCCTGCCTGACCAACCTGATCTCCTTCTAGGATCAGGTGACCTGCCGGGTGGATGTGGGGAGGCCTGTGGATGTAGTCTACCTGGACCTCAGCAAGGCCTTTGACACCGTCCCCCATAGCAAACTCCTGGCCAAACTGTCAGTCCATGGCTTGGATGGGAGCACACTGCGATGGGTTAGGAACTGGCTGGATGGCCGAGCCCAGAGAGTGGTGGTGAATGGTGCCACAGCCAGCTGGCAGCCAGTCACTAGTGGTGTGCCCCCGGGATCAGTGCTGGGCCCTGTGCTCTTTAACATCTTTATTGATGATCTGGATGAGGGCATTGAGTCTATCATCAGTAAATTTGTGGACAACACCAAGCTGGGGGCAGGAGTTGATCTGCTGGAGGGTAGTGAGGCTCTGCAGAGGGACCTCCACAGGCTGGACAGATGGGCATGAGATTGAACACATCCAAGTGCTGGGTTCTGCACATTGGCCACAACAACCCCATGCAGTGCTACAGGCTGGGGTCAGAGTGGCTGGAGAGTGGCCAGGCAGAGAGGGACCTGGGGGTGCTGGTTGATGGCAGGCTGAACATGAGCCTACAGTGTGCCCAGGCAGCCAAGAAGGCCAATGGCATCCTGGTCTGCATCAGGAACAGTGTGGCCAGCAGGAGCAGGGAGGTCATTCTGCCCCTGTACACTGCACTGGTTAGGCCACACCTCCAGTACTGTGTCCAGTTCTGAGCTCCTCAGTTTAGGAAGGAGGTTGACTTGCTGGAACGAGTCCAGAGAAGGGCAACAAAGTTGGTGAGGGGTTTGGAACACAAGCCCTATGAGGAGAGGCTGAGGGAGCTGGGGCTTCTTAGCCTGGAGAAGAGGAGACTCAGGGGTGACCTTATTGCTCTCTACAACTACCTGAAGGGAGGTTGTAGACAGGCAGAGGTTGGTCTCTTCTCCCAGGCAGCCAGCACCAGAACAAGAGGACAGTCTTAGGTTGTGCCAGGGGAGGTTCAGGCTGGAGGTCAGGAGGAAGTTTTACACAGAGAGAGTGATTGCCCACTGGAATGGGCTGCCCGGGGAGGTGGTGGAATCGCCATCCGTGGAGGTGTTCAGGAGGAGACTTGACAGTGTGCTTGGTTGCATGGGTTAGTTGATTAGGTGGTGTTGGATGATAGGTTGGATGCGATGATCTTGAAGGTCTCTTCCAACCTGGTCTATTCTATTAATTCTATTCTATTCTATTCTATTCTATTCTATTCTATTCTATTCTATTCTATTCTATTCTATTCTATTCTATTCTATTCTATTCTATTCTTTCTATTTCTTTTGCCCTGAAGCTTTTTCCCAGCCACCATGATCTTCTTGTATTGCCATGATTCTGCAGGGATCTTTTCCTGCTTTTCTTATGCTTTTTTGTTGTTGTTGAAGGGCTAACATTGCCTCCTGATTAAGGGATTCATAATGGAATCACAGAATCGTAGAATGACTTGAGTTAGAAGGGATATTAGAGATCGTCTAGTTCCAACCTCCTGCCATGTACAGGAGCATCTCCTACTAGGCCAGATTGCTCAAAGCCTCATCTTGTGTGGTCTTAAATCCTTCAAGGGATGACACATCCACAACATTTCTGGGCAACCAATTTCAATGTCTCACCACCCTCATAGTAAAGAACTTCTTCCTAATGTCTAATCTAACTCTACTCTGCTTTGGTTTAAAACCACTACCCCTTGCCCTGTCACCACATGCCCTTACAAACAGACCCTCTCCAGCTTTCCTGCAGGACTCCTTCAGGTACTGGAAGTTCACTATAAGTTCTCCCTGGAACCTTTTCTTCTCCAGGCAGAACAGACCCAACTCACTCAACCTGCCCTTATAGAAGAGGTGTTCCAGCCCTCTGATCATCTTTGTGGCACTCCTCTGAACCTGCCCCAACATGCCCATGTCCTTGTGTGACAGATCCAGAGCTGGATGCAGTACTCCATGTGGGGTTTCTGACACAAAGGCTTGGGTACCCAGGCAACAGCTGACCTTACTCTTAAAGACTGAGGCAAAGAAGGTGTTAAGAACACAGAGACCTGCTGGAGAGAATCTAACTGAGACATGAGGATGATTAGGACACTTGAGCATCTCCCCTGTGAAAAGACACTGAAATCCCTGGGGCCATTTAGTCTTGGGAAGAGAAGACTGAGAGGGGATCTGATCAATGTCTATGAATACCTGAGGGGTGGGTGTCAAGTGGAGAAGGCCAAGCTCTTTTCAGTGGTGCACAGTAATAAGACAAAATCAACAAGTACAAGCTTGAATATAGATTTCACCTCAATATGAGAAGAAACTCCTTTACAGTAAGAGTAACAGAGCACTGGAAGAGGCTGCCCAGAGAGGTTGTGGAGTCTCCTTCTATGGAGACTTTCAAAACACACCTGGATGCATTTCTATGCGGGCTACCCTGGATGATCCTGCTCTGGCAGGGGGGATTGGACTCGATCTCTGGAGGTCTTTTCCAACCTCTAATGTACTCTGTGGTAAATGCTTCTTACACCTTTTTTTTTTGAAAGCCTGCCCTAGTAATAGAATAGAATAGAATAGAATAGAATAGAATAGAATAGAATAGAATAGAATAGAATAGAATAGAATAGAATAGAATTAACCAGGTTGGAAGAGAACTTTGAGATCATCGAGTCCAACCTATCACCCAACACCATCTAATCAACTAATGCATGGCACCAAGCACCCCATCCAATCTCTTCCTAAGCACCTCCAGTGATGGTGACTCCACCACCTCCCTGGGCAGCATATTCCAATGGCCAATCTCTCTTTCTGGGAAGAACTTCTTCCTAACATCCAGCCTAAACCTCTCCTGGCACAGCTTGATACTGTGTCCTCTTGTTCTGGTGATGGTTGCCTGGGAGAAGAGACCAACCCCCATCTGGCTACAAACTCCCTTCAGGCAGTTGTAGACAGCAAGAAGGTCTCCCCTGAGCCTCCTCTTCTCCAGGCTAAGCAACCCCAGCTCCCTCAGCCTCTCCTCACAGGGCTGTGCTCCAGACCCCTCCCCAGCTTTGTTGCCCTTCTCTGGACACCTTCCAGCAGCTCAACATCTTAATTAAACTGAGTGGCCCAGAACTGGACACAGGATTCAAGGTGTGGCCTAACCAGTGCTGATTACAGGGTGGAATGACTTCCCAGTGTGCTGGCCACACTATGCCTGACCCAGGCCAGGATGCCATTGGCTTTCTTGGCCACCTGGGCACACTGCTGGCTCATGTTCAGCCTACTATCAACCAGTACCCCCAGGTCCCTCTCTGCCTGGCCACCCTCCAGCCACTTTGATAAATCTGAACAATTAATTCTCATGGCAGCTGTAAATGGGACATCATTAACCATGTCATATGATATAATATTAAGCAATTCTACACCACCAGCCAAGAGGAAACATCAGTATGGTCAGAACATGGCAACATAAATGCATACAAACATATAGGATTGTATCTCACGTGCCAGTGTCCTGCTAATTTTCAGGACACTTCTTGCAGTGTCATTAGGCAGAGGATACCTGATCTCTCGTGAATCCTGCAAGAGCCAACTTCTCTTTGGCCTGCTGTGCATAAACGTTGCTATAGGACTGCTCTAGCAGCTAGTGAAGCAAGCCAGGGTTCTGAAATCCACTTCTCCAGAGGCAAGAGCTGGCTCAGCATGACACACACAGCGAGCTCAAAGAGCATACTTAATATTGTAATTTTTAAAAGGTAGAAGCCAATATAAATCCTCTAGTAAATTACAAAGCCCATTAAAAATACAAACTATTTATTGCTTTTAAGGATAGGAAACTTGATCTCACAGTAAAGCCATGCAACTGAGACTTTTAAGACTGTAATGAAACCAATTTTTGCAAGTGTTTATGGCCCTTACCCTCAAAGATATTTAGGGACTTAAACTAATGGAAGCTGTATCCTGAAATACTACTCAGGCTAACTACTAGGTGTTTACCTATCCAGCTGCCTTCAGTGTCAATACATGTGCAAGTACTTTTAAGAGATGAAGCCTGCAGGGTAGTGAGGCAGATCTCCCCTTCTTAGCAGTTTTGTAAGTGATAGCCATCCATTAGCCAACAAGGTGCAGGCAGACTTGTCAGACGGGTAGGCTTATGAAAAGCACACTGAAAGAGATCACATCCTTTAGAAGCTCCCAGGATAGCATTGATGTATGCAAAGATGAGTACTGAAAACATGAAAGTAATTGTGAAATTAGTAAACTAAACTATTGAGCAAGCAGTTGCGTGGTGCTTAGCTACCAGCTGAGATTAAACCACATGAAGAGGTCAGGGAGACTTTAAGCTAATATCTAAACAAGATCTAAACAAGATATTGACAGGCTGCACAAATGTGCAGACTCCAAGGGCATGCGATTTACAACACCTAAGCGTCAGGTTCTACACATTGGCCACAGCAACCCCATGCAGTGCTACAGACTGGGGACAGAGTGGCTGGAGAGCAGCCAGGCAGAAAGGGATTTGAAGGTACTGGTTGACAGCTGGCTGAACACGAGCCAGCAGTGTGCCCAGGTGGCCAAGAAGGCCAATGGCATCCTGGCCTGCATCAGGAATAGTATAGCCAGCAGGAGCAGGGAAGTCATTCTGCCCCTGTACTCAGCACTGGATAGGTCACACTGTGAGTAATGTGTCCAGTTCTGGGCTCCTCAATTCAAGAAAGATGTTGGGATGCTGGAAGGTGTCCAGAGAAGGGCAGCAAGGCTGGGGAGGGGTCTGGAGCACAAGCCCTCTAAGGGGAGGCTGGGGTTGTTTAGTCTGGAGAAGAGGAGGCTCAGAGGAGACCTTATTGCTCTCTACGACTACCTGAAGGAGGTTGTAGCCAGGTGGGGGTTGGTCTCTTCTCCCAGGCAACCAGCACCAGAACAAGAGGACACAGTCTCAAGCTGTGACAGGAGAGGTTTAGACTGGATGTTAGGAAGAAATTCTTCCCAGCAAGAGAGATTGGCCATTGGAATGTGCTGCCCAGGGAGGTGGTGGAGTCACCATCCCTGGAGGTGTTTAAACAGAGCCTGGATGAAGCATTTGGTGCCATGGGTTAGTTGATTAGATGGTGTTGGGTGATAGGTTGGACTCGGTGATCTCGAAGGTCTTTTCCAACCTGGTTAATTCTGTATTCTAAGAGTACTGCCCAGCATCTTGCCATTTTTACTTCTCTCCCTTGTGAGAAGTCTTTTTCCTTAGGAATCTACTTTGCCATAACTAGTTTTGAAATTGCCATAACTAGTTATTCTGGGATCAGTTCTCTCTCTCTCTGGCACTTCCTCCCTTTGATTTATTTATAAAATACCTTATGCTCCTTAATTCTTTTGCCTGGCAGCAATAGTTTGCTCTGAATGACTTCACTGTCAATGTTCCTGCAAAGTTTTACACTTCTAAGCCACATGCAAATTTTCTGACATTTTCCAACAGTTTATGCAAATACAAGGAACTTGTTATTAAAAACCCAAACCAAACAAAACAAAACAAAAAGAATGAAGAAAAAAGTTACAAGAGTTTTCCATTTGCAGCAGAAAGTCCATGGCATAGGACTGTGATGCATCCTGGGCTGCATCAAAGGAAGCATGGCCAGCAGATCCAGAGAGGTGATTCTGACACTTTGCTTTGCTCTGGTGAGACCTCACCTGGAGTACTGCGTACAGGCCTGGAGCCTTCAGTACAAGAAGGACATGGAGCTGGTGAAGTGGATGTAGAAGAGAGTCATTAAAATGATCAGGACAGGCTGAGGGAGCTGGGGTTGTTTAGCCTGGAGAAGAGGAGGCTCCGGGGAGACCTAGTAGCAGCATTCCAGTACCTGAAGAGGCCCTGCAAAAGGGATGGAGACTGTTTACAAAGGCCTGCAGTGATAGGACAAGGGGCAATGGCTTCAAATTAGAAAAGATTGGATGTTAGGAAAAAGTTCTTTCCTATGAGGGTGGTGGAACACTGGAACAGGTTCCCCACACAGGGGGGTGGGGACCCATCCCTGGAGATAATCAAAGTGAGGCATGGCAGGGCTCTGGGCAACCTGATTGAGTGGAGGATGTCCCTGCTATCTGCAGAGAGGGTTGGGTTAGATGACCTTTGGAGGTCCCTTCCAACCCAGGCCATTCTGTGATTCCATGATTGATGCAACTTTGTAAATTACTTCTGGACCACTGGCGTCCTAAACTGGGAGAGCACTGTGTGGCATCCCGCACAAACACATCATGCTTTCATACAGAATAACAGAGAAATTGCTCCTTGATGCTCGTAGCATCCTATAGCAGTCATCATGACTCTATTTGCTGTATGGGTCCTGAAATTGCTTTAAGGTGCAGCATAAGCATTGCTGAAAATTCAGCCCTGCCTCTTTGAAGACTAAGTGTACCAAGGTGCCTGCCAGTTATGTGAGCCCAAATGACTATTTCCATCTTGAGCACAACCCCTACAGCAACCCTTCTTTGTGTGGTTGTTTGTCTTCATTGTCTTCACATCTTGTGGCCTTTGCAGGCCTCATGGTAAAATTTCCAGGTACATCTGGGCTTTGAGAGACTATCACTGATTAGGCTACACCTTGAGTCCTGTGTCCAGTTCTGGGCTCCACAATTTAAGAAGCACATTGGGACACTTGAAGGTGTCCAGAGAAGGGCAATGAGGCTGGGGAGGGGTCTGAAGCACAGCCCTGTGAGGAGAGGCTAAGGGAGTTGGGGTTGCTTAGACTAGAGAAGAGGGAGCTCAGGGGAGACCTTATTGCTCTCTACAACAACCTGAAGGGAGGTTGTAGCCAAGTGGGGGTTGGTCTCTTCTCCCAGGCAACCAGCACCACTCAAGATGTGCCAGGGGAGGTTTAGGCTGGAGGTGAGGAGAAAGTTCTTCCCAGAGAGAGTTTTCAGCCATTGGAATGTGCTGCCCCCGGAGGTGGTGGAGTCACCATCCCTGGAGGTGTTCAAGAGGGGTTTGGATGTGGCACTTGGTGCCATGATTTAGTTAGTCATGAGGTATTGGGTGACAGATTGGACTAGATGATCTCTGAGGTCTTTTCCAGCCTATTGATTCTGTGATTCTGTTATTCCATGATTCTGTAATTCTATGATTCTATGATCAAAACAGCAGTTGCAGGTCTTCATGTGGTCTCCACTTGTCTACTCCCAAGAATATTGTATCATTTGCCATGTTAGGTGAGAAAAGTTGTATTTAGCTTACCAGCAAGGAAAGCCATTCAACGCCATATGAAATAGCTATTCCTTTAAGGAATAAACTGAGCTTAAATTGCAGATGTTCTTATGCTTTCTCACATAATTTGCTGCTCAGCATGGGTGTGTGTAGTCAAAGATCCACACAGTTCTTCAAGGAAGCAGGCTGTTTTCACAGAACCTTATTTAATAAAAAGCTATTTGAACAATCCCTTTCCAGAGGCTGCTATCAAAGAAGCACATTTGCACCAACAGGATATCCACTTTGTTATCCAACTCCCATTGCAACAGATGGAGTGCAGCAATTAGATGTTATCTCATAGAGGACCATCTGAATTCTATTAGCTGACGCCTTTGCTGAAACTGAAGCTGAAGAATGCACAGGAGCATTGCTACTGAGTGTGATTTCACACATCAAATGAGATCCTTCATCTTACTTTTGTCAGCCAGGGTAAATGTAATCATAGTGAAAATTTCCTATGATGAACTGCCATTGTATTGAAGCCTTTCGGGGTTAGAACCTGAACAATACTTAGAATTCATAGATCCATAGAATGGTTTAGGTTGGAAAGGACCTTAAAGCTCATCTAGTTCCAACCCCCCCTGCCATGGGCAGGGACACCTTCCACTAGATCAGGTTGCTCAAGGCCTCATCCAGCCTGGCCTTGAACACTTCCACGAAGGGAGCATTCATTACTTCCCTGGGAAATCAGCTCCAGTGTCTCACCCCCCTCACTGTAAATAATTTCTTTCTAATATCTAGTCTAAGTTTATCCTCCTCAAATTTAAAGCTCTTCCCTCTTGTCCTATCACCACAAGCCCTTTCAAAAAAATCCCTGCCTGTCTTTCTCACAGGACCCCTTCAGGTACTGGAAGGCCACTGTAAGGTCACCCCAGAGCCTTCTTTTCTCCAGGCTGAACTGCCTCAACTCTCACAGCCTGTCCCTATCAGGGAGGTTCTCCATTCCTCTGATCATCTTTGAGGCCCTCCTCTGGACCTGCTCCAGCAGTTCAATGTCCTTCTTATACTGTGGGCACCAGAACTGGATGCAGTACTCCAGGTGGGGCGCCATGAGAGCAGAGTAGATGGGGAGAATCATCTCTCTTGTTTTGATACAGCTCAGGACATGGTTTGCCTTCTGGGATGCAAATACT
Source organism: Melanerpes formicivorus (assembly GCF_026170545.1). Lineage (NCBI taxonomy): Eukaryota > Metazoa > Chordata > Aves > Piciformes > Picidae > Melanerpes > Melanerpes formicivorus. The sequence continues at coordinate 2,376,476 of NW_027142406.1, read as the reverse complement.
TGGTGCCATGGTCAAGTCATAATGTCTGTGGTGACAGGTTGGACTCGATGATCTTTGAGGTCTCTTCCAACCTTAGTGATACTGTGAGACTGTGATACATAATGAAGTCTGGTTCGGTGCACAGGCATAAACACAACCTGTATATCAGTAAGTGTCTACCAAGACCTGCAGTCCCAATGAAGTTCTGACAGTAATTTCAAGACTCTGCTAACAGCTGTTTCATGAGCTCAAGTAAGTGATGCTTTGATGGAAAAGCTTTTGCTTTGATTTGTCTTTGCCATGCTTAACTAAAGGCATTTTGCTTTCCATAAAGATGTTAGAAATATCAGTAGAGAAGGCCAAGAAAATGGGATCAGATACTGCCCTGCACTCTGCACTGGTTAGGCCACACCTTGAGTCCTGTGTCCAGTTCTGGGCCACTCAGTTTAGGAAAGATATTGAGATGCTGGAAGGTGTCCAGAGAAGAGCAACAAAGCTGGGGAGGGGTTTGGAGCACAGCCCTGTGAGGAGAGGCTGGGGGAGCTGGGGTTGCTTAGCCTGGAGAAGAGGAGGCTCAGGGGAGACCTTCTTGCTCTCTGCAACTACCTGAAAGGAGGCTGTAGCCAAGAGGGGGCTGGTCTCTTCTCCCAGGCAGCCTGTGACAGAACAAGAGGACACAGTCTCAAGCTGCTCCAGGGGATGTTAAGGTTGGATGTTAGGAAGAAATTCTTCCCAGAAAGAGAGATTGGCCATTGGAATGTGCTGCCCAGGGAGGTGGTGGAGTCACCATCACTGAAAATGTTTAAGAAGATTTATCAGAGAATATTTTTTGTTAAAAATGTTGCAGGAGAGGTTGGTCCTTCTCAGTCTGTTCCTTTTATTGACTAACTTACACGGCCCATAGTCACAGCAGATATAGAATCATAGAATCAATAAGGTTGGAAAAGACCTCGAAGATCATCAAGTCCAACCTGTCAGCCAACACCTCATGACTACTAGACCATGGCACCAAGTGCCACGTCCAATCCCCTTTTGAACAGCTCCAGGGATGGTGACTCCACCACCTCCCTGGGCAGCGCACTCCAATGGCTAAAAACTCTCTCTGTGAAGAACTTTCTCATCATCTCCAGCCTAAACCTCCCCTGGCACAGCTTGAGACTGTGTCCTCTTGTTCTGATGCTGGTTGCCTGGGAGAAGAGACCAACCCCCACCTGGCTACAACCTCCCTTCAGGTAGTTGTAGAGAGCAAGAAGGTCTCCCCTGAGCCTCCTCTTCTCCAGGCTAAGCAACCCCAGCTCCCTCAGCCTCTCCTCACAGGGCTGTGCTCCAGACCTCTCCCCAGCTTTGTTGCCCTTCTCTGGACACATTCAAGAGTCTCAATGTCCTTCTTAAATATCTTAAATAATGATTTTCGTGGTGCTACAGACTTTTGCCTTGTGAGTAAAGGTTATCAATCACCCCTGGTTTCTGATCCTTCATCACTTTTGCAACCTTTTGACCGTGCTCAATCACTAGGTGATATAGCTTATAAAGTATTATGGTCTGCCACTTTTCATATCAGAGATCGGTATTCCGATGCTGCTCTTCTGAAACATTCCTTGGATGCCTTTCCAGCTGTGAGCAGCTTATGATGTAGAGACAGCTGGAAGGAAATTGAGAAGGGGCGAAGGAACATTTTTTTCCCTACAGTTTTATGGTGGGATGGGGTGATCTGAAGGTCTGTTGTGTATAAACTTCTGGAAACATCCTGAAAAAGATGAAAACCTCTTTTTCTCTTGCTGCCCTAATGTTCCTTTCTTTTCTTTTCTCTTTTTTTTTTTTTTCTCTCTCTGTGAGCTCAAGAGAACAGATCAATAGTTTTGGAATTTAAAAGGGTTTATGTCAATACCAAGCCCCATGACACTGTTTTCTTATGTTTTTGACATTTGCTCCAAGCACATGTAATGTACCTCTTATTCCTTAATCTAGCAAACACCTTCTGGGAATTCACTGAGCCATGGAACTGGTAGTGATTACAGCACTGCTGTTTGTGTGCTTCACAGAATCATAGAATCAACAAGGTTGGAAAAGACCTCAAAGATCATCAAATCCAATCTGTCACCCAACTCCTCGTGACTACTAAATCATGGCACCAAGCACCACGTCGAATCCCCTCTTGAACACCTCCAGTGATGGTGACTCCACCACCTCCCTGGGCAGCACATTCCAATGGCCAACAACTCTCTCTGTGAAGAACTTTCTCCTCACCTCCAGCCTAAACCTCCCCTGGTGCAGCTTGAGACTGTGTCCTCTTGTTTTGGTGCTGGTTGCCTGGGAGAAGAGACCAACCCCCACCTGTCTGCAACCTCCCTTCAGGGAGTTGTAGACAGCAATGAGGTCTCCCCTGAGCCTCCTCTTCTCCAGGCTAAGCAACCCCAGCTCCCTCAGCCTCTCCTCACAGGGCTGTGCTCCAGACCCCTCCCCAGCCTCATTGCCCTTCTCTGGATGCATTCAAGAATCTCAATGTCCTTCTTAAATTGAGGGGCCCAGAACTGGACACAGGACTCAAGGGGTGGCCTAACCAGTGCTGAGTACAGGGGTACAATACCTTCCCTGCTGCTGCTGGCTCTACACTGTTCTTGATGCAAGCCAGGATGCCACTGGCCTTCTTGGCCACCTGGGCACACTGCTGGCTCATGTTCAGTCAGCTGTCAATCAGTACCCATGATTTACTGGGAATATATAAAGTGGGGGGGTGGGGTGGAAATGCAGAAGTCATTCTTGCAGCTGGGGTTCTTTTAGGGATAGGCTAAAGCAACTTGACTGAGATTACAGGATCACAGGATCACAGGATGTTAGGGGTTGGAAGGGACCTCCAAAGATCATCAAGCCCAACCCCCCTGCCAGAGCAAGAGTTAGCACAGGTCACACAGGAACACATCCAGATGGGTCTGGAAAGTCTCCCGAGAAGGAGACTCCACAACCCCTCTGGGGAGCCTGTTCCAGATTAGGTGACAGGAACTTTAAATAGCCTAAGCTATCTCAGATTTTAAGCCCAAAAAATAACTCAAGATTCATTTTTAGAAGAACTCCCAAACCTCTACTGAAATAGCAAATGGGAGATTAAGAATTGAAGTTGAATTCATCTGGAAATTTACAATTCATCTTAAAAAGGATGTGGCATATGGCTAAAAGGGAAAGCATAAAATAGAATTAATATTTTTGGGGCTGTGGTATTTCCCTGCTCTGTCTTTTGCACTGGTGGAGAGAAGAGCCAGAAATTATTTCCCTTCTTTTATTTTTATGTGGTAGATGATCTTCCCTTTGCATTTATCTCCTCCCTCATCTCCTTTTCACTTGTTGTCAGGTGCTGCACAGAGTACTCCCACTCTTTTGAGCCCTTTGTAGTGCCACAGTGTCAGCAGGAGGAAGTAGGAAAGATTTACTGTGCACCAGGGCTTTGTCACTCCAGTTCCTCAGGACCTTTCTGCTTCTCTTGCTCTCAGAAAGTGCTCCATGAAGTGAGACAGGATGACAGAAACTAGATAGGAGGGAAAGTGCAAGCATGATAGATCAACACTTAATTCTATTTATTCCCTGGCTCTGACAGAAGTTTCACAACTTTGAGTGACTAAATCATTCTAAGTCTAGTTTATTGTAGAGAAGATGACACTATTCCTTAGTCTGCTTAGAACAGGCAGGCAAAACTCTACATGGTTTCAGGGTTTGACACAAGACCTCAACATTCTGGAGGTACCAAATGCTTCTACCAACTGCTGGAAGGGAAACTTGCAAGTTGCTGGGGGGGGGTTATTGTTTTGGTTTGGTTCCTTGGGTTTTGTTTGTTTCTTGGTTTGGTTTTGTTTGGGGTGGGGTTTTGTTTGGTTTAGTTTAGTTTTGGTTTAGTTTTAATGTATTTTCAGTTAGGTTGTGATTACAAACATTTCTGGGGACATAACTGGGGACCAGTACTGGGACCTGTCTTGTTTAACATCTTTGTTGGTGCCATGGACAGTGGCATTGAGTGCACCCTCAGCAGGTTTGCTGATGACACCAAGCTGTGTGGTGCAGCAGACAGCTGGAGGGAAGGGATCCAGCCAGAGGGACCTTGACAGGCTGGAGAGGTGGGCACACGACAGCCTCATGAGATTTAACAAGACCAAATGCAAGGTCCTGCATCTGAGTCAGGTCAATCCCAAGCACTGATATAGGCTGGGCAGTGTCTGGCTTGAGAGCAGCCCTGAAGAAAAGGACCTGGGGATGCTGGGGGATGAGAAGCTCAACATGAGCCAGCAGTGTGCACTGGCAGCCCAGAAAGCCAATCACATCCTGGGCTGCATCAGGAGAAGCAGAGCCAGCAGGGTGAGGGAGGTGATTCTCCCTCTCTACACTTTGGTGAGACCCCACCTGGAGTACTGTGTCCAGTTCTGGAGCCCCTATTACAGGAAGGATCTGGAGGTGCTGGAAGGTGTCCAGAGAAGGGCCAGGAGGATGATCAGAGGGCTGGAGCTCCTCTCCTGTGAGGACAGACTGAAAGAGTTGGGGCTGTTCAGTGTGCAGAAGAGAAGGCTCTGAGGAGACCTAATTGTGGCCTTCCAGTATCTGAAGAGAGCCTACAAGAAAGCTGGGGAGGGACTTTTTAGGGTGTCAGGGAGTGATAGGACTGGGGGGAATGGAACAAAACTAGAAATGGGTAGATTCAGATAGGATGTTAGGAAGAAGTTCCTCCCCATGCGGGTGGTGAGACACTGGCACAAGTTGCCCAGGGAAGTGGTGGAAGCCTCATCCCTGGAGGTTTTGAAGGCCAGGCTGGATGTGGCTCTGAGCAACCTGACCTAATGTGCGGGGTCCCTGCCCACGTCAAGGGAGTTGGAACTAGATGATCCTTGAGGTCCCTTCCATCCCTAACAATTCCATGATTCTATGATAACAATTTCAGAGCAAGCAGATTTGCCCATTCTGGAAACAAGGCTGCTTTACTGCAAGGGAAACATTTCAGATCAGCATTTCAGCCCTCCTCATTCATTTCATCATTTCCTGACAAGGTTTTTGTCTGGACAGCTGTAAATTTAAAGGGTTGGTTTTATGACATAAGGATCATCTGGTTTGATCTTTGCCTAACACAGGCCATAAAATTTCACCAATAATCCTTGTAGTGGAACATATCATCTTGCCCTGAAATGTAAGTGGATACTGTCAAGTTCAATAATGTGTGGTTTACTAGAGCATAAAAACATCCTGTCTCAATTTAAGGAGATGATGAATTTCCTTCTTCCTCTGCAATGGATGATTACTACACTGCAGAACAGTTGGTTCTGATTTTCATTTTGCACCAGAAACAAATGCAGGTCTGCCACATGAGATGAGTGGCTATGGCCTGAGAGTTTATCACACCCACAACAAGGAACAGTGTAGTTTGTTATCTGTGTGTATGTCCTCACTCTGCTGGCTTTGGATAGTTACGTTTTAAGGGGTTTACGTTGTGGTTGCCTCCTGTTTAATCTTTACTTTCATCCTATTTTATGCTAAACCACACTGAAATTGATGCCTCTCTCAGATCTAACAAAAGCTGTCTGAGGCCACAGGAAAGAGAAGGCAGGAATTACCTCCTGTGTCCTGGGATGTATCAGACAGTGGATTGTGTGATGCTGCTGCCTTTCACTCATATAAGATTATGTGTCAGGAGAAAAACTGCAGCAGCACAATTTGGTTGTGAGGCTCATAATCATCTACCTTGTGAGCCAAGCATCTGCCAACCTACCAGCTTCTGCATAAATCACATTGGGACTTCAACTACCAGAGGCAACTGCTCATACCTAAGCCTGCCTGACTGCATCAGGCAGATGGGATCATGGAGTAGGGAAGTGTCAGAATGCAGTACTAATGCTGTTACAGGGAAACTTGAAAGTGGAGGAAGAGTGGGAAAAGTCATCCATCCCTGATAGGAAGCTCGGCAAAGAGTGGAACAAGTTATCCCTGATAGGAAGCTAGGCAAAGAGTGGGATAAGTCATCCCTGATAGAAAGCTAGGCAAAGATCTTCAGTGCCTGTCATTTGGGCTAACAGTGTTGAAATTAACATACTTCAGTTTAGTTAGTTTAGTTTAGTTTAGCTTATCTTAGTTTAGCTTAGCTTAGCTTAGCTTAGCTTAGCTTGGTTTAATTTAATTTAGTTTAGTTTAGTTTAGTCTAGGCTGAGGGGAGATCTCATTGCTCTCCGCAACTACCTGAAAGGATGTTAGGGAGAGGCTGGTGCTGGTCTCTTCTCACAGGTAGTTAGTGATAGAACAAGAGGGAATGGCCTCAAGCTGTGACTAGGTAGGCTTAGACTGGACACTAGGAAAAGATATTTGCTGCCCAGGGAGGTGGTTGAGACATCAAGCCTGGATGTGTTTGAAGGTGGTTTGGATGGGGTGCTTGGGGATACAGTTTAGGGAGATGAACTTTGTAGAGTTTTCAGTTGAACTTGGTAAGCCTGAGACTCTTTTCCAACCTGTGTTTCTGTGATGTTTCCATACTCTTTTGAAGAGAGGAGAGGAGAGGAGAGGGAGAGGGAGAGGGAGAGGGAGAGGGAGAGGGAGAGGGAGAGGGAGAGGGAGAGGGAGAGGGAGAGGGAGAGGGAGAGGGAGAGGGAGAGGGAGAGGGAGAGGGAGAGGGAGAGGGAGAGGGAGAGGGAGAGGGAGAGGGAGAGGGAGAGGTCTAATTCCTCTCACAACAAGATCCTCCAGGCAGCATTTCCTTATGCTATTTATGTGCTGGTGGTTTCCCACTCTCAATGTCAATTTATACAGTAACTGGCAAAATTTAAACTCATATATTTCACATTAAAAAATCATATATTTGCCTTTTGAATACACATTTCAAAGTATCAATAAAAATTCTTTCTCAGTTTCGTAGCTGCACTAGCAAACTGAAGTGGCTAAAGCTGTGTGCACTCATAATGGGTCGAGGACTCTTTAGAAGGACTTGTAGAGATAAGGTGAGGGGTAGTGGTCTGAAACTGGAGCAGGGGATATTAAGGTTGGACATAAGGAAGAAGTTTTTTACAATGGGAGTGGTAAAATACTGGAACAGGTTGCCCAGGGATATGGTTGAGGCCCTGTCCCTGGAGACATTCAAGGTCAGACTTGATGCCACCCTTGGCAGCCTGATCTAGTTGGAGATGTCCCTGCTGACTGCAGGGAAGTTGGTGTAATGGGTTGGGGCAGCCCCCCCTCCCCACCACGCGCAAAAATAACGACTCAGACAAACGGATTGCAAAAGTGATGGAAAGTTTAAATAGAACAGTGAGTGCGTGCAGAGAACTAGAAACACAGTGACAAGAGAGAGAGAGACCCAAAAACAGACCCAGAGAGATCCCGTCCCCACCTGAGGGTGCACCCAAACCCCCAGGGCTCCTCCTTCCCCCCCCACTGCTAGGCTAGTCTCAGCTGGCCAGATCTGAGACTGCCCATCCCCCTGTGGCCTTGGGCCTAACCAGGCCCATGGCTGGGAGATCTCTTCCCCAGTTACCAGGTGGCGAGGAGGAAGGAAAGAGGAAGTGCCAGACCCCGCCGTGAGACTTATAGTGGTGCAAGGGATCATGGTAGGAAATAATCTAATTTCCTGTGTCCACCCACTGGGCTGGACTTCTGGACACAGGAAACACCCCTGTAGCAGAGGGCAGCCAGCCCAAACTACGACAGTTGGACAAGATGAAATTTGAGGGTCCCTTCCAACACAATGCAATCTGTGAATCTGTGAAAATGCTATCTGGGGAGAGTAAGACTAAAAAGAAGGACACTGTCCACTAGATCAGGTTGCCCAGAGACACATGCAGTATGGCCTTAAAACCTTCCAGGGATGAGGCTTCCACCACCTCCCTGGGCAGCCTGTGCCAGTGTCTCACCACCCTCATGGGGAAGAACATCTTCTAAGTTCTAATCTAAATCTCTCCTCCTCTAGCTTGTGTCCATTCCCCCTAGTCCTATCACTACCTGACACCCTAAAAAGTCCCTCCCCATCATTCTTGTAGCCCCCTTCAGATACTGGAAGGCCACAATTAGGTCTCCTCGCAGACTCCTCTTCTCCAAACGGAACAGCCCCAACTCCCTCAGTCTATCTGCACAGGAGAGGAGCTCCAGCCCTCTGATCATCCTTGTGGCCCTTCTCTGGACACATTCCAGCACCTCCAGATCTTTCTTGTAGTAGAGACTCCAAAACTGGATGCAGTACTCCAGGTGAGGTCTCACCAGAGTATAGTAGAGGGGGAGAATCACCTCCCTCGACCTGCTGGCTCTGCTTCTCTTGATGCAGCCCAGGATGGGATTTTCTCTCTGGGCTGCCAGTGCACACTGTTGGCTCATGTTGAGCTTCTCATCCCCCAGCACCACCAGGTCCTTTTCTTCAGGGCTGCTCTCAAGCCAGTCCCTGCCCAGCCTATATCAGTGCCTGGGATTGCCCCAGGAAGAACAGGAAGTTTATTTTCAACCCCTCTCCTAGTGAAGGCAGAGTCCCACATGATGATAAAATGGAAGAAATTAGATTATCAGGATATTGCGGTTCATAAAAGCATTCTCTTGCCATCTTCACCAAGCTGAAGTTGTAGAATACTCCTGTTACATCAGATGCTGCAAGATGGCTCCGCTTCCACTCCATAGTCATGCATGTACAAACAATTTCTCCTTTCTGAGTCTTGTGGAATTTTACAGCAATGAAACAGTTACACAAGTAGAGGACTTGGCCTTTCTTTGAATGCCTGCGTTGCATAGCTCAAATATTGACTTAACAGCAAGCACTCTCAGCCTGTAATTTTAGACATCCAACCCAAGTATATGAAATATATCTTGGAAAAGAACACTGAAGGCAGCAGT
>NW_027142406.1:2362668-2365168 GCF_026170545.1 Melanerpes formicivorus | reverse complement strand
TTGAAAATTATAATGACAATTCAGACAATATTCAAAGAGGTCTATACAATATTTGTTGATGTTCCTGCTAAGGGGTAGACTAGAACATCTTTGGAGGTCACATCCAACCCAAACCATTCTATAGTTCTGTGACTTAATAAACTTGATGTTCTCAGATTGAAAGTCATGGAATGGTCCAGGCTGGAAGGGACCTCCAAAGGTCATCCAGTCCAACCTCCCCACAGGCAGCAGGGACATTCCCAACTAGATCAGGTTGCCCAGGGCCTCGTTGAGTCTTACCATGAATATCTACAGGGAAGAAGCCTCAACCACCTCCCTGGGCAACCCGCTCCAGTGTTCCAGAGCCCTTCTTCCTGATATCCAATCTAAATCTGCTCTTCTCTGGTTTGAAACCATTGCCCCTTGTCTGTTACTGCAGGCCTTTGCAACCAGTGTCTCTCCAGTCTTCTTGGAGGCTCCATTCAGGTACTGGAAGGTTCCTATTAGGTCTCCCTGGAGCGTCCTCTTCTCCAGGCTGAACACCCCCAGCTCTCTCAGCCTGTCCTCATATCAGAAGTGCTCCAAGCCCCTGATCATTTTCGTGGCCTTCCTCTGGAGCCTCTCCATCAGTACCCTTCCTCCCCAAGAATGTATGGTTATCTATTTTATGAACATTTCAGTAAAATAAAATATGAAGCTGTAGCTACTTAATCATAGAATAGAATCAATAAGGTTGGAAAAGACCTCAAAGATCATCAAGTCCAACCTGTTACCCAACACCTCATGACTACCAAACCATGGCACCCTCGCTTCCAGCCTAAACTTCCCCTGGCACAGCATGAGACTGTGTCCTCTTGTTCTGGTGCTGGTTGCCTGGGAGAAGAGACCAACCCCCACCTGGCTACAACCTCCCTTCAGGTAGTTGTAGACAGCAAGAAGGTCTCCTCTGAGCCTCCTCTTCTCCAGGTTAAACAACCCCAGCTCCCTCAGCCTCTCCTCACAGGGCTGTGCTCAAGGCCTCTCCCCAGCCTCATTGCCCTTCTCTGGACACCTTCAAGTGTCTCAATGTCCTTCTTAAATTGTGGAGCCCAGAGCTGGACACAGGACTCAAGGTGTGGCCTAACCAGTGCTGAGTACAGAGGCACAATGACTTCCCTGCTCCTGCTGGCCACACTATTCTTGATGCAGGCCAGGATGCCATTGGTCTTCTTGGCCACCTGGGCACACTGCTGGCTCATGTTCAGCCTACTATCAACCAGCACCCCCAGGTCCCTTTCTGCCCAGCTGCTCTCCAGCCACTCCGACCCCAGCCTGTAGCGCTGCATGCGGCTACAATCTTCAGCTTAAAATGAATACATGCATTGAGAAATAAGAACTTGAAATATAGCTGACCTGAAGCAAATCAGGAATGAAGAGAAACCAAAAGTTTATGATATTTTGTGTTGGAAGAAATTCTGAAAAGAATCTGATCTAACCACAGAGTAACTCAGAAAACAACGAAGTGCAGATATGAAGGTACTGGAAGTTGCATGGAGATGCAAATGCATCAGATTGGTAATTGTTTAGGTAAAGTATGAGTCAAATCAGAATCAGGGAAAACAGTCAGATGAGCTTTGCATTAATGCAGCCTGTGGCAACCTGCAAAAGAACTGGAATTTCCATGAACACTGAGTATTTTCTGTCCCTGTAGTCTAATACAAAAGGAATCCACACTGCTTTCTAGGTTATGAATAACAGAAGCTCTCTAAAATCAAAAGGTCCCTCTCTGTGCCTAGTGAAAAAAACTGAATATAGATAGAAAGGAATTAACAGCTACTTCCCCATGCAAATAACTCTCTCCCGTCATCTGTAACAGAGTTGCTGACATGCAGTATTCTCAGGAATGTATTGAGGTGCTCAGATACTTTTCTCTCCTGTGTACTCCTCAAATAGTTGAGAACAACACAACTTTGTTATCATAGCAAGTCACTCTATGACTTTCTCCATAGTTAATATAAGATCATTGGGCAGCATTCTGCACCTGGGCTGGAACAGTCCTCACTATCAATACAGACTGGGGGATGAGGTGATAGAAAGCAGCCCTGTGGAAAAGGACTTGGGGGTGCCAATGGATGAGAAGCTGGGCATGAGCAGGTAGTGTGAGCTTGCAGAACAGAAGGCATATCACAACCTGGGCTACATCAAAAGATGTGTTGCCAGCATCTGCCACTCTGCTCTGGTGAGACCTCACCTGGAGTACTGTGTACAGGTCTGGATCCCTCAATATAGGAAGGACATGGAGCTGATGGAGAGGGTCCAGAGGAGGGACATGAAAATGATCAGGGGGTTGGGGCATCTCTGCTATGAGGACAGGCTGAGGGAGCCTGGGGTGTTCAGCCTGGAGAAGAGGAAGCTCTGGGGAGACTTCATAGCAGCCTTCCAGTATCTGAAGGGATCCTACATGAAGGCTGCAGAGTGATTGTTTGCAAACGCCTGCAGTGACAGGACGAGGGGCAATGGCTTTAAGCTGGAGAACAGCAGA
>NW_027142406.1:2307016-2362568 GCF_026170545.1 Melanerpes formicivorus | reverse complement strand
ATCTTTGTGGCTCTCCTCTGGACCTACTCCAGCAGTTTGGTGTCATTCTTATTCCTTGGCACCCTAACCAGATGTAGTATTACAGATGGGGATCTCATGAGAGCAGAGTAGAGGGGCAGAATCACCTCCCTCATCCTGCTGGTCACACCTTTGATACAGCCCAGGACACAGTTGGCCTTCTGGGGTGCAAGCAGACATTGCTAGGTCATGTTGAGCACTGGAGTTGTATTTGTTATAAATATGGATGTGAAACTGTGTAACTACATAGAATCCAAAGAATTGGACAGGCAAGTCACAGAATCATAGAAAGGTTCAGGTTGGAAAAGACCCTCAGGGTCACCAAGTCCAATCATTAACCCCACTCTACAGGGGTCATCCCTAAACCATAGCCCCAAGCACCACAGCCAAACCACCTTTAAACACAGCCAGGCTTGAGGACTCAACCACCTACCTGGGCAGCACATTCCACTGCCTGACCACTCTTGCCATGAAAAACTGTTTCCTAATGTCCAGTCTAAACCTACCCAGGGGCAGCTTGAGGCCATTGCCTCTTGTTCTATCACTAATTACCTGTGAGAAGAGACCAGCACCAGCCACTCTACAATGTCCTTTCAGGTAGCTGTAGAGAGCAATGAGGTCTCCCTTCAGCCTTCTCTTTTCCAAACTAAACTACACTAAACTAAATCACACCACACTACATTAAACTAAACCACACTACACTAAACTAAACCACACTACACTAAACTAAACTACACTAAACTAAACTAAACTGAACTAAAACTAAACCCTGTTCATTTCAGCACTGTTAGCCCAGGTGACAGCCACTGAAGATCTCTGCCTAGCTTCCTGTCAGGGTTAACTTATTCCCACTCCACAACAACCACATGACAGGCTGAGACTGGTACCATGGTGTTTCTCCCACTCTGCAATAATTACTGCCTTTCTGTCCAAACCACCTTATACAGATGACTGCAATGGACCAGATTTCCTTTCATTTCACTCTGACATTTCATATTTCCCTTCCCTGAGTAGAGCTTTTCTCTCCTCTCATGCAGGACTGTTTTTGATCTTCCCGTTTGTCAGTAAGTAAAACACAGCTGATGGAAAATTTTATGAAATAGAACAAAAATGTAAAGAGAGAAAGGGAACTGGCTTAAAAGAAAGGGCAGGAAATTAGCCCAAGGTTTTGGTTGTGCATTTCCCTATGGATCCCAGGGATCAGTGTTGGACTGATCCTATTCAGTATCTTTTTTTGATGATCTGGATGGGGACTGAGTCCACTCAGTTTGCAGATGACACAAGTTGGGGGCAGGTGTTGATCTGTTAGAGGGTAGGAGGGCTCTGCAGAGGGACCTTGACAGGCTGGACAGATGGACAGAGTCCAACGTGATGGCATTTAACAAGTCCAAGTGCCAGGTGCTGCACTTTGGCCACGACAGCCCCATGCAGTGCCCCAGGCTAGGGTAGGAGTGATTGGAGAGCAGCCAGGCAGAAAAGGACCTGGGGGTATTGGTTGACAGCCAGCAGTGTGCCCAGGTGGCCAAGAAGGCCAATGGCATCCTGGCCTGCATCAGGAACAGTGTGGCCAGCAGGAGCAGGGAAGTCATTCTGCCCCTGCACTCAGCACTGGTTAGGACATGCCTTGAGTCCTGTGTCCAGTTCTGGGCTCCTCAGTTTAAGAAGAACACTGAGACACTTGAATGTGTTCAGAGAAGGGCAATGAGGCTGGGGAGAGGCCTCAAGCACAGCCCTGTGAGGAGAGGCTGAGGGAGCTGGGGTTGCTTAGCCTGGAGAAGAGGAGGCTCAGGGGAGACCTTCTTGCTGTCTACAACTACCTGAAGGGAGGTTGTAGCCAAGTGGGGGTTGGTCTTTTCTCCCAGGCAACCAGCACCAGAACAAGAGGACACAGTCTCAAGCTGTGCCAGGGGAGGTTTAGGCTGGATGTTAGAAATAAATTCTTAACAGAGAGATTGGCCATTGGAATGTGCTACCCAGAGAGGTGGTGGAGTCACCGTCCCTGGAGGTGTTCAAGAGGGGATTAGAGGTGGCACTTGGTGCTAGCATAATCATACTTAATTCAGATCTTCTAGAAGGGTACTGGAGTCACCATCCCTGGAGGTGTTCACAAAAGGATTGGATGTGGCGCTTGAAGCCATGGTTTAGTTGTCATGAGGTGTTAGGTATTTGGTAATAGGTTGGACCTGATGATCTCTGAGGTCTTTTCCAACCTGGTTGATTCTATGATTCTATGACACATAATCATAGATAGTTGAGACCAATGAAGAGCAGTCAAGGAAGGAGCATAGAGCTTCATACAATGCAACTTATTAGCATCTTAAACCCTGGTTGAACACACGCACGTGAAAAGTGTAGAGGCAGTGCAACAGTAGAAGATCTCACACAGTCTTTAATCATCTTGTACATTCACCTAAGTTCTGACAGGAACAAGTTTGTTAAAATATCAAAGGGAAAGCACTGGATCCTTTCTTATTATTTGATTTTATTTTATTAAAAGAAATACTCTCTCCCAACCTAATTTTTTAGACTATTTTCTTCTTAAAACACAGTTAAACACTCTTAAGGCCTACACATTGCAGGGGATGCATTCATCAACCACATAATGGGACTAAAGATCAGTTCTGAGAGCCAGCACAAGTCCCCTGTGAGTGAAATAAATCTGACAAAGGATGAGTGGAAATTAGTTCCACACATCCCCCCCTCCCCCCATGGTTCTCGTGCTAGCCACCAGAGCTGCGAAGATTATTCTGTTTGAATTCTTCTTCCCCTATTTTATATAGATATATTTATATATATGTATATATATAAAAACCCATGACTCATTAGAAATAACTGTTAGCTAAATTCACTAGAGCTCACAGAATACATTAGCCTACCCTCAACACGCAGAGCTCTCTGCTGATCGCTTGTCAGGAGCGATCCCACAGAGTTCAAGCGACGCTGAGCTGCGTTAAATAAATTATGACAAAGAGAAGCGATTTGCATTTCCATCAGGAGAGGATGAGTCTAAATACGACATATTATTAATGAAGGCCTCAAATAACACAACACAACGTACATTTAAGGCAGCTTAGCAACACTTGCCTGCAACAGAAACTATTTGGAATATCCAGCATAAAAAAAACAACCCAACAACTTAAAAACCAAAACCAAACCCAAAAGCAACAAAACCTCACCAAAAATTGCCTTCTCTTCAGTAAAAAAAAAAAGAAAAAAGGCCTTTTGTTTGGTTTTCCTTCCTTTTGTTGTTTGTTTTCTCTAATTTTCTTTTTTTTCCCTGCGTCAGATATGTCCTAATGAGCAGTCCTAACACCATGGTCATCTTAGAAAACAGAGAAGAAAAGCCCAGCAAAGGAAAGCAGTGTATCTGAACCTATTTTATACATTTATGCCTTCTAAGTACTGCCTGTTGGTTTAGTTTGCAGACTTTTTGCATTCCACAAGCTGTTTGAATTTTTTTGCCAGAGCCAAACTTTGTTTGGAAACACAGCAACTCTTTCCCCACCCCCCTCCAGCCATTTAATCAAAAGGGTTAAAACGAGATTGATCTGCAAAGCATAAACCCATGGCAACCCAGAGCTCACTCTTGTACTCTCTGCTACTGGAGCCTAACTCAAGAGTTAAAAGTCTTGCTTGGCAACTGAGCTGAGAACACCTCAGCTTTACACCTTTGCTTTGGATCCTCAGCTAAGTGCTGGAGAAGGATTTGAGATCAACTACAGCATCCTAAGTGAAATAATTTGACTTAACCACATAGTTGTTAGATTCTCATGTTTTGTGTTCCCTCTTCTTCCTTTTTCTCCTGGGCTTCAGTATTTATTTAGTTATATAAAGTAGATCAGCTTTAGCTGTATCTCAAAGTCCTCACTCCCCCCCCCTAAATATATATATATATATAAAAAGTACAATTTACAGGTCCATATTCCTGTTCCAAAACAGCACGAGAAGGGATTTGACAACCTACCTGCTATGTGAAAATAGTAACTACGTGACTGCTGGGAAACAGTGTCTAGCCAGAGCCAAAAATGTCTGGTTCCTGCCTGTCCCTTCTGTTATGCTTTATTTGGTAGTCATGATCTGAGGGAGGTCTAAAACACTGGATCTGACTGGGGAGATAAGCAGGAGAAAGCCCTGCTGAAAATGCCCCTGGGGTTAGGCGTGGGCCTGGGATCTGAGCGTCTCGCACAAGCAGGACGTAAGCAGTTCTGACATGCCCGCTGGCAGGGACTATGTGGACTTAAGCATCACTGGGGCAACTGCAGGGTAACAGCAGATAAGTAGGGGGTGTTTTAAGGATCTTCAAAGCAGTTAAACGCTGCTGAAAGCAAAGGGAGATTAAAAATCTCTGCGTGTAAGGCTTTTTGTTTTTTTCCAAAGGGACTTTGGGTTGGTTCCTGAAAATATCATCCTGAGAAGTCAAACCAAAACCAATCTAAATACACAGCATAAATGCAACTGCCTTTTGTTTTTTCTTCTCCTGCAATATTAAAATGAAAAAAACCCCAAACCACTATTTTTCAACAGGTTACATACTTGATTATCTAATCCTTTGCAGCAGCTTCATGGCAGGGAAATTCCATCTGAATAAAGCTAATGTAACAGAGCCAAACCCCCGCCACACACACACAAATCAGGCTCTCCGTCGTCTAGTTTTGCTATAACCTCCAATTCACAGTCCTAAATAGTCAGAGAGATGCAGAAGCGAACCCAAAAGGGATGTCGAATCTCCAGACTTTCAGTCCAAGCCAGGCAGAATGCTCCTGTTTTCACACAGTATCAGTATTACAGGTTCTAAACAGTCTTCTCCTGATTTAGCAAAGCCAACAACCTTGCACCTATTAGCAGTTAACCAAGGAGACTGCCCACACATTGAAGCACAAGTATGCTATTAAACACATAAAAAGACCCTGTTTGCTTTGCTAAAGAGGTGCCACAGCTTTAACGTCTCCCAAGGGCTGAACTTTCAAGACAACAAGGTTTACTACCTCTTATAAATATCCTCCAAAAGTATGACTTTCCCTAAACGTGACTGCTTTTGACTATGTCGACAACAGCACCAAGTCCCCTGAAGTTATTTCAGAGTCCTGGCTGTGCGTGGAGCTGATTCCAGTGTCTGAGTCTGTATCATTTATGTCCAGAGTAGTTGTCACTCTATGAACAAAGTCGGGAACAGCAGTGCTGTTACTGGAGATGTCACTGCCCTTGGATGGCTCTTCGTTTGATGGAAGCCTAGTTTCAATGTTGTCTTTGACATGCAGCAAATTAAACTCTTCTGTGAGAAGTTCGTATTCTTTTTCCTTCTTTTGAAGCAGCGAGTCCCTGTACGTAAGTTCCTTCTGAATGCAGCTAAGGTAGGAGTTGATTCTCAGGCCATCTTTCATGCTTTTTTCCAGCTCATATTTCACACTCTCCAAATTTGAGGTTTCCAGTTCAGCAGTAGCAGCTCCTTCTGCGCGGCCATCATCTCCCATTTTTTCTGTGCATATACCGTGTACCTCTCTCTCAATTTCAGCACAGAGCTTCTCTATTAATTGCTTGTGATGTTTCAGTCTCTCTTCAACCTGTAAAATTCCCTCACTTTTGCTCAAATAGTCGTGCATCTCCTTCTGATCATCTGGCCTGCCCCCTTGCTGCTCAGCCTCGCTTGGATAGATCATTAAATAGGAGTCCTGCACGTAATTTTCTCCGTCATTGGCCACGCGATCCAGATGGAATCTTGCTTCACATCTTTCAATCTCCATGTCTAGCTCCTTCATTCTGAGGACTTGCTGATGAATGGTATGATCTTGGGAAATGATCAGATGAATCAGTGTTTCCATATTATCCCTCTCTTGCTGAACACTGTCCTGTTTCAGCTTGGCCAGCTTCCGGAAAGTCTTCCTCACGATTTTTTTTTGCTTGTCTATCGGCAACATCTTCATGTAATTTGCTGGACTGAGCTCCCATTGTTTTTCTACATTCTGCACCACCTTGGCTTCAGCTGTCTTCCATAATGGAAACGAGAGGAAAGCATCAGACTTAACCAACACAAAATGCAAATTACATTGCTCTTCCCCCCAGGCCTTCCACAGTCGCAGAATCTTGGTCAGTGGCGGGAGCACTCGCTCCGAGCCTCTCCATTTTTCTACAATGCAGTAATCGCTGTGCTTTCCAAAGAGGACTTTTTTCTCCCCAAACGTTGTCTGGTGTTCCTCGAGCAGTGCCTGAACCACTTCTGCGCAGGTTGTGCGCTTTGTCAGGCCACACACAATCTTCTCTTCCTGGCAAACCCAAACCACAATTTCTCTTTCATTTGAAGCCATGTCCTTGTTGGGAGACCTGGAAAACAAGAGACCACATATAAATTACCTATCAATGTCACTGCATGAAGAAGAACTATAGGTGTTGATCTGCTAGAGGGTAGGAGAGCTCTGCAGAGGGACCTTGACAGGCTGGACAGATGGGCAGAGCCCAACAGCATGACAGTTGACACATCTAGTGCTCGGTTCTACACATTGGCCACAACAACCCCATGCAGTGCTACAGGCTGGGGTCAGAGTGGCTGGAGAGTGTCAAGCTGTGCCCGGGGAGGTTTAGGCTGGATGTGAGGAAAAAGTTCTTCACATAAAGAGAGACTGGCCACTGGAATGGGCTGCCCAGGGAGGTGGTGGAGTTACCATCCCTGGAGGTGCTTAGGAAGAGACTGGATGGGGTGCTAGGTACCATGGTTTAGTTGATTAGATAGTGTTGGATGACAGGTTGGACTTGATGATCTCAAAGGTCTCTTCCAACCTGGTTAATTCTGTTGTATTCTATAATTGTGCAAGTCTTGTTAGGAACAAATTTTCTACACCATGAGGGTGAGAGGAACACTGGAATAGGTTGCCCAAGGAGGTGGCTGAGGTCCCCATCCCTGGAGATACTCAAGATCAGGCTAGGCAGGGCTCTGGGCAACCTGATCTAGTTGAGGATGTCCCTGCTAAGTGCAGAGGGGTTGGACTAAATGACCTTTGGAGTTCCCTTCAAACCCAGACCATTCTATGATTCTATATTGAGAAATTCCTGGTTTATTGTACCAGAAAATACACTTGTTAAAATCACCTGAAGAAATACCTTTGATTAAGTAACAGAACAATGTACCCATTTCAGCTCCTGCTTTAATATTATTACTAGTCCAGCTGGAAGGGAATCTCAAACAGAAATGTCCTGTGTTAAATTTAAGCTTCATGTATGTCAGTGTGTGCTAACAACAACTGATAAGGTTTGGCAATCTCCAGCATATTTCCAGACTGTCCTAGGACAATGTAAGATTCAGATTTGCATATCTATATCTTTTCCCATCACACAGCTATTTCACAAACATTTGTAAGCTTTACATATCACTGAGGCTTCCCAAAGGGAGAATCACACCTACAAATATGAATAGAATAGAATAGAATAGAATAGAATAGAATAGAATAGAATAGAATAGATCAGGTTGGAAGAGACCTTCAAGATCATCACGTCCAACCCATCAACCAATCCAACCCACCTAAACAACTAAACCATGGCACCAAGCACCCCATCAAGTCTCCTCCTGAACACTTCCAATGATGGTGACTCCACCACCTCCCCAGGCAGCACATTCCAATGGGCAATCACTCTCTCTGTGTAAAACTTCCTCCTCACCTCCAGCCTAAACCTCCCCTTGCACAGCCTGAGACTGTGTCCTCTTGTTCTGGTGCTGGTTGCCTGGGAGAAGAGACCAACCTCTGCCTGTCTACAACCTCCCTTCAGGTAGCTGTAGAGAGCAAGAAGGTCACCCCTGAGTCTCCTCCTCTCCAGGCTAAGCAACCCCAGCTACCTCAGCCTCTCCTCATAGGGCTGTGTTCCAAGCCCCTCACCAACTTTGTTGCCCTTCTCTGGACTCGTTCCAGCAAGTCAACCTCCTTCCTAAACTGAGGGGCCCAGAACTGGACACAGGACTCAAGGTGTGGCCTAACCAGTGCAGTGTACAGGGGCAGAATGACCTCCCTGCTCCTGCTGGCCACACTGTTCCTGATGCAGTCCAGGATGCCATTGGCTCTCTTGGCTGCCTCTGCTGAATGTAGATGGACACCAGGTAATTGAAAGGATCTTGATGGTGGGACAAACCTATAGCTCTTTTGCCACGTCTGCACCCACACAGGCATGAACACTATGAATTTTCACTAACAGGTCTCAAGAAAAGTTGTTTCTTTTACTGAAGTATCAAGTAGGCTGAATTACAGTCAGTTGTGAGGAAATACCAACTGTGAAAGAATGCATAGATAGGTCTGTGTTCTATAACCTTTGTAATACAGGGTACAGAATTAACCAGGTTGGAAAAGACCTTCAAGATCATCAAGACCAACCTATCACCCAACACCATCTGACCAACTAAACCATGGCACCAAGTGCCTCATCAATACCAGAAAACATTAAAAGTTTAATTTATCCTTATTTAGTTAGTTATTAATTCCAGTGAATGTGTTATTGACCTGACATTAGCAGCTGGGACTTCCTTGTACATTGAGACACCTAACTTCAGGTGTCTAAGATCCCATTATGGCTACCATAGCTGTCTAATTAATGCAATCAATGGACACCAGAGAGTGATTCAGCTGACCAAATGTAGAAATTCACTTTGCAGTTAACTCTTAGGTTAGACTGAGCAGCCTTAAACTGTGATGTGCCTAGCCTTAGACTGTGACATGCCTACAATCTATCTCAAGGAGGCCTACAAGAAAGTTAGAGAGGGACTTTTTAGGGTGTCAGGTAGTGACAGGACTAGGGGGAATTGAGCAAAACTGGAAGTGGGTAGATTCAGATTGGATGTTAGGAAGAAGTTCTTCCCCATGAGGGTGGTGAGACACTGGAACAGGTTGCCCAGGAAGGTGGTGGAAGCCTCATCCCTGGAGGTTTTGAAGGCCAGGCTGGATGTGGCTCTGAGCAACCTGATCTAGTGTGAGGTGTCCATGCCCATGGCAGGGGGTTGGAACTAGATGATCCTTAAGGTCCCTTCCAGCCCTGACAATTCTACAATTCTATGATTCTATAATACAATGACAGTGTCCTTGTGGAACCTGTCTAGGATATTCCTGTCCTCTAGTCTTCACAGGCATAATTTGCTTCTTGCCCAGACCCAGTGATTTGGCCTCTTGCCTAAAATGATAAGACAATAAATTCCATGAGAAAAGACATATTTCTTTATTTGATGAGGACATCACTTCCAGTTCCTGGAACATCTCTTCTATGAGAAGAGGCTGAGGCAGCTGAGGCTGTTCAGCCTGCAAAAGAGAAGGGTCCAGGAAGGCCTTAAGCATGGCTTTCCAATACATGAGGAGAGCCTCCAAGAAGGCTGCAGAGGGACTGTTTATGAAGGCATGCAGTGGCTGGACAAGGAGCAATGGTTTGAAATTAGAAAAGAGTAGATTGGGTGTTAGGAAGAAGTTCGTTAGCATGAGGGTGGTGGACTGCTGGAACAGGTTGCCCAAGGAGGTGGTTGAGGCCTCATCCCTGGAGATACCCAAGGTCAGGCTAGGCAGGGCTCTGGGCAACCTGATCTAGTGGAGGATGAACATGCTGACTGCAGAGGGGGTTGGACTAGATGACCTTTAGAGGTCTCTTCCAACTCAAACCCATTCTGAGATTCTATGATTCCTTTGAATGAGTGAGTTTTAACCCAGACTAGCAGAGGAATCCTGAAATTTAAAATGGTGGTTCAGACAAGATTCAAAGAGCTTTATACAACATTTGTTTCTATCTGGGGTTATTAATTTGCAGTACCCTTTTGTCTTCCAAGCTGTAGTAGAAATAAAGTTTTGCTTGGCTTAATTAGGGTTATGCCCTATGACTATTAGAGCAATACAGTATTTATTTTTCCTTCTTAATTATTACAGAGCTTCACAGACACACTGCAATCCAATAAAGTGAACTATGACTGACTCAGCTCTAGCAGCCAGGAGGACAACCAGGAGGTAACAATCCTCAAAAGACAGGAGACTGCAAATGAATACTAAAATTACCTACGGGAATGAGGTTATTAACTCATCACACAGGAGACCTCTATCCAGTTATGTTGGCTGAATGTGAACATGCTGGCTGAAGATGTGCCAGCAGTGTTTTGAGGTGACCAAGAAGACGAATGGCATCCTGGCCTGGATCAAAATCATTGCGTCCAGCAGGAGTAGAGAAGGCCACAGCTTGAGTACTTGGTTCAGTTCTGGGTGCCACAGAATAGGAAAGACATTGAGGTCCTTGAATATGTCCAGAGAGTGGCTGAGGGAGCTGGGGTGGTTTAGTCTGGAGAAGTGAAGGCTAAGGGGAGATCTTATTGAGGGGAGATCTTACTGAGGGGAGATCTTACTGCTCTCTACAACTGCCTGAAAAAAGGTTGGAGCAAGGCTCATGTTGGTCTCTTCTCCCAAGTAACTAGTGACAGGAGGAGAGGGAATGGGTTTAAGTTGTGCCAGGGGAGGTTTAGATGGGACATTTGGAATAACTCCTTTAGTGAGAGAGTGGTGAGGAGTTGGAACAGGCTGCCTAGGGAGGTGGTGGAGTCACCATCCATGGAGGTGTACAAGAAGTGTGTAGATGTGGTGTCAGTCAGGGTTGGAAGGGACCACAAGGATCATCTAGTTCCAACCCCCCTGCCATGGGCAGGGACACCCCACACTAGATCAGGCTGGACAGAGCCTCGTCCTGCCTGGTTTTAAACACCTCCAGGGATGGGGCCTCAACCACCTCCCTGGACAACCCATACCAGTGCTTCACCACTCTCATGGTGAAGAACTTCCTCTTCACATCCAGCCTGAATCTCCCCACCTCCAGCTTCATTCCATTCCCCCTAGTCCTATCACTACCTGAGAGCCTGAGAAGTCCCTCCCCAGTCTTCCTGTAGGCCCCCTTCAGATACTGGAAGGCCACAATACAATATATATAGTATTATATATATATATATATAGTAATACAATATATAGTTTAGTGGTCAACGTAGAATAGAATTAACCAGGTTGGAAGAGACCTTTGAGATCATCCAGTCCAACCAATCACCCAACACCACCTAAGCAACTAAACCATGGCACCAAGCACCTCATCCAGTCTCTTCCTAAACACCTCCAGTGTTGGTGACTGCATCACCTCCCTGGGCAGCAGATTCCAATGGCCAATCTCTCTTTCTTCCTCACATCTAGCCTAAACCTCCCCTGGCACAGCTTGAGACTGTGTTGGCCTCCAGTTGGACTCAATGATCTTGGAGGTCTTTGCCAACCTTTATGATTCTAAGATTGCTCCAGGTCTTAGAACATCCCTCTGCAAATTCTGTGTTTTGGTTGCTTATCCATTTCAGTAGCTCCCTCTCACAGACCAATACTTGACAGCATTTTTTTTTAATAATGAAGGTCAGTTTTTATGGTTGTTTTGGAAATCATATGTCACAAAGCAAAATGGCACAAAGAAACAGAAACAGTTAAGTTTAAATGGGAGGGGAGGGAAGGAAAGACAATAACAGATTGCATGGCATTAATGTTAAGTACATCACATGCTAAAAAGTCAGCACCTGTAAGAAGGTTTATGTGTACAGAGTACAGAATGCTATAGAAATGTCTCTGCTGACAGACTGATAGTTAACCGAAACTTATATAAATAGACAAGGACAATGCAAGTCATATGTGACTGTAAGATAACTCAGTATTTGTCTTGCATCAAAAAAAAAGGATAAACTTTTTTTAAGAGAAAAAAAAAAAACCCAAACAAACTACAGAGCTGTTAAGCACAGGATGAATTATCCAAAAAAAAGTGTCTCAAACTATGTTCACTGCTGATAAATAAATAATTGACCTGGAGAACGTGGGGTGCTGGTGGATGAGAAGCTCAACATGAGCCAGCAGTGAGCACTTGCAGCCCAGAAAGCCAATCCCATCCTGGGCTGCACCAATAGAAGCAGAGCCAGCAGGGCAAGGGAGGTGACTCTCCCCCTCTACTATGCTCTGGTGAGACCCCACCCTATAGTATTGTGTCCAGTTCTAGAGCCCCTATTACAGGAAGGATCTGGAGGTGCTGGAATGTGTCCAGAGAAGGACCATGAGGATGACGAGAGGGATGGAGCCGCTATCCTATGAAGACAGACTCAGAGAGTTGTGGATATTCGGTCTGGAGAAGAGAAGGCTCCAAGGAGACACTACTGTGACCTTTTAGTATCTGAAGGGGGGTACAAGAAAGCTGGGGAGGGACTTTTTAGAGTGTCAGGGAGTGATAGGACTAGGGGGAATGGAAAAAACATAGAAGTGGGTAGATTGAGATTGGATGTTAGGAAGAAGTTCTTCCCCATGAGGGTGGTGAGACACTGGCACAAGTTGCCCAGGGAGGTGGTGGAAGCCTCATCCCTGGAGGATTTGAAGGTCAGGCTGGATGTGGCTCTGAGCAACCTGCTATAGTGTGAGGTGTCCCTGCCCATGGCAGTGGGGTTGGAACTAGATGATCCTTGAAGTCCCTTCCAACCCTAAACAATTCTTTGATTCTATGACCTGGAAATAAAAGGAAATTAGCAGTCATTGAATTTCAGTTTATAAAGGGCATAAAATATAAGAGATACCACATTAGAACTCTGAGACAGTAAATTCCTAGTGCGTCTTTCCTTGGATTTTTGTAATCAATAAATACATTTCAGGGATTGAGTATTATCTCACTATCACTGGAGGTGTTGAAGAAGAGACTGGACGAGGCACTTGGTGCCATGGTTTAGTTTCTTTGATGGTGTTGGGTGATAGGTTGGACTCGATCTCAAAGGTCTTTTCCAACCTGGTCTATTCTATTCTATTCTATTCTATTCTATTCTATTCTATTCTATTCTATTCTATTCTATTCTATTCTATTCTATTCTATTCTATTCCATTCCATTCCATTCCATTCCATTCCTATCCTATCCTATCCTATCCTATCCTATCCTATCCTATCCTATCCTATCCTATCCTATCCTATCCTATTATATCCTATCCTATCCTATCCTATCCTATCCCAATCTCACTCTCCTGAGAGTCTCATGCAGTTTGTTTGCAGAACTCTTGCTGGCTGACTGCCACATTGTCTCCTAGCCCTCATTTCCAGCATGTAACAGATGATGTGAGTTAAGCAGAGCCTTACTGTCTCTTTTCCTCCTGGCTCCTTTAAACTTCCCTATGAAGCCAGTTTCTTAGCTGTGATACTCATAAATCTTCAAACAGATTGGAAAGCCCCTAGGTACCCCATAATATTAGCCTACTGATAAAATACATTTTTGCTGTACCCATTCTTCACACGGGCTTCCCACAGCTTTCAGCAGGAGTTGAGCAAGCTTCTGATGGCAAAAAAACATTGCTCACTGTGAAGCAATCTCTACAGGATCACTGCAAACAATATGGACACAAACCAACATTTTGAAATTGCTGCTTTCAATCATTTTTAGCTGATTCTCACCCCCTGTTGTTGTTTTTTTCAGTTATGATGCACCTGTCTGCCCAGACTTTACATTGATGTATATTTTTTTTCTGGTAGAAGGCTTTTCCTTGCTTTTTCTCTGGCATATTTAACATATTCAAGGCCATTATTAGTAGCAGCATTGCAGGCATTGATAATGTATGCATGGGTAGGGATCTCACAAAGAGATCAAGCAGCTTGCACCTGAAAATACCTACTTATAAATACCTATATAGGCCTGGGTAGTACATATAAGATGCACCTTGTAATTACATTGCCAACTTTCAGAGGAAAGAAGACAACAAAAAGATATCCTGAACATCGCTGTAATTAATGGATCAAACAGAACTCTCAAGTGCAAATTCTTTCATTACTTTTTTTTTTCCATGTGTTTGTCACAGGCTACATTATCCTCAGTTTTTATTCAGCAGCCTCATTACATTGTGGATTTTTCTTTTGGATCACGAAAAGAATTAGCAAGTCTTTTATAAGCTTATAGTTCCATGGAATTCCATTGTGTTCTAAAACATCAAAAGTGTTCTTGGCTGTTTTCCACTAAAAAAAATAGTAAACTGATGTGTCCTACCATGGACCATTTTAAGGGCAACAAAGCTGGTGCCTGACCACTCTTTCCATGACAAAAATTTCCTGATGTCCAGTCTAAAACCACTCAGTCACAACTTGAGGCCGTTCCCTCTTGTTCTATCATTAATAACCTGGGAGAAGAGACCAGCACCAGCTTTGATTTTGGGCAGTGGGCAGTTCTCAGTTAGTTGATCAATGAAGATGGCACTGGTACTTTTTGTCTACCACAAGAATTTTGCTGGATGCATTTAGGAAAGATGCTGAGTTGCTGGAAGGTGTCCAGAGAAGGGCAACAAAGCTGGGGAGGGGTCTGGAGCACAGCCCTGTGAGGAGAGGCTGAGGGAGCTGGGGTTGCTTAGCCTGGAGAAGAGGAGGCTCAGGGGAGACCTTCTTGCTCTCTACAACTACCTGAAGGGAGGTTGCAGTCAGCTGGAGGTTGGTCTCTTCTCCCAGGCAACCAGCACTAGAACAAGAGGACACAGTCTCAGTCTGTGCCAGGGGAAGTTTAAGCTGGATGTCAGGAAGAAATTCTTCCTAGAAAGAGAGATTGGCCATTGGAATGTGCTGCCCAGGGAGATGGTGGAGTCACCATCACTGAACTGTTTAGGAAGAGACTGGATGGGGTGCTTGGTGCCACGGTTTAGTTGATTAGATGGTGTTGGGTGATAGGTTGGACTCGATCTCAAAGGCCTTTTCCAACCTGGTTAATTCTATTCTATTCTATTCTATTCTATTCTATTCTATTCTATTCTATTCTATTCTATTCTATTCTATTCTATTCTATTCACCTAATTCTTTAATCACAATTAATTCCGGTAGTGTCAAACAAAAACGAAGGGCATGGACCTGACAGAACAGGTCCAGAGGAGGATGACAAAGGTTACTGGGGCCCTGGAACAGCCCTCCTGTGAAGACAGGCTGAGGGAGCCGGGGTTGTTCAGTCTGGAGAAGAAAAAGCTTCGGAAAGACCTAATAGCAGCCTTCCAGCACCTGAAGGAGGCCTCCATGAAGGCTGAAGAGGGAGTGTTTGCAAAGGCCTGCAGTGACAGGACCAGGGGCAATGGTTTCAAATAAGAGAAGAGTAGATTTAGGTTGGGTTTTAGGAACAAGTTGTTTAGAATGAGGGTGTTAGAACACTGGAATTGGTTGCTCAGGGAGGCAGTTGAGGCCCCATCCCTGGAGATACTCAAGGTCAGGCTGGACAAAACACTGAGCATCCCGATCTAGTGAAGGATGTCCCCGCTCACTGCAGCGGGGTTGGACTAGCTGACCTTTGGAAGTCCCTTCCAACCTAAACCATTCTATGATTCAGCATGTCAGTCACAGCATAGCAACTATTAAAGACTTGCTTACAGAATGCAAGGAGATATTACCATAGAATCACAGAATAACATATGTTGGAAAAGACCTTCAAGATTATCAAGTTCAAGCATGAACTCTACTCTGCCAAGTCCACCACTTCAGTGATATCCCCAAGTACCACATCAACACAACTTTTAAATTCATCACCATCACGGGATGGTGACTCCACCACCTCCTAGGCAGCCTCTTCCAATGCCTAAAAACCCTTTCAGTGAAAAATCTTTTCCTAATGTCCAGTTGAAACATCCCCTGGTGCAGCTTGAGACCTTTGCCTCTTGTTCTTTTACTAGTAATTGGAAGGAGAGACCAGCATCCATGCCACTACAACCTCCTTTTAGAGAGCAGTTGGATCTCTCATCAGCCTCATTTTTTTTCAGACTAAGCAGCCCCAGATCCCTCAGCTGCTTCTCATAAGACATGTTCTTTAAGCCCTTCACCAGGTTAGTTGCTGTCTTCTGGACTCACTCAAGTGCCTCAATGTCTTCTTTGTACTGAGATGCTCAAAACTGAACACAATACTCAAGGTGTGGCCTCACCAACGCAGAGTAGAGAGGGATTGCCACCTCCCTGGTCCTGCTTGCCACACTATTTTTAATACAAGCCAGGATGCCCTTGGCTTTCTTGGCCACCTGGGCACACTGCCTGTTCATATTCAGCCACCTGTCAACCAGTACCCCCATGTCCCATTCCACTGGGCAGCTTTCCATCCACTCTTTCCAGGCCTGTAGCATTACCTGGGGTTTTTGCATCCCAAGTGCAGGACCCAACACCTGGCTTTGCTGAAGCTCATAGAGCTGAACTCAGCCCATCAATCCAGTCTGTCCAAGTCCACCTGTAGAGCCTCCCTACCCTCAAGCAGGTCAGCACTCCCACTCAACTTGCTGTCACCCACAAATGTAGTGAGGGCACACCCTATCTCCTCATCAAGATCATTGATAAAGATGTTCAGCAGAAGCGCTCCCAACACTGAGCCCTGAGGAACACCACTTGTGACAGGCTGCCAACTGGGCTTAACTCTATTCACCACCACTCCTTTGGCCTGGATGTCCTGCCAGTGCCCATCCAAGCCATTTTTTTCATGAGAGTGCCATGAGAAACACTGTCCAGGTACATGACAGCCACAGCCTTTCCCTCATCTACTAGGTGGGTCATCTTGTCATAGAATGTCATCAGGCTTGTCAAGCAGGACCTGCCTTTCATAAGCCCGTGCTGACTGGGCCTGACTGCCTGGTTGTCCTATATATGGTGCATAATTACGCTCAAGATGATCTGCTCCATGACCTCCCCTGGCACTGAGGTCAGACTCTTACTCGGAAACATGTCTCTTTAAGCTGTCCTTTTCTCCTAGAAAGTGGACAGTAGGTTCTGCATACACAAAGTGGAATTCTCCTCACTTAGGCATCTGAAAGTTAAGATTTCATTATAAACCCACGATCAAAGTTCCTCTCTGTCCTGAGAGCAGACACACAAGCAGAAAGTCTTCACAGCATAAATCATCGATGCTTGCTCTGATGAGTCCCCAAATGAAGCAATTTCTCTCTTTCATTAAATTCAAGAGCTCTATGTGGCCACCTTCAACTAATTAGATCATTTTCAAGTGGCTAAATACAGACTGGAGTAATCCAGTCAGGTTCTAGTTTATTGTCTGAGAAATGTATACAAGAATGGTTCAGACCGCTGTCAATTCCACAAGGGCAACTAAATTTGGCACTTACACATTGCAATTTCACAGCTAAGTAGAAATGCTCCCTACTCCATTTACTATTCAATTTATTACTAGCATTTTTATATATATACAACCAAAATGCTGGACACAGCAACAGGCTTCCCAGAGAGGTTGTGGAGTCTCCTTCCCTGCAGACATTCAAAACCCACCTGGACATGTTCCTGTGTGACCTACTCTAGGTGACCCTGCCCTGTCAGGGGGGTGGGACTAGATGATATTGTGAGGTCCCTTCCAACCCTTAGCATTCTGTGATTCTGTGATGAGGAAATGGATTAAGACATTTCAATAGTAAGGAAGATTTAATGTAGTTTTAAAGTCCTCATCTTGAATCATAGACACTAAAATGTTCTACTTGTCCACCTCTGATTTTCAAGACTTGATGATAAGAGCAACATGCATGTCTAGCTTCATTTTTTTAAGCAAAGCCATTTGTTCCTCAGGAACAGATGGAAATTTAAGCTTCAGGCTGGTCAAAAGTAAATTTGCAATCTTTTATTTGTTTGTTTTGATTGCTAGATTCAGGCCTTCTGCTCTTTGCTCCTCTTCATGAGGACCCAAAAAAACATTCTAATCACCACACAGACCTCACACAGTGTCTTGATTGTGTCAGCACAAGCTGATTGTTGCATGTCAGATATTCACTTTGTTAGCTCATTATTCAGGCCTAGGGGAAGAAAGGTAATGCGTTCCAACAACGTATAGACAAAACAAAAACATGTACTTGCAGTTGCACAAAGACAAAACATGAGATAGTTTAAATGCTGGAAGGGAGCTTTGGATATTCCCTAACTTTAAAAGACACCTGACACCAAAACACACAGATCAAACATCATTTTTTGCCTCCTTGAGAAATTGAACATTCATCCTAAATAGGCAATACGGACTTCTAGAATCAAGCATGCCAATCAAATACAGAGATCCTTCTGCTGCTTAGAATTTCACATTCATGTCTACAAGATGTTCATTTTTCCTCACTAAGCACAGGAAACATTCTGTTGGGACTAGGTCACTAACATATCCTCTTGTTAGCAGCTTAGTAAAGTGGTTCACAGAATCACAGAATTATAGAATGACAGAATCACAGAATGTTAGGGGCCAGAAGGGACCTTGAAAGCTCATCCAGTCCAACCCCCCTGCCAGAGCATGATCACCCAGATCAAATCACACAGGAACACATCCAGGCAGGTTTTGAGTATCTCCAGAGAGGGAGACTCCACAACCCCCCTGGGCAGCCTGTTCCAGTGCTCTGTCACCCTCACAGTGAACAAAATTTTCCTCCTGCTTCCATGGAATTCCTATGCCTCAGCTTCCATCTATTGCCCCTTGTCCTGTCATTGGGCAACACTGAGATGGGTCTCTGAAATGCTGAATAGGTGCCTCAGGTGGCTCAGTTGGTAGCACATCAGACCCTTAATGGGAAGGTCATGAGTTCAAGCCTGCAGTGGGCAGTAGTGTCCTCCCTACTCTAGTCATGAGGTCTGTGGTGACAGGTCTTTTCCAACCTTAGGAATACTGAATACTGAATAGAATAGAATAGAATAGAATAGAATAGAATAGAATAGAATAGAATAGAATAGAATAGACCAGGTTGGAAAAGGCCTTTGAGATCATCAAGTCCAACCTATCACCCAACACCATCTAATCAACTAAACCATGGCACCAAGTGCCTCATCCAGTCTCTTCCTAAACACCTCCAGTGATGGTGACTCCACCACCTCCCTGGGCAGCACATTCCAATGGCCAATCTCTCTTTCTGTTAAGAACTTCTTCCTCACATCCAGCCTAAACCTCCCCTGGCACAGCTTGAGGCTGTGTCCTCTTGTTCTGGTGCTGGTTGCCTGGGAGAAGAGACCAACCCCCACCTGGCTACAACCTCCCTTCAGGGAGTTGGAGAGATCAAGAAGGTCTCCTCTGAGCCTCCTCTTCTCCAGGCTAAGCAACCCCAGCTCCCTCAGCCTCTCCTCACAGGGCTGTGCTCCGAACCCCTCCCCAGCTTTGCTGTCCTCTGGACACCTTCCAGCAACACAACAGTGAAAATATCACTGACACTAAAAGATTACTTTGGATATATTTTTTTTTGAGAATTAAAAAGATAGAAAAACCTCTTCCCTCCCTTCACTGTGGCAATCTCTTTGTAGCCATTCACAGAAAGATAAAATGCAATCCCTTTCTCAACATTACCATATTTCTTGATGTGCAGTGCCCAAGGGGGGGAAAAAAAAGTCAAACTGAGTAACTAAAAAAATACCATGATAATTGCTGGAAATTTCACAGCCATTTTGTGAACCCCTTGTTAGCTTCCAGCTTTGCTAATTGTATCACAGTATCACAGTATCACAGTATCGCTTAGGTTGGAAAGGACCTCGAGGATCATCGAGTCCAACCTATCAACACAGACCCCATGACTAGACCATGGCACCAAGTGCCACGTCCAATCTCCCCTTGAACGCCTCCAGGGTCGATGACTCAACCACCTCCCTGGGCAGCCCGTTCCAATGCCGAATGACTCGCTCGGTGAAGAACTTCCTCCTCACCTCGAGTCTAAACCTCCCCTGGCACAGCTTGAGACTGTGTCCCCTTGTTCTGGTGCTGGTTGCCTGGGAGAAGAGGCCAACCCCTTCCTGGCTACAACCTCCCTTCAGGTAGTTGTAGAGGGCAATGAGGTCACCCCTGAGCCTCCTCTTCTCCAGGCTAAGCAACCCCAGCTCCCTCAGCCTCTCCTCACAGGGCTGTGTTCAAGGCCTCTCCCCAGCCTTGTTGCCCTTCTCTGGACACGTTCAAGTGTTTCGATGTCCTTCTTAAACTGAGGGGCCCAGAACTGGACACAGGACTCAAGGTGTGGCCTAATCAAATCAGAGTACAGGGGCACTATGACCTCCCTGCTCCTGCTGGCCACACTATTCCTAATGCAGGCCAGGATGCTATTGGCCCTCCTGGCCACCTGGGCACATTGTGATTCAGCATGAACAACTGAACCATTTTCAAGCTGACAGGAGCAACCAACTGCAAGTTTTTTGCACTAGGAACAGAATTCAAGACTTGAGATTATGGTCAGGACCAAAAATGTTACGATTTGTCATCTTCTAGTCATCGAGGGGATATATATAGAACCAAAAATCTGCTGGTACAAATAAATGGCACACAAAGCAACACATTAGAGAGGTTCTCCTCCCTCTCTGCTCTGCTCTGCTCTGCTCTGTTGAGAACATATCACAGCATACTGTGTCCAGTTTTGGGCTCCCCAGTTCAAAAGACAGAGATCTGCTGGAGAGGATTGAAAGAAAGGTTGTGGGACTGGAATATCACTCCTATGAAGCAAGACTGAGAGACCTGAGGCTGTTTAGTCTGGAGAGGAGACAGCTGAAGGGGAAACTTATCATCATCTATAAATTCCAGGAGGGAGTTGGTCTCTTCTCTCAAGCAACCAGCACCAGAACAAAAGGACACAGTCTCAAGCTGCACCAGGCGAAGTTAGGCTCAAGGTGAGGAGATAGTTCATCACTGAGAGAGCTGTTAGCCATTGGAATGTGCTGCCCAGGGAGGTGGTGGAGTCACCATCCCTGGAGGTGTTCAAGAGGGGACTGGACGTGGCACTTGGTGCCATGGTCTAGTCATGAGGTCTGTGGTGACAGGTTGGACTTGATGATCTTTGAGGTCTCTTCCAACCTTGGTGATACTGTAGTACTATCTATAAATACCTGAGGGGTGGGTGTCAAGATGAAGGTACCAGGTTCTCTTCGGCAGTGTCCAGAGATAGGACAAGGAACAATAGGTACGAGCTGGAACACAGGAGGTTCCACTTCAGTATGAGGAGACACTTTATAATGAGGGTGAGAGAGCACTGGAACAGGCTGCCCAGAGAGCTTGTGGAGTCTCTTTCTCTGCAGACTTTCAAAACCTGCCTGGATGCAGTCCTGTGCAGACTACCCTAAGTGATCCTGCTTCAGCAGAGGGGCTGCACTCAATGAGCTCGGGAGGTCCCTTCCAACCCCTAACATTCTGTGATTCCGTGCTTAATCCTTTCCTTGAAAATATATGCATCTGTTAATAATTAGTCAATTGCCATCAAAGAGTCTGTGCATCTTCAAGTGCTACATAATCTATAATTAATGATTTTTATGTCAGGACTGTTTCTAGTATTATGCTAACAGGTTGTATAACTAATTTAGTGCATTTCAGATCAGAAAATGAATCCAGATTTGTACTTCTGAGATCTTTTCTTCTCTTCACGTATCTTTTTTATTTTAGATGCAGTGCTTGCCTAAATACATTTCAGCATACAGAATCAAGAATGATAAAATTGTTAGGGTTGGAAGGGACCTCAAGAATCCTCTAGTTTCAACCCCACTCCCATCAGCAGGGACACCTCACACTATAGCAGGTTGCTCAGAGCCACATCCAGCCTGGCCTTACAAACCTCCAGGGATGAGGCTTCCACCACCTCCCTGGGCAACCTGTGCCAGTGTCTCACCACCCCCATGGGGAACAACTTCTTCCTGACATCCAAAATGAATCTACCCATCTTTATTCCCCTTCAGATACTGGAAGGCCACAATAGTGCCTTTTTGGAGCCTTCTCGGAGCCTTCTCTTCTCCAGACTGAACAGCCCCAAATCTCCCAGCCTGCCCTCATAGGAGAGGAGCTTCAGCCCTCTGATCACCCTTGTGGCCCTTCTCTGGACACCTTCCAGCACCTCCAGATCCTTCCTGTAATAGGGGCTCCAGAACTGGATGCAGTACTCCAGGTGGGGTCTCACCAGAGTGGAGCAGAGGGGGAGAATCACCTCCCTTGCCCTGCTGGCTCTGCTTCTCTTGATGCAGCCCAGGATGGGATTGGCTTTCTGGGCTGCAGGTGCACACTGCTGGCTCATGTTGAGCTTCTCATCCACCAGTACCCCCAGGTCCTTTTCTTCAGGGCTGCTCTCAAGCCAGTCCCTGCCCAGCCTATATCAGTGCTTGAGATTGCCCTGATCCAGATGCAGGACCTTGCATTTGGTCTTGTTGAACCTGATGAGGTTGTCATGGGCTCACCTCTCCAGCCTGTCAAGGAAAATGTCCTTGAGAAAGAAAAGACATCTGCCACAAAAGCATTTGATAAAAGTGTGTTTTCAAGGGGATGGTCTTTGAGCATGCTGCTGGGGCATGGAGATCTGCCCAGCTGGATTTTGGCAAGCCTGCATCTGTGCTAAGGTCTTCTGTTTGTTCTGCACTCATAAAAGTTGCCTCCACGTGCAAGGGCCCTAACAACCTTGTTATCTCTGTGTCTCACATCCAAGCCATAACCACCTATTAAAGAAACCTTATGGCTTTTAATTATATTTACCTGCTGGAAATAAGGAGAGGCCAAGATTACAGGAGTACCTGCTTGAGACAAACAATCTGCATCTGTAGCACAGGACACATGCTACATGTCATTTGTGAGCTTCTCATACCAGTGACATTTACATCTCAGGGTATATAAGGGCTAATTAGATTATCAGTCACCACATTCCACATAAAAAATTGTAATTATCAAACCACAGAATGGTCTGGGTTGGAAGGGACCTCCAAAGGTCATCTAGACCAACCCCCTCTGTAGTCAGCAGGGACATCCTCAACTAGATCAGGTTGTCTAGAGCCTTGTCCAGCCTGACCTTGAATATCTCCAGGAATGGGCCCCAACCACCTCCCTTGGCAGCCTGTTCCAGTGTTCCACTACCCTCACAGTAAAGAACTTGTCCCTAACATCCAAAGAATATTACTTTTGTTATTTAGTTTTCCAAAACTCTACAGGTTAGTATATCTATAGAGAGAGATTATATATAGGTTAGGCCACACCTTGAGTCCAGTTCTGGGCCCTCAGTTTAGGAAAGATGTTGACTTGCTGGAAGGTGTCCAGAGAAGGGCAACAAAGCTGGGGAGGGGTTTGGAGCACAGCCCTGTGAGGAGAGGCTGAGGGAGCTGGGGTTGCTTAGCCTGGAGAAGAGGAGGCTCAGGGGAGACCTTCTTGCTCTCTACAACTCCCTGAAGGGAGGTTGCAGCCAGGTGGGGGTTGGTCTCTTCTCCCAGGCAAGCAGCACCAGAACAAGAGGACACAGTCTCAAGCTGCACCAGGGGAGGTTTAGGCTGAATGTGAGGAAGAAGTTCTTCCTAGAAAGAGAGATTGGCCATTGGAATGTGCTGCCCAGGGAGGTGGTAGAGTCACCATCACTGGAAGTGTTTAAAAGGAGACTGGATGAGGTACTTGGTGCCTTGCTTTAGTTGATTAGATGGTGTTGAGTGATAGGTTGGACTTGATGATCTCAAAGGTCTTTTCCAACCTGGTTAATTCTGTATTCTGAGATAGATAGATAGATAGATAGATAGATAGATAGATAGATAGATAGATAGATAGATAGATAGATAGATAGTTATCCATATAACTAAAAGCATGCCTGAGACTGGCTGATCATTTTGACAGGGGAGAAAAAACCAAAACCAGACCATGTTTTGGCCCTGTGAGATTTTCATCTGTGAAATTTGCACAAACATCAAGCTATTGATGCCATGTGTTGCAGCCCTTGCCTGGAAGAAACTCTTAACTTAATTTGATCTAACCAGATATCTGACAGCGAGTTAAAGCTGCAAAGAACACACAGCCCATATAAAAGTTAAGGTTAGAGATATTTCCAACTTCCAGGCACAAGTGGATCATATTATACATTCATTCAGACTACCCACATTTAATCCACTTTTTTTTTTCCCTTGACTTTCTGTCATCTCCTGTAAAGCCATTCAAAAAAGCAATAAAGGCCAGCATGGCTCCTGCCTAAGTAGATTACATGCTTCTGAGTTTCCTGAGGGCAGCAGTGAAGAAGTATCTACTTTCTCACCACCCAATGGAGCTGGAATCACTCCAAAACTGTAGGGATCCGAGACAGCCTATTAACTAACTTCTTTCCCATTCCCCCTCACCTATCCCTAAGAAAACAATATTAATGGAGGCACAGTTAATGGCCATATAGAGTAGAGTAGAGTAGAGTAGAGTAGAGTAGAGTAGAGTAGAGTAGAATAGAATAGAATAGAATAGAATAGAATAGAATAGAATAGAATAGAATAGAATAGAATAGAATAGAATAGAATAGAATAGAATAGAATAGAAATTAACCAGGTTGGAAGAGACCTTTGAGATCATCAAGTTCAACCTGTCACTCAACACCATCTAGCAACTAAACCATGGCACTAAGCACCCCATCCAGTCTCTTCCTAAACACCTCCAGAGATGGTGACTCCACCACCTCCCTGGGCAGCACATTCCAGAGGCCAATCACTCTTTGTGGGAAGAATTTCTTCCTAACATCCAGCCTAAACCTCCCCTGATATAATGTAAGAGAAAGAAATTCCATACACAATGTGCTAGAAACTTGGTCCTTCTTCCCTTCTGCATCACATGAAAGTCAGGGCAATGTCTAGCTTATGGCAAGGCAGGACTTTAACTACAAGAATAAAAATCCCTTGTTACAGATCATAGAATCATAGAATAGTCTGGGTGAGAGGGGACCTCCAAAGGTCATCCGGTCTGACCTCCCTGCAGTCAGCAGGGACATCCCCAACTGGATCAGGTTACCCAGGGCCTCATCGAGCCTCACCTTGAATATCTCCAGGGATGGGGCCCCAACCACCTCCCTTGGCAACTTGTTATTCAAGTTAGGCCAAATACTGCAGGAAGGCTTGGAAAGGACACCGCAGAACTTGTGAAAACAAAACAATTCTTTCAGAAGAAATAACTTCAGTTTCTCTCTCCCATCTGTTTCTGTATCTGTTTCATGTGGCTTTATGAAAAAGCTTCTTCCTGTACAGAGATGTACAGAGGAGCTTGTTAAAAATAAGGTAAATGCTGCATCAAGCTATTCCTGTGACTCTTCTCAAACCTACACATAGCAGTTTGGATCTCCTAATTGAAATATTTCTGACATTTGAAACAGCAAACCAGTTTGAACAAAGCCAGTTTTAACGAGCTGTGCACCACACGTTTCTCCTGGTGTAAGATTTGTGTTCAGTTTGTAGTTTGGTTTTTTCTTCCTTTTCTGTGCATGAATTTTTAACTCAGCAAGATCCCCATCCTGTCAGGAAGCCTTTCTGAAAAATTTTAATTAGTTAACAGCTGTTGAAAAGTATGTCCTGTGTCAATTATCATTTGGAAACTACAACTAGTTCCTCAACTTCTGCAAAGGAATGCCTTTACAGTCACCATCACTGGAGGTGTTTAGGGAGAGACTGGATGGGGTGCTTGGTGCCATGGTTTAGTTGATGAGATGGTGTTGGGTGATAGGTTGGACTCCATGATCTAAGATCTTTTCCAACCTGGTTAATCCTATTCTATTCCATTCCATTCCACTCCACCCCATTCCATTCCATTCCATTCCATTCCATTCCATTCCATTCCATTCCATTCCACTCCACTCCACTCTATTCTATTCCATTCCTTTCTATTCCATTTTCTATTCCATTTCTCTTCTCTTCTCTTCTCTTCTCTTCTCTTCTCTTCTCTTCTCTTCTCTTCTCTTCTCTTCTCTTCTCTTCTCTTCTCTTCTCTTCTCTTCTCTTCTCTTCTCTTCTCTTCTCTTCTCTTCTCTTCTCTTCTCTTCCCTTCCCTTCCCTTCCCTTCCCTTCCCTTCCCTTCCCTTCCCTCCTCTCCTCTCCTCTCCTCTCCTCTCCTCTCCTCTCCTCTCCTCTCCTCTCCTCTCCTCTCCTCTCCTCTCCTCTCCTCTCCTCTCCGAACCTCTCCTCTCCTCTCCTCTCCTCTCCTCTCCTCTCCTCTCCTCTCCTCTCCTCTCCTCTCCTCTCCTCTCCTCTCCTCTCCTCTCCTCTCCTCTCTCCTCTCCTCTCCTCTCCTCTCCTCTCTTCCCTTCTCGTCTCTCCTCTTCTCTTCCTATTCCGTTCCATCCCATCCCATTCCATTCCATCCCATTCCATTCCATCCCAACCCATTCCATTCTGCCTCAGTTTGCTAGGGCACAAATTTGCATCCATCACAATTCAGCAACGATCTATGGCTGAAATTTCTGCTTTCCCAATCAATTTGCACTGTAATAGTGAAAAAAATTTCTGTCCAATAGTTGTGAACTGGAATGTGACAGTCCTATTTGCTCCTAGGACAAACACCATGAAAGGTGTGAGGAGTTAATAACTAACTAAGTAAATATTTCTCTCTGATCATTCTTTTATTGCAAATAAGCCATAGTCTTTTTCTCCTATTAATTGATTGCTGTCATTCTCTCCCTGAATGATTTTTCATTTTTCTATTTACTGATCACTCAATTTTGGTAAAATAGATTCAAAATAAACTTTCTTTAGAATCATAGAATGGTCTTTGTTGGAAGGGGCCAAAGGTCATCCAGCCCAATCCAGCTGCAGTCAGCAGGGACATCCTCAACTAGATTAGTTTGCCCAGAGCCCTGTCAAGCCTGACCTTGAATATCTCCAAGGATGGGGTCTCAACTACCACCCTGGGCAACCTGTTCCAGTGTTCCACTACCCTCATGGTAAAGAACTTATTCCTAACATCCAGTCTAAATCTGCTCTCTTCCAGCTTAAAACCATTCACCCCAGAGTTCTTGCTGGCTTGACACGACCTTCTGTAAGAGGAATTATACACTTCACTCTCAAGGTAGGAGTGACAGCCAAGACAGATTATCCTGAATATCCTCCTGTCTGCCCATTTAACAATGGTAGCCCTGTGTCATCACCCCACTGGCTGAAACTGCTTTGCAAAATCTCATTTGCAAAGTCCAAGTGCAGATTCCCAGCAAAGATGACCAAAAGGCTACTAAGTCCTTTCCTTTCCTTGCTCTGTCTGCCCCATACCATATTTACCTTCAGAATAGAATAGAATAGAATAGAATAGAATAGAATAGAATAGAATAGAATAGAATAGAATAGAATAGAATTAACCAGGTTGGAAGAGACCTTCTAGACCATCATGTCCAGCCTATCATCCAACACTATCTAATCAACTAAACCATGGCACATAGCACCCCATCAAGTCTCTTCCTAAACATCTCCAGGGATGGTGACTCCACCACCTCCCTGGGCATCACATTCCCATGGCCAATCTCTCTTTCTAGGAAGAACTTCTTCCTAACATCCAGCCTAAACCTCCCCTGGTGCAGCTTGAGACTGTGTCCTCTTGTTCTGGTGCTGCTTGCCTGGGAGAAGAGACCAACCCCCACCTGGCTACAACCTCCCTTCAGGTAGTTGCAGAGAGCAAGAAGATCTCCCCTGAGCCTCCTCTTCTCCAGGTTAAGCAACCCCAGCTCCCTCAGCCTCTCCTCACAGGGCTTGTGCTCCAAACCCCTCAACAGACAGGCAAGTGCAAAGGCTGCAGTCTCAATTCAGAAACAGACTGTGTCTGCCCCTGCCCTTTTCTCCTGTCTTACCTCTGAAATGATTCCTCTTCCCCTCAGGCTACACATTCTCTATACATGACATTGACGCTTTCACTCTGCCTTCCTGTCAGGCAAATCATCATTTCTGCATTGTGGATTCAAAGCCATAAGGTTGGGAGATAAAAAAACACACACCCCCAAACAACAACAACAACAAAACAACAACTGTGGAATTGCAGTGAGCAACATCAACAAATGTGCTGTGTACACAAAATGCTGTGGCAGATAACACATCCTTTGTATCAGGTCTGTATTTGTGCCAGTGGAGGTTTGAGAACAGCAGAGAGCTATCTGTCCACCCAAATATTTTCCAAGATGGGAAACAATAACATTAACAATTTGCTTTGCTGGGAAAATGTTCTTTGATGTGCAGCTTGCAACTGCTGCTGAGGAAGCAGCTGTGATACAGGAATGAAAGATCCAGGAAAACACTCCAGAGACAAAACCTACCACTGACATATTCAATGCCAGTAATTTTTCAGCCTGGGATGTGGGGAATGGGAAGATGGACATTTTCAGATTCCTCACTGTTGGTAAGCAGCTGTTGAGAGTGACAGAGCCCTGGAGCAGGCTGCCCAGTGAGGTTCTGGAGTTTCCTTCTCTGGAGACTTTCAAACCCCTATGTTCCTGTGTGGCCTGCCCTAGGTGATCCTGCTTTGGCAGGGGGTTTGGACTCAATGATCTGCCCAGGGAGGTGGTGGAGTCACCATCCCTGGAGGTGTTTAAGAAGAGACTGGATTGGGTGCTTGGTGCCATGGTTGAGTTGATTAGATGGTGTTGGGTGATAGGTTGGACTCGATGATCTCAAAGGTCTCTTCCAACCTGGTCTATTCTATTCTATTCTATTCTATTCTATTCTATTCTATTCTATTCTATTCTATTCTATTCTACTCTACTCTACTCTATTCTATTCTATTCTATTCTATTCTATTCTATTCTATTCTATTCTATTCTATTCTATTCCATTCCTGTTCCATTCCATTCCTGTTCCATTCTAATTCACTCTATTGTTCCAGCATCTATTTAAGTGTCTATGTATATTCAAGCACTGGTTACACTCTACAAGCTTTATGGGGCTCCCATTAATTCTGTATAGAATGTGTCTAAAATTCCATCCCTTTCAGTTCCACAGAGGAAGCAGAACCATTTATAGAGCTCAATTAGAACACAGGTTTCTAAACAATCAAGTTAGAGCTGCTATTTCAGCTAACAGAAATGTGGGTTATCTAGCTTATCCCATTAGAATTTTTGCTCATTGCCCTTGAAAAGCACACTGGTTGTTTATAACCTGTGGAGATCAAAGAAGTCAGGGGAATTCCAAGGGTTGAAAGCATGGGTTTTGTTGTTATTGTTCCATGAAATTCAGTTCAGCTTTTGCTGGAAGTCAAAGGTGTACTATTTCCCTCCCCTGGGTTTGTTGACATCTTGCCCGGTGAAGAAATAAACACAAAGCATTCTGAGGTTGGGTCTGAACTGTCAAAACATGAACAAAGTACACTGTATGTAGTCCAGGGATCATAAGGGAAAGCTGAACAAAGAAACAAGATACAGACAAGGAAATAATAAGGTTTCAAGCCATCTTTCCAACACTCCCTGAGTAAAGGAGGCTGAGATGGTTACCTTCTTATGAACCCTTGCACACAACACATGGCTCAAACAGTTCACAGGATGTTAAGGGTTGGAAGGGACCTCTGGAGATCATCAAGTTCAACCCTCCTGTCAGAGCAGTAGCATAGAATCTAGCACAGGTCACACAGGAATACATCCAGGAGGGTTTTGAATGTCTCCAGAGAAGGAGACTCCACCACCTCTCTGGGCAGCCTGTTCCAGTGCTCTGTCACCCTCCCCATGAAGAAGTTCCTCTCTTCTCCTAGGGGGCCACCCTATGAGGCAGATTCTAACCTCATTTACAATGAAAGAAAAAACAAGTCCAGATGGATTTGGTTTCTTTTCACCAATCCCCAAGCTGGACTCAGCTCAGCAAAGCATTTCTTATTTCCTTACAGTCTTTTCCTGATGGCTACCTACTGTGACTAGCTCTGAAGCTGCTCTACCAGCAGCCTCTCATGAATTTCACAGTTTGGACATTGTACTTTGGGAATCTGAAAAGGAATATTGTAGGAATAAGTGTTTTTCTCTTCTGGGTTTTAAACACCCCAACACTCCCCCAGATCCATCCCCAAAGTACACAGAAACATTTACAAGATAACCTCTTCAGGGAAGTGATTATCCTAAATCCTATTTATGCTGCTAAAACTAGTCTAATTGGTTATCAACTGCATGACTTAGAATATCATGAGGTAATTTAGTCCATTTATTTCCACCTGACATTTCCATCTCCTTGCTTGTGCCCCCTTGAACATAGAAGATTTCACCTCAACATGAGAAGAAACTTTACAGTGAGGGTGACAGAGAACTGGAATAGGTTGTAGAGGCTCCTTGTCTGGAGACTTTCAAAACCCACCTGGATGAATGCCTGTGTGGACTTCCCTAGGTGATCCTGCTTTTGGCAGGGGGGGTTGGATTGGATGATCTCCTGGAGATCCCTTCCAACCTCTAATGTCCTGTGATGCTGTGATAGCTCTTCTAGTATAACCAAAGGGTTTCCAGGTCACAGGATCACAGGATGTCAAGGTTTGGATGGGACCCAAAGAGATCATTGAGTCCAACCACCCTGACAGAGCAGGACCATACAATCCAGCTCATGTCACAGAGGAACACATCCAGATGGGCCTTGAAAGTCTCCAGAGAAGGAGACTCCACAACTCTGGGCAGCCTGTTCCAGTGCTCTGTCACCCTTACAGTAAAGAAGTTCCCCCTTGTGTTGAGGTGGAACCTCCTGTGCTGCAGCTTACATCCATTGCTCCTTGTCCTGTCACAGGGTGGAAGTGAGCAGAGCCTGTCCCCTCCCTCCTGACCCCCAGCCCTCAGATATTTATAAACATTTATTAAATCCCCTCTCAGTCTTCTCTTTTCCAAACTAAAAAGCCCCAGGTCCCTCAGCCTCTCCTCATCAGGCAGTGCTCCTATCCCCTGATCATCCTCGTAGCCCTCTGCTGGGACCCACTCCAGCAGACTCCTGTCCCAAAATTGAATGGCAAATGCATTATTATTATTATTATTATTGCTATTACTATTATTATTTCATATATTTATTATATAGTATATATAATTACATGTACCATTATAATTACTACTACTACTACTACTAATAATAATAATAATAATAACAACCATTTTCTTTTTGAGTAGTGCTCCCTGAGTTGGGTTCTATGAGAACAGCATCAATGCAAAGGAAATGGCAGAGAGTGGCCAGGAGCCTGGAAAGCTGCCCCTTCGTGCAACTTCAAGCCTTTAGACCTGCTGAGCCCCTTCATCAATTTTTGCTCTTCCTTAACTTTCTTCCTTCTAATGGTTTCTCAAAATAAGAGGGCTTGTTTTGGTTTTGCAGCCTGGTTAATTCTATTCTATTCTATACTTCAGTGCCCTGTGGATCCCCACATGGATTATAATCCATACCAGTTGTAGCAGTTCCACTCTGGGTCCCATCTTTGGGTTTATGTACAAAATTAGGTGTCAAAAATCACCCTTTCCTCTATCACAGAATGAAAGTTGAGCCACAAAAGATCATCCAGTCCAACCCCCTTGCCAGAGCTGGGTCACCTGGGCTGCCCAGGGAGGTGGTGGAGTCCCCATCCCTGGAGGTGTTCAAGAGGGGATTGGATGTGGCACTTGGTGCCATGGTCTAGTCATGAGGTCTGTGGTGACAGGCTGGACTCGATGATCCTCCAGGTCTCTTCCAACCTTGGTGATACTGTGATACCTATACCAGATCACACAGGAATGCATCCAGGAGGGTTGATAGGTTGGACTTGATGATCTCAAAGGTCTTTTCCAACCTGGTTAATTTGTTCTGTATTTGTTCTGTTCTGTATTCTGGTTTGGTTTGGTTTTTATATATCATAAAACCTAGTTTCAGCATCTCTTCCCAGTTCACCAGGAATGAGAAAGGCAGGATGTGCTTCCATTTTCTTCTCTCTTTATAGCAATAAATTTTGCAAAGAGTGAACCACCACCCCCCTACACACACACACACACACACACACACACACACACTTTGAAATTATACTGCACCATCTTCCCCATTTCGTTTGCTTTCACTACATGACATTGCAGATGTCACCTCCAAAGCAGTTCCATCAAGACCTCATTTAAAAAGCAATTATTTCAATTTTTATATATATATATATATATATATATATATATATATATATATATATATATATATATATATATACATATTTTTAATTTCTCTCTCAAACTTTCTGGAAGAAAATTCAGTGGCAAATTACTTCCAGTACTTGAAGAACTAGAGGGGAAGGAACAAAAAAAGATGAGATGATGAAGTGGGCTCTTCTATGAATTTTCACCCTGAAGAGCTAAATTGAGTACAAGATACACAATTAAGCTGACAAGAAGAGTGGACATTAAGGAAAAAAAAGAAACCTGAAGCATTTTACTATCCACTGACAATCTGGGAGACTTGTGCAGACTATGCTTTCAGGTAATTTTCTACAATTGCCTGTCAATGAATGCTTCAATATGTAGTTAGTCAGATGCAGGCTGATAGGGTCTCTGAAATATCACCACCTCCCCTTCTGAAGCAGCTACTGAGCAAACGAAGCAAATTGTTAACCTTACCAACTGTGCTCTGCCATAGCAATGGATATGCTAAAGAGGGCACAGGAGCTTGCAAAACTAGTTCTGAGCAATGGGAGTAGGGAAAGCAAGAAAGGAGGAATTGCTATCTGAAAACAATGTTAATGCTGGATCATAAAGATCAAGAGAAATGGGAAATACATTGGATTAGGGTAAAGAAGAGTGTGGACAACAGAGGGATACAATGAATAGTTTCCAGTAGCACACATACACAGGTTTTAGCTCTGAAGTGCTGAGAGAAGCTGACTGCAGAGGACAGGCATTCCATGATTCAGGTAAAAAGCCATGTGAATCCTAAAATATTTGAATGATCATGACTTCAGCCCAAAAGCTGTTCTAGAGCAGAGAGAATGAGTACAGATAATGAGATTCCAGCCAGAGTCACCTGAAAAGGATCACGGGCATGTCAGTTGTCCATCACAACCCTCCAGCTGCTTGTCTGACCTCTGAACCACCAGTCATGATGAATTAGACCATAACATAAAGGCCTTCTTAAACCTTCTGAGGCAGCATAGCTCTGCTATGTGTGATTGAACAATTTGGGGGGGTGGGGGTGGGGGGTGTCGAAATCACACCAAAAATTGATGATAATCCCTGGCAAAAGATTTGTGATGAATAGTGAGAGCAGATGCAGGCCAAAAAAGCCTCAAAGGGGTACAGACGAAGCCCAACAAGGCCAGGTGACTCTGGCCAAAGACCAAGGCAGGCCCAAGACATAATGGGACTGGTTTTGTGAGACTCCTCTCTGGCTGTACAGGGCTGTGACACCAGAAGGACACTGCAAACTACCTTGGTGTGTTTACTTCACAGAAAGCCAGACTGAGTCAACGTGGAAATTAATTTGCTGTTTGTTTCTTTTACATCTCCAAATGCCTTTGCAGGTGGAGATCCTTTCAACACATGAGCAATTCAGATGACTGCATAGCTCAGGGAGGATAAAAAAAGCAGTTTCCTTCTAAGAAGGTACTTCATGAGCTGAATAGATACAGCAGTGACAGCTGAATGAAGGCATTCGTCCTTCTGCCATGCAAACTCTGTGATGTTTGGAAAAACATGCATATTTATCATTCTTCCATGACATGTTTGCATTCTGTTTGTAACTTCTGACTTCCACAGAACCCGTGGATGTATCCAGTTTTGTAATATGTAGGTACATACGCACACCTGAGTGCCGGGTTCTACACATGGGCCACAACAACCCCATGCAGCACTACAGGCTGGGGATAAAGTGGCTGGAGAGCAGCCAGGCAGAAAGGGACCTGAGAGTATTGGCTGATAGTAGGCAGAACATGAGCCAGCAGTGTGCCCAGGTGGCCAAGAAGGCCAATGGCATCCTGGCCTGCATCAGGAACAGTGTAGACAGCAGGAGCAGGGAGGTCATTCCGCCCCTGTAGTCAGCACTGGTT
The DNA here is from genome assembly GCF_026170545.1 of Melanerpes formicivorus. Lineage (NCBI taxonomy): Eukaryota > Metazoa > Chordata > Aves > Piciformes > Picidae > Melanerpes > Melanerpes formicivorus. The sequence goes on along the minus strand of NW_027142406.1, from coordinate 2,328,916 downwards.
AGGCCACACCTTGAGTCCTGTGTCCAGTTCTGGGCCACTCAGTTTAGGAAAGATGTTGAGCTGCTGGAAGGTGTCCAGAGAAGGGCAACAAAGCTGGGGAGGGGTTTGGAGCACAGCCCTGTGAGGAGAGGCTGAAGGAGCTGGGGTTGTTTAGCCTGGAGAAGAGGAGGCTCAGGGGAGACCTTATTGCTCTCTACAACTACCTGAAGGAGGGAGGCTGTAGCCTGATGGGTGTTGGCCTCTTCTCCCAGGCAGCTGGCACCAGAACAAGAGGACACAGTCTCAAGCTGCACCAGGGCAGTTTAGGCTTGATCTTAGAAAGACATTCTGCCCAGAAAGAGAGATTGGCCATTGGGATGGGCTGCCCAGGGAGGTGGTGGGATTGATGTCCCTGGAGATGTTTAAGAAGAGACTGAATAAGGCACTTGGTGCCATGGTCTGTTGATTAGTTAGGGTTGGGTGGTCAGTCGGACTCGATGATCTTAGAGGTCTCTTCCAACCTGGTTGATTCTTCAATTCTGTCATCTACAGAAATGGCTGTTTCTGAACATGTTGTTTATGTATCAAATATTTTGGGGGTTGAAATATATTTGGCTTATATTAGTTGTAGATTATGCAGGTTAGATCTATAAGATGTGTCACAGTATCTCTTATGTGTCATATATATCTGTTACAGGATCTGTACACAACATGAACTGTCACAGATGTATTTCTCTACTGACTACATGCCGACCATGCACAAATGCTGTAGCAGAAAGAAATATGTTTGAGCTGCAGTCAAGCACACAAAAACTTTAAGCACTGGTGTTAAAGTTTTCCATGACATTTGGAAGGCTGGAGAGGGACTTTTCATAAGGGTGTTTAGCAACAGGAAAAGGGAGAATGGTTTGAAGCTGAGGGAGAATAGGTTTAGACTGGATCTTAGGAAGAAGCTCCTCATTACGAGGGTGGTTGAGACTCTGGAATAGGTTGCTCAGGGAGGCTGTTGATGCCTCCTCCCTGGGGGGTGTTCAAGGCCAGGCTGGATGAGGCCTTGAACAGCTGAATCTACATGAATAGAATAGAATAGAATAGAATAGAATAGAATAGAATAGAATAGACCAGACCAGACCAGACCAGACCGGGTTGGAAGAGACCTTCAAGATCATTGTGTCCAACCTATCATCCAACACCATCTAATCAACTAAACCATGGCACCAAGCACCCCATCAAGTCTCCTTCTAAACACCTCCAGTGATGGCGACTCCACCACCACCCTGGACAGCTCATTCCAAAGGGCAATCATTGATGCCTCTCAATCATAGTTGAGAGGCATCTATGCACATGGTGGGGAGGTTGGAAGAGATATCTCTAATGTCCCTTTCAACCTAAGCCTCTGAAGGATTCTGTGATGATTCTCTGATTCTCTGTAGCTATAGCAAGGTGCATTCTCTCAAATACATCAAGACTCCTACCTCACTTAAATGCATACAGTTTTGCCAGAGCCACAGAAGGTACTGAGGTCTTGTACACACTGGGTGTTGCCACTTTCAGGTGTCTTGTTTGCTACTGAAATTCGTAATTCCTGCTTGGCCACCTAAACATCAACAAAAAGTGCTGTGGAAGAGTTCAGTTCCTAACAACAGGATTTGCTGACACCATCAAGTCCAGCAGGAACTGACCTACAGTAGTCACAAATATGAACAAAAGGGCAGGAACCAGGTCCTTTTTGACTACATTCATTCACTGCATAAAAAATACAACATTAATTAGAACAGCAACCAAAAGTCTAATCTCCTTCTGCTACTGAAGCCTTCAGCATGGAAGGAAATGAACTTCTATTCTGGCAAGCTCCTCATGGGAGTGTTGGATGAGACCTTGAGAACCCTGGTGCAGTGGAGGGTGTCCCTGCCCATAGTGGCAGGATTGGAACTAGGTGATTGGCGTGAACTAGGTCCTTTCCAGCCCAAACCATTCCATGAATCTATGAATCTTTGCCTTTTTCTGGGTTAGGGTAACTTCTGTAAGCCAGCACAAACTGAACTCATTTCAACAGGAAATGTCAAGAGAATTTTACTTTAGAATAACTTGGCAAGACTTTTCTGACCAAGACATGCTGAGGACACCAGCGTGGGCATCTCATGGGATGTCTGGTGGCACTTCTGTTGTTGCTGCACATGCTCTGAGCGGGGCTATTAGAGGAGACCTCATGGCTGAAAAAGCTGAAAGACTTCCTTTTTGTTCATTCTGATCAAGGTTTGAGGGGGTCACATAAATTGCAGGGTTTTCAGGACCGGTGTGAGACATGATAGTATAGGTGACTAGGGAGCTCTGCCAGTCAAAGCTCAGGATTTAATGATAGCACTGTCAACACTGGAGGTAGAGGTTCTTAAAGCTTGTCTTAGGTGACTACAATGACATTTAAGTACTAAAGCCTCCTTCAGTCTAAACATTTGGTCAGTATATGTCCACATAAGTAAGTATCTTCTTTCCTACAAGCAGTACTACCATTCACAGAAGATAGACTTTTTTAATGCAATCTTCTGCTATATTCCTTTCATCCACAGATATTCAACTGCTTCACAAGCTGACACATTAGTGAATTCATCTCCACCTCCTCTTGTAGGGAGTGAACTCCCTTTCACCAAGCAAAACCCAAAATTATTTAGGCCAAAGCTATCCACCCATTTTGAGTTCCTGCTCCGGCCAGCTGAATTGACAGCTATAGGGATGTCCAAAGCAGGACATTCATAAACCTCCTTTGCTCAGCTCTCGTGCAAAAGAGACTTCAGGACACTGAATTAGCACATGGGGAACGTGCAGTGAGTAACCACCTTTGTCAGCTGTGGCTTATGTGACCTGATCAACATCACGTAGGAATTCTGTGGCAGTGGCAGGGAAGACATCCATAGTATTGGATCGTTCTCCCATAACCATACATTATCCACCTATAATTCACCTTTCCACTCACTATTCCCTTTTTGATTTCCAAAATGAATGGTTCAAAAGATCGTTAATTAGGTGCTCATCAGAGTCTGAGCATGCTCCACGAAGACCTTCCCTTTGAAAGTGACTGGGGTGGAGCGAATTTCATCTACTTTAAGCCATTTAGAATACTGATGTGTAGACAAAGATAATTTTCATACCTTCCTCTGTAATCAGTGACATAAGATAGGCACCTCCAAAAGGGTGACTAATCCTATACTGAAAGCTTGTCTAAAGCTGAATGAGTTGCCCTCTGGAAGTGTTTAGATGTACCCATTAACTACAAAGAGCACCTAGATGACTAGATACCTCCATCTGCAATGGCTCAAGTTGAGTAAGATGAAGCTCTGCGTTTGTGTTGTACTGTGTGCCTGAATCTTACAAACAGTATGAGAGTCAGTAAAAGTACTGCAAACATCCACCCCTGCAGTTCCAAAGATAACTGAGATATTGCCTGACACCAGTAGTGGCCTTCAGGAGTAAACAAACATGATTAGTTATCTACCCAGACCTTAAAGTATCAGAAGTCTGGGAGAGTGAACTCAAGTCAATACCAACCCCACATTTTTGTTGGAAAACTGGCTTTGCACAGAGCTCTTTGATACTAACAACAAAGTGGCAATAATCAAGTTAAACAAGTCTACTTAGTGCCTTAGCAATCAGCACTGAGGGAGTCTGTCAACAAGTTAACGTCCAAGTAAAACAATGGTTCAGCAGATCAGTTTACCTATTATGAAGCCAAAAGAAACAAGACCAGCATATGGTTTTACATTTATAAATATCACTAAGCCACTCTTGGGTTAGTGAGCAGGTAACTCCCTGTGAGAAATGAGGGGTATTTTTGGTTGTTAAAACAGTGCCCCAAGTGTTGCTCTGAAAAATCTGGTAGTTTAGAAGTGCCTCTGCAGTGGAAACGGCCCTCTGTCAAAATAATCTTCCTGAGCTGGGAGAAGGCTGGGGCAAGCAGTGTGTTCCACATGGATGAAGGAATCTGTTAATACAGAGCAAATTGCAGGTTCACAACCCAAGGGCAGACTCTTAAAAATTATTAGTCTTCACTCAGCTGCATTATTCCACTGAGGTCATGCATCCTTACAAGCCAGACTAAGGTAAACATATTCATACCTGAGCAAAACAAAACTTGGCCTAATATGTTATTACCTTTCCATGAACTTGACTTTGTCCCTGAAAACAAGAATGTTATGCTACTGCCTATGTGCTCTGAGATTTTTTAGCCTTGTGTTGTTAAAAAGAGGACAAAATAAATATGCTTGCTGAGAGAAGTGATCCTATTTTCCATTATGATGGGAAATTCATAGCTCAGAATTCTTTACATCAGTGAATAAGAACATATGAATTGGGTTGACAGTTTGGACCCTCACAATAGAAAAATTATATTTGGGTGTTTTATTCACAAGCAAGTGTCTACCCTCTCCATACCAATATTTGCCTTCTCTGAAGAAGACTAATGAATGTGAAAAAAAAACCAAACCAAACCAAAACCCAACCAACAAAACCAAGTGCTGGGCCCCATGCTCTTCAATATCTTTGTCGATGACCTGGACAAGGGGATTGAGTCCACCATCAGTAAGTTTGCAGACAACACCAAGCTGGGGGCAGGAGTTGATCTGTTAGAGGGTAGGAGAGCTCTACAGAGGGACCTTGACAGGCTGGACAGATAGGCAGAGTCCAAGGGCATGAGATTGAACACATCTAAGCACCAGGTTCTACACATTGGCCGCAACAACCCCATGCAGCACTACGGGCTGGGGTCAGAGTGGCTGGAGAGCAGCCAGGCAGAAAGAGACCTAGGGGTACTGGTTGATGGTAGGCTGAACAGGAGCCAGCAGTGTGCCCAGGTGGCCAAGAAGGCCAATGGCATCCTGGCCTGGATCAGGAACAGTGTGGCCAGCAGGAGCAGGGAGGTCATTCTGCCCCTGTACTCAGCACTGGTTAGGCCACACCTTGAGTCCTGTGTCCAGTTCTGGGCCACTCAGTTTAGGAAAGATGCTGGAAGGTGTCCAGAGAAGGGCAACAAAGCTGGGGAGGAGTTTGGAGCACAGTCCTGTGAGGAGAGGCTGAGGGAGCTGGGGTTGCTTAGCCTGGAGAAGAAGAGGCTCAGAGGAGACCTTCTTGCTGTCTACAACTCCCTGAAGGGAGGTTGTAGCCAGGTGGGGGTTGGTCTCTTCTACCAGGCAACCAGCACCAGAACAAGAGTACACTATCTCAAGCTGTGCCAGGGGAAGTTTAGGCTGGATGTTAGGAAGAAGTTCTTCCCAGCAAGAGAGATTGGCCACTGGAATGTGCTGCCCAGGGAGGTGGTGGAATCACCATCACTGGAGGTGTTTAGGAAGAGACTGGATGGAGTGCTTGGTGCCATGGTTTAGTTGATTAGATGGTGTTGGATGATGGGTTGGACACAATGATATCAAAAGTCTCTTCCAACCTGGTTAATTCTATTCTATTCTATTCAAACAACAAACAAACCAACCCAAAAAATATAAAACCACCCCACAACCCCAACCCAGGAAAACAAGAGGTTTACATCACCTCCAAGTTTGCAACATAAGAAATAAGTTGATAGCCTGGCTTCTTCTAATGCTAATCCTCAAAAAATCCATGTCCAGCAACCATCTAAACTACAAATTAACTGGTTCAGATTGGCAGAGGCCAGTGTATTCAGGTAGACAAGAGTGAGAGTGAATCAGGAAAAAGCTGGTGAAAGAGAAACACAGCTTCAAATAAAGTGCCTTTGAGAGGTGTACAAAACTAGAACTAGAAAATTTGGTTTGAAGTTTAGTGGGTTTTATTCCTTTCCACATAGTACCTGGCTTTGTAGTCCTCTCTGGACTTTGCTCTCATTCAAAATACAACTAGCTAACATTAAAAATATAATGACACAAGAAGTTTATCATAATTTCCAGTGGAAGAAAATAATCTTCCTTTCTGATTTTTTTTACTTCAAAGGTTAACTTTCTTCCCTCATGTTCACCTCATAAAGCCACCTCAAAATATATATGACCTTTTTTTCTTCTTTATTTCCCTTTCTGTAACATTATAGCCATCCTCACAAGTGACTGTTAACATGAAAACATTTAGACCATTGAAAAAATCCTCAGTGAATCACTGAAAGCCAAACATAAACAATTCACAGTGAGTCCTCACTTCTTTGCACGGCAGCCAACGCCTGGGACTGTAAAGAACTGGAAACAAGGAACTTCTAGATGTAATTTATACATCTCCCACCAACTGGCTTTCACACTCTGCACTCCAGCACATTTTACACTGTCTAGTCATGCCTTACTTATTTTCCTGAGGCATGTAAATATTATCACCTAAATTATGGCTAAGGAAAGCTGAGTATGCTTATCAGTTGTCTGAGGTCACAAGTTGGTATTGTTATCACTATTACAGCACGTGCACCTCAAGAGCCTTTCTGGATAGGTCAGGATAGGAAAAGGCAGCAAGTACAGTATACAGAATTAACCAGCTTGGAAAACAGCTTCGAGATTACTGAGTCCAACCTATCACCCAACACCATCTCATCAACTAAACCATGGCACCAAGTGCCTCATCCAGTCTCTTTTTAAACACTTCCAGTGATGGTGACTCCACCACCTCCCTGGACAGCACATTCCAATGGCCAATCTCTCTTTCTAGGAAGAACTTCTTCCTCACATCCAGCCTAAACCTCCCCTGGAGCAGCTTGAGACTGTGTCCTCTTGTTCTGGTGCTGGTTGCGTGGGAGAAGAGACCAAACCCACTTGGCTACAACCTCCCTTCAGGTAGTTGTAGACAGCAATGAGGTCTCTCCTGAGCCTCCTCTTCTCCAGGCTAAGCAACCCCAGCTCCCTCAGCCTCTCCTCACAGGGCTGTGCTCCAGACCCCTCACCAGCTTTGTTGTCCTTCTCTGGACACCTTCCAGCATCTCAACATCTTTCCTGAACTGAGGGGCCCAGAACTGGACACAGGACTCAAAGTGTGGCCTAACCAGTGCTGAGTACAGGGGCAGAATGACCTCCCTGCTCCTGCTGGCCACACTATTCCTGTCAGATGAGGATGCCATTGGCAGTAGGACATTATGGTGCCTGTTTGAAGCCAAGATTCATAAAGGTGTTCCAAAACTTTTCTTCTGGATAAAGCTCCCCTTATAATACAACTTTTGAAATCACTACTTAGTTCTTGACTTTTCTATTTGTGGCTAACACAGAATAATGAGAAGTGATTTATGAACACTTGTCATTTTTATCACCAAAATTTTGCGTGCTCATGGAAATCTTATGGCCCTAGGGAGCAAAATGCCACCATCAGAGTTGGTACGAACCCTGCTCTGCAGTCAGTTCTAAGTCATTTTTTCCTAACTGGAGACATATAGCATGGAACAGTTCATTTAAAAACAAACAAACAAAGAAACAAAATCAACCCCAAACACACAAAAGCCATGAAACCAAACACAAAACCAAACACAAACAAACTATTCCTGTATCAGGAACAGTGTGGCCAGCAGGAGCAGGGAGGTCATTCTGCCCCTGGACTCAGCACTGGTTAGGCCACACCTTGAGTCCTGTGTACAGTTCTGGGCCACTCAGTTTAGGAAAGATGTTGAGTTGCTGGAAGGTGTCCAGAGAAGGGCAGCAAAGCTGGGGAGGGGTCTGGAGCACAGTCCTGTGAGGAGAGGCTGAGGGAGCTGGGGTTGCTTAGCCTGGAGAAGAGGAGGCTCAGGGGAGACCTCATTGCTGTCTACAACTCCCTGAAGGGAGGTTGTAGCCAAGTGGGGGTTGGTCTCTTCTCCCAGACAACCAGCACCAGAACAAGAGGACACAGTCTCAAGCTGTGCCAGGGGAGGTTTAGGCTGGGTGTTAGGAAGAAGTTCTTCCCAGCAAGAGAGATTGGCCATGGGAATGTGCTGCCCAGGGAGGTGGTGGAGTCACCATCACTGGAGCTGTTTAGGAAGGGACTGGATGGGGTGCTTGATGCCATGGTTTAGTTGATTAGATGGTGTTGGGTGATAGGTTGGACTCGATGATATCAAAGGTCTTTTCCAACCTGCTTAATTCTATTCTATTCTTAAAAAAACCCCCACCACAACATAACAACAACAAAACTCAACCAACCAAACAAGAAGACCAGTTGTAAACATATCTGACAGGAATTTCCAGGGAACTCTAAATGCTGCAACACCTCTGCTATGAGGATAGGCTGAGTGAGATGGGGTGCAGCCTAGAGAAGACTCCCGGGGAACCTTAGAGCTTCCTTCTAATACCCTAAGGGATTCTACAGGAAGGCTGGAGAGGGACTCTTCATAAGGATGTCTAGCATAGGACAATGGGAAACAGTTTTAACTGGAGGGACAGTAGGTTCCAACTGGAACTTAGGAAGACGTTCCTCAGTATGAGGGTGGTGAGACTCTGGAACAGACTGCACAGGGAGATTGTGGTTGCCTCCTCCCTGGCGGGTGCTCATGGCCAGGCTGGATGAAGTCTTTAGCAGCTGAGTCCAGCTGAGATGCATCCCTGAACATGGCATGAGGATGACCTCTAAGGTCCCTTCCAACCTAAGCCATTCTATGATTCTGTGATTTTTACCTGTAACACAGCACCTTACCTACATGAAAATCACACTGGACTGTATTTGTTTAGTACCTACATTCCATAAGGATGATTCTGGCCTTTGTTACACACATAAGTATAGTCATTTCTTTTCCCCTCTAATCCTGGTTGTTGGCAGCTCTTTCTTTCTCTTCATCCAGAAACCATTTGACTCTTATCTATGTGATACTTGGGGAATTGCTAGCACAGTAACACTGCAAAAGAAGACAAAGTTATTGTCCTGCTCTGGCAGAGGGGTTGGACTCAATGTGATGGGGGCCTACAAGAAAGCTGGTGAGGGGCTTTTTAGGGTGTCAGGCAGTGATAGGACTGGGGGGAATGAAGCAAACTAGAGCAGGGGAGATTTAGATTAGATGTTAGGAAGAAGTTCTTCCCTATGAGGGTGGGGAGACACTGGCACAAGTTGCCCAGGGAGGTGTTGGAAGCCTCATCCCTGGAGGTCTTTAAGGCCAGGCTGGATGTGGCTGTGAGCAACCTGCTCTAGTGTGAGGTGTCCCTGCCCATGGCAGGGGGGTTAGAACTGGATGATCTTTGAGATCCCTTCCAACCCTAACAATTCTATGATTCTGTGATCTCCAGAGGTTCCCTTCCAACCCCTAACATCCTCTGTTGCCTTGAAAGTTACCACATTGAGAGTATCATGACACATAAAAGCAACAACAGCAGTGACAATAGCAGCTCAGTTACTTATGCACACGACTTGGGCACCAGTGTGCCCTGTATTTAGTTCAAGGCTTTACTTAGTGTGTGGTCTTAAAAAAACACTTTATCTTGCATCATCCTTTCTGTCACCATTAATAAAGATTTATCTCCATACTAAACATAGAAGTTAAATGAACTAATTAATGCTTGTACAGCATGCCTGCAAATAATAGTGTTTGAGACCATAATGTTGAATTATTATTCATCACAGAAAACAAACAAAACAAAACAAAACAAATTAAAGATTTTCTGAGTGTAGGTCAATCAAGAGGCCCTACCCTGTGATCAGCACTGATTTTAATAAAAGTTATTGGGTTATTGATTTTTTAATACTCATTGTTGAAAACTTAAGTTGCTCTACTGAAATCACTATAGATTTAGCAGCAGGTCTAAGTATTTCCCTTTCACAGAATCACAGAATCACCAAGGTTGGAAGAGACCTCAAAGATCATCAAGTCCAACCTGTCAACACAGACCTCATGGCTACACCATGGCACCAACTGCCACGTCCAATCCCCTCTTCAACACCTCCAGCGAGGGTGACTCCACCACCTCCCTGTGCAGCTCATTCCAACGGCTAACAACTCTCTCTGGGAAGAACTTTCTCCTCACCTCCAGCCTAAACTTCCCCTGGTGCAGCCTGAGACTGTGTCCTCTTGTTCTGGTGCTGGTTGTCTGGGAGAAGAGACCAACCCCCACCTGGCTACAACCTCCCTTCAGGGAGTTGTAGACAGCAAGAAGGTCTCCCCTGAGCCTCCTCTTCTCCAGGCTAAACAACCCCAGCTCCCTCAGCCTCTCCTCGCAGGGCTTGTGCTCGATTTTTCATCAGTAAAACAAGAAGTTGGCACTGACCAGCAAGTTTTTTCCCCTGTGTTACCAAAAAAAACAGCAGTAATGAAATCAATAAATGCTGCTTTGTCTGGAATGCATCTTCTCAGCCTGCTTCTACACTGTGTTAGTGTTTCAAATTAGATTCAGCTTAAGCTAAGTAATGCTCTTTCCTTAGACGGTGTAGTATTACACACATCTATTACTCATTTTATTTACTCCTTTGGAATGAAATTGCTTTCTGCCCTCCTGGAACTGTAGACAATTAACTCTTTAGAAATCAGCTTAGCATATTGCCAGACAAAAACAAACCAAAAAGGCTCTTCCGGAAAGTGAAGTGAACAAATATGTACCAAGAGTACTAGAAAATGGATGCAACAGTTCTGACCCCTGAGACAAAGGCCAGCTCAGGAGAAAAAAGAAACCCCACATAAATTATAATGGATGAACTCTGGCTCAAACAAAGAGGAACAACTGCTTTGAGAGTCCACCAACACATCTGACACTCTAGAAAAAGTAAGAATATGGAGAGGAATTTATTCCACCCTTACAAATCTAAATTAACAGAGCTAGCACCATCAACTTTAAAGCAGCTTTGATCAACCCCCTCCAACATACATACCAAGTGCCTGGTAATCTTGAAGCAAAATGCACCTTTATAGCTTCACATGGACTTTCCTCTGGCTATGCTCATCCAAGAGGAGCAGCATTGGACAACTTGCGTGATCCCACGAGCCTGAACAGCGTGGGTCATACACAGTTCATTCAGATTAGCAGCTGATCTCCAAGAGCTCTTCCAGTCCAAGCTCAAGTTCTGACGATTTTCAGCTTTCCTCCACCAAGGCTTAAAATGCACAGCAGTCTATGCAAGTGCAGAGCTGTAGAGATGTTGAGAGTAATACTCAAATCACTGTGCTAACTAGGTGTGATGAGAAACTACTAGAGGAAGGGAGGGAACATGGTAATGGTAGGTCAGTATCAGATAGATGAAGTCTCTAATCTAATTCATTACCCTGCACTGTAATATAAAACCTGAGAGAATAATTGAATGTTTCTCTCACTGGGGAGGGGCCTCTGACTGTCAGGACAGGAAGAACTCCCTCCATATCTGTACAAATGAATGAATATATATGGTCTTGCTTCCTAGCTCTGAATCAGAGAGTAGCTGATTAAAAAGAGATAGACATAAAAGAGTAGGCAAAGTAAGTCTTTGCCTCCTGTACAGAAACACTATGCTAACTGCTGTGGCACTGGAGCATTGACAGGAACAGGTAGGGGGGGGGAAAAAAACAGGAAGGAAAAGCAAAAAGCAATAAATACATATAAAATAACAGATTTGTGACACAACTGTTTCTGCATCAAACAGTACTTTGAGTTCACATGTGTTGTATGTCAACAGAGCATGTAAGTGATTGTGGTAAACTTTGGACCAGCATGAACTACACTGACAAAAAGTATTTCTCAAGCTATTTGTGCCTAACAGGACAGCACTGAAGCATCAAGAACTATGTGAAGGAGGCAGAGGACCTGTATGCTCTCCCTCTGAGTTTGCTACTTCCCTGGCTACAACTTGCATGGAATGGGAAAGCTTCAACAAGGATTATGTGACAAACCCAAACCTCAGTGGAAGAGAGGTAACAATGGAATCAGATTTCTTGATATGAGATCACTGGGTAGATAAGACAGTGGTAGATCCAGGTATCTGTAAGGTGATGGGTAACAACTGAAGTATTTGAGTTAACCTAAGGACCTATTCTCAGATGTGACCAAAATTTAGCACTGAGAGCACAGAAGTCCTATCTTACAGAAAATCAGTGAGGCATGGATTATTGTTCTATTTAGCAACCAGGAAATCCACAACACAATGTGAAACCCTAGTACATAAACACTCCAAGTATAACATGCTTTGTATTTGTCTCTCAGATTTGGATAGGGAGCTGCTCCGTCTCTGTGCAGTGCAATGTGTTAGATCATAGAATCACAGAATTGTTAGGGTTGGAAGGGACCTCAAGGATCATCTAGTTCCAACTCCCCTGCCATCACCAGGGACACCTCACAATAGATTAGGTTGCTCACAGCCACATCCAGCCTGGCCTTAAAAACCTCCAGGGATGAGGCTTCCACCACCTCCCTGGGCAACCTGTGCCAGTCTCTCACCACCCTCATGGGGAACAACTTCTTCCTAATATCCAGCCTGAATCTACTCACTTCTAGTTTTGCTCCATTCCCCCTAGTCCTATCATCACCTGACACCCTAAAAAGTCCCTCCCCAGCTTCCTTGTAGCCCCCTTCAGATACTGGAAGGCCACAATTTTCTTCTCCAGACTGAGCAGCCCCAACTCCCTCAGTCTATCCTCATAGGAGAGGAGCTCCATCCCTGTAATCATCCTCGAGGCCCTTCTCTGGACATGTTCCAGCACCTCCAGATCCTTCCTGTAATAGAGGCTCCAGAACTGGAGGCAGTACTCCAGGTGGGGTCTCACCAGAGCAGAGCAGAGCAGAGCAGAGGGGGAGAATCACCTCATCTGCAAACATTTCAGACTCCTTTCTTTTGCTCTGTCTTTGGCTGAGCATTTCCTCACATCACTATGTTTCCAAAGCATGGAGAGCGCTGTGTGTTCCTCATGCTTCCAAGCAATACCATATTTAACACATTTGCATTAAAAAAACATTCCCCTTGAGTTCATTTATGGTACAGAGCTAAACCCTGGAAAAAACTGTCCTTTTCCCTTCATTGCCTAAGAGCGTACAGCCTGTCCCTGCTGTGCACATTTGGATCTGCAGGTGGGTGGGGCATGGCCCTGCTATCTTTTGGATGCATTGTTCTCCAGGAGACACAGTGCCAAGTACACACATGCTGTGGGGACTACCCTTATTTCTGGATGTCACAGGAGGTCAAAGAACCCTTGAAAAAGATATCAAGATGTCACTCTTTTTTCTCCAAACTCTATTGGGGCCACACTTCTAGCAGCCGCTGCTCTGAAATCAAAGCAGAGCTTACCATGACCTAATGCTTACCTGGGCCTTGTGCTGCCTCCCTGCATTAGGAAGCTTTCAGCAGCCCAGCAGAGGAATACTGACTGAAGATCTTTCAAATACTAGAAGCAGTTTACGGGTTTTGTCTTCCTGAGCATCACATCTCAGTTTCTTTCCCCAAAAGCTTGTGGCACCACAGCCAACATCCCCTTGCCTCTTGCTCAGGCATCTCAAACACACATGGAACAGTTAGAGTAACCTCTTTGTTTAAATTCTAAGGTGCTAGGGGTAGAGACTGGCATTTCACAATCTGGATGTGAAGAGCCTGCAGTGAAACCAGGCCCTGATCTGGGACCTGTGGGCAATGCTGCAAGACAAGCACTAATTACAGACGTGTCATCTTGTTATCTGAGCAAATGACTATAACGCCTTCATTTTCCTTCTGGCTCTTCTTCCAACTACCTTTATTACCTTGATTTAGCTTCATGTCTTTCTCCTGTAAACATAAATTTCATTCCTCATTTGCTTATCTTACAACTCTCAGGAGTTACATTTGCATGGAGCAAACGATCATTAAACCTTACAGTGAAAAAGGCCAAAAAAAAAGCCCAAACCCAAACCAAACAAACCCAAACCAAACAAACCCAGACAATAACAACAAAAAAAACAACCCACCCCTGAGCTTCTCAAAAGATGGAAAAGCAGTAAACTTAATACCCAGAGCAGCAGATTCAATATACACACAGTTGTACATCTCTTTGTAGTCCCTCTCTACAAGCAAGCAAAATCAAACTGAGTAATGACCCACAGGCCCTGACTCCCCGACTACTGCTCTAAACACAGTTAAGGATTTTAAGATTGCTTGACTTCCTCTTCAAGGTTTCAAGTGAGTTCAAAAGATATAATTGTCATGGAGAAAAAAACAAAGAGAGAAAATAGAAAGAGTTATCACTTAGCTCTCCAACCATACTGCAAGACCCTTTTACCAATCACGTACAGCAAAGTTTAACTCTAAAAATTCCCTATCAAAAGTGAACATTAAACACACAGAGATTTCAATGTTTGAATAGATAATAACACTTCTGAAGAACTATGTAGTTTTCTTTGTTCTTGAGCCCCTCCTCCCCCTCCCCATTTCTGTAGTCACAAGACTTTCAGTCCCTTCCTACTGCCACATCTCTCTGCCATTAAAAGCATTTCTTTTTCTCTCTTTCTTTCTTTCTTTCTTTTTCTTTCTTTCTTTCTTTTTCTTTCTTTCTTTCTTTTTCTCTTTCCTTCTTTCTTTCCTTCTTTCTCTTTCCTTCCTCATCCCTCCCTCCTTTTCTTTCTTCCTTCCTTTTCTTCCTTCCTTCCTTCCTCTCTTTCTCTCTTTTCTTCCTCCTCCCTCCCTCCATTTCTTTGTTCCTTCCTTCTCTTTCTTTCCTTCCTCCTCCGTTTCTTTCTTCCTTCATTTTCTTTCTTTCTCTCTTTCCTTCTCTCTTTCCTTCCTCCTCCCTCCCTGTTTCTTTTCTTCCTTCCATTTTCTTTCTTCTTTCCTTCTCTCTTCCTTTCCTCCCTTTCTTTCTCTTTTTTCTTTCATTTTCTTTCTTTTCTCTTTTGTTCTTTCTTTCTTCCTTCCTTCCTTCCTTCTTTCTCTCTTCCTTTCCTTCCTTTCTTTCCCTTTTTTTTTCCTTTTTTCTTTTCTTTCCTTCTTTCTGTCCTTCTTCCTTGCTTTCCTTCTTCTTTTCTTTCCTTTTCTTGCTTTCTTTCCTTCTTCCTTCCTTTTTCTTTCTCTTTCCTTCTGCCTTTCTTTCCTTCTTCCTTTTTCTCTTTCTTTCTTTCCTTCCTTCTTCCTTTTTCTCTTTCTTTCTTTCCTTCCTTCTTCCTTTTTCTCTTTCTTTCTTTCCTTTCTTTCTTCCTTCTCTCTTCCTTTCCTCCCTTTCTTTCTCATTTTTCTTTCTTTTTCTTTCCTTCTTTTTCTTTTCTTTCTCTTTCCTTCTTCCTTCCTTTCCTTCTTCTTTTCTTTCTTTTTCTTGCTTTCTTTCCTTCTTCCTTCCTTTCTTTCCTTCTTCCTTTCTTTCCTTCTTCCTTTCTTTCCTTCTTCCTCTTTCTTTCCTTCTTTCCTTCTTTCCTTCTTTCCTTCTTTCTCTCTTTCCTTCTTTCTCTCTCTCTCTTTCTCTCTCTTTTTCTCTTTCTCTCTCTTTCTCTCTCTCTTTCTCTCTTTCCCTTTCTTTCCCTCTTTCTTTTTCTTTCCAGGGGGAAGGGGGGGTGAGATCACAAGAAAGTGCTCAATGTTCACAGTAATGGTTCCTTTGGTGTTTTAATTTTTATTGCCTGCTTAAAGCCTTGGATTATGACTTTCTTTTTCCTGAGGAACAAAATGCCACATCAGCGAATACTGTGAGATTGATGCAATTAATATGAAGCTATTTTAAACGTCCAAAAGAGAAACAGATTCATGTTAAACAGAGTGGAACTGAGCTTTGTAATTTAACAGCTACTCAGGTAATTGGTGCCAGTAGGGAAACTTCTATTTTGGTAGTAATATATTAACAGCTCTATGTAAAAGTAAGTTCATGTAAAAGTTTATGTCAACCTTTCTAAACCTTCCAAGCACAAAATGGCCACATGAGAAGCGCAGCAAAGTTTTGCTGTTTCCCCACACACATTAGCAAGACACACTCTTGAACTGGCAATCCACAGTGTTAGTAACTTTTCAGTAGTATTCCATTTTCTAAACCTTGACTGTTACACTCTTTCTGATTTCTATTTCATGTAACACACAACCAAATACAATCCTCCCACAACAGCTTTCAGCGCACAGAATGGGAAAATCAAAAGCCAAACCTGGAACTAAACCTGGACATTTTTTACCAGACTTTTTAGGGTCAAATAACATCACCTCTGGAAAATATTTTCCCTTGAATATCCTTAATTGCTAACTAAATTTCAGTGGAGAGCACCAGCCAAAGCAGGGAAGAAATTTTTTTTTGCTCTCTCACTAAGCCCAAATTTCAGCAATCAGTTTCTGTGGAGTCTTAGTCAGATGGGTTCAGCCGTTGTAAACTCCATGGGGTCCAAGCTAATTTACTCCACTGCAGGCACATTTACTCTTAAAGTAATCTAGTGCCATCCTAGCACTCGAAATGATTATGTAACTCTTTCCCTTCTTTTTATGGTTGGTGTGCGTGGCATGTGGAAGCACTCACACCATGAGGGGCAAAGCACCTAGACAGAAACTTTTCAAGAGCCAACCCACGGACCACATCTGTCCCCTTGCAATATTCTCCTAGGCAATAGAAACCATAGGCAGTCAATTCCAGCCCAGACTAAAAGCTAACCAAGCAAAGCATCCCTCCTCCCGCCGTTGGAAGATCGATGCTCTCCTACCTCCTAGCCTTATATCCAGCGGACCAGTTAAGGGATGGGGCTGATCCTGGGGAGGGGTGGGGGGGGGTGGGGGGGGTGGTCGCAGGCTGCGGCTCTCTCTCCCAAAAGGATGGGAAGAAGGAGGACGGAGTGGGACTTGCGCTTGGGCCCGCCGCAGCCCTCCCATGAGAAGCTCGGCGAGTTTTTCTCCGAGCGGCTGAGGGGCTCCAGGGCCCCTCCGGTTGTCGGCACTGGCTGCCGCAGGCAGGACCTGCAAGCCGGGGTCTCCAGCCCTTCCTCACAGTCCCGCCTGAGTCTCACCTTGCTAGCACGGGGGACTTCCAATGTTCGCCTCGGTTTAGGCGGGGGAGGTTCAAAGTCAGAAAGACCTATCTTCCCCTCACCGAAAGTGTTGCCCAGGAATCAAAAGAGGCAGAGCGAGGTGGGGAGAGCCAGGTCGGACGGAGGGAGAGAGGGAGGAGGGAGCGAAGCCTCTTCCCACCGCACACTCCAACCCGCTCCCACGATGAGCTCCCAAGTTACAGCTCCCGGGAGCAGAACGGGTCCAGAGCAGCACATCCTCCCCGCAGAACAGCAACAAGAGCAACAGCAAAAAAAAATAAAAAAAAAAAGGAATAAAAGATACCCATCCCATACCGCCCTCCCTTTTCTTCCACGTACCCAAGCACTTTACCTGTTTTTATGCCGAGTTTTTAATAAATTCCTTCCAAAGGGAGCCATGATCCCAGCGGCAGAAGCATAACATCAACGATCCCCAAACAGTACGAGGGTGTTCCCTTCTACCCTCTTTTTTCCCTGACCGCCTTCCAGCTTGTTAATAGTCACTGAGCGTAGCGATGAGCTAGAAGTTGTGCAATTTACTGCTAACTTTGAACTCCGGCTTGTTGCTGCTGCTGCACCTTTGGAGTCCTGCCCAGCTGCAAACTTGAAGGAGGCGTTTAGGAGCAAGGGGGGGAAAAAAAAAGAAAGGGGGGGGTGGGGTGGGGTGTGTGTGTGGTGGAAATGCGCACTTGCTCCTGTGATGTGAAGTTATGCACAGAACTTGCTAAACTCTCAGCCTCGTCACCCTCGGGGCACCAGTCAGCAAATGGGAAAGAAGGGGTTTTGCTCCGGTGGGGAACTCTGGAACTGAAAAGAAAAAAATTAAACACACAATAAAAGGGCTGAAAACTTTCCCTGGGAGGTTCCAGCTACTTCAGGTCAAGTCGTTCAGCTAAACTCCAGCGTTAATGAAGGGCAAGCAGCAGTTGCCACACCAGTTCTCAGCATATAATAAGCTGCCTTTTTACAAGGTGTTGGACAAGTAATGGAAAGATGAAGGGGGCGGGGGGGGGGAGACACACACCAAACAAAAAGCAGACTCTTGTGGCCCCTCTGCCACGCTGGAATTTTAAGTAAACGAACCGCTTGCGTGAAACATTTCCAAGGCTAAAAAACCACCCGCGTAAAACTCTTAAAGCATGACGCAGCAGAGAACAAGTGAGAGACTGCAGCACGAAAGGCTCAGTTCGGATTGTGATGTCCCGGGACCTTTTTTCGCTATTCTTTTTAAACTGGCATCGCCAGAAGGGAAATGAACGCACACTACATACAGTTCCTGTTTGCTGGAACCCCCCTGGGAAGGAGAGATTTGGAGTAAAGCTTCAGGAAGGAAAACTTTTAAAAACTTCGGGGGGGGGGGGGGGGGGGAAGCTTTTGTTTTTGTTTGTTTGTTTGTTTGTTTGGGGGAATTTTGTTTGGGGTTTTTGGTCGGTTTTAGCTTGGTTGGTTTGGTTTTGGTGGGGGGGTTGCCTTTTTTGTGGTTTTTGGGTTTTGGTTGGGGGGTTTGGCGAGGTTTGGGGGTTTTGGTTTGGTTTGGGGGTTTTTGGTGGTGGTGGTTGGTGGGTTCCCACCCCCACCCCCACCCCCCACCCCTCCCCCACCCCCCACCCCTCCCCGCCCTTCCCTCCTTCAATTTGGAGCAGATCAAGAAAAAGCAGACCACTGCACCCCAAAGGCATTGACGCCGATGGGCGAAGGTCTGTTGAGCAGGTGGGAGGTTTGCAGTGCAGCTTTACCTCACCATAACTCTTTGCTTTCCACAGTTAATTTAACAGGTACATATTAGATGTAAATCATTCCCCCTTTTCTTTGTTTTTTCTTCTCTTTTCTTTTTCTTTTTGTTTCTCACATATGAGAGGGCAAATTCTTTATGTGGCCGCCCAAAGGTGCAGCACAATAGGGAATTGTTTTATTAACCAGGGGAGATGATTAAATAGAAGCCTAGCAGAGTAAAGGCTTATCTGGAAAAGAAAAAAAAGGTTTTTTTTTAAATTCCCCTTTCCTCCTTTAGTTAAGATAGTCACAGCAGCCTGAACAAAACAAAGCAAAGGCCTATTCCATGGGTTACCTATTACTGGCAGCTCTGGGAATACCCCACATATTTTCAGTTCAGTCCCACGCCTCTAAACCCTCTGAGCTGTAACTACAAAGAGAGGGACCAGAGCCTCTGAAAAGCCTTGTTTGGGTAATCATCCAAATAACACAACAAGAGGGGATCTAAAATGAAGCAGCTTTCAGCTTTTTTTTTCTCTCCTGCTGCCAGGGTAGACTTTGAGTAGTGTGATTTTGGCAGTATGAACATGAGCCCAAACACATTCAGTTCGTAGGAGTCTTTCCTTTTTGCTTTGCATCAGGTTATACATGACACAAGAAAGGGATTTTCTTACATCTAAAAAAACCAGGGAAAATGGTTTTTTTTTCAGTCCCTAAGAGATGTTCAAGGGCATATTTGGCTTAGAAATTCATTTGGTGTAGAATTTCCTAAGGAATAATTCATATTCAAATGACTATTTTTATTGGCAGAGGTAAAAATGAACTAAGTTTATCCACGGCATAATATTCACTTTTCCCCCTTAGGAAAATAAATGGGAACTCAAGAGTTATCTGTAGCAGTGGTTTAGAACTTCTGAACAGTCATCTCACCATTTTAATTTAGTCAAATATTAAAATACCATGGAAATTCTTCCTCCTCTGCTACCAGATGCAAAGCAATTTTCAGCTAAAGATACGTAATGTGGGAACCGGATCCCACGACACAAGTAAATCAAATGCTTGTTACCTTGATGTAGCTATGCAAAGCTCCAGCATAATGAGCAGGCATTTTCTCCCACAGCTGAGGGACAGGAGAAGGCTTTCAGTCTATGCACTTTCACTATCAGGCTAAGCCAAACCAGGAAGAAAGTTCAGTGAGTCTATGGTAAAGTCTTGGAAATAAAGGAGAGAATCCTAAGAACAAGGAACGCTGATCTTTGCTAAAAGCAAGACCACAGAACATTTGGTGCATGATAAAGAACTGAGTGCATGCTGCTTCACTTGGGGTTCAGTTAATCTGTAGAGCATGGTCAAAAGTATCAAAAGGGGCAAAAAAGTTTACTGAGTTTATACAAATGTGGGTGGAAGCTGAGGCTTAGGAAGTTCCATGGGAACAGGAGGGAAAAGTTTTTCCCTGTGAGGGTGATGGAACACTGGAGCAGGCTGCCCAGGGGGGTTGTGGAGTCTCCCTCTCTGGAGAGATTCAAGACCTGCCTGGATGCGTTCCTGTGTGATCTGCTCTAGGTGATCCTGCTCTGGCAGGAGGGTTGGGCTGGATGATCTTCCAAGGTCCGTTTCAGCCCCTAACATTCTGTGGTTCTGTGATATGTGCATAAATCCAGAAAAAATACATGGATATTTCTCTTAACAACAGAAGGGACAGAAGTTGCCGTTCCTCAGCACAGAAATCAGCCTCTGGAGAGAGCAGAAATAAGAAAGCAAAGCCTTTCAGAGGGACAGGTTAATTTTGTAGGCAGTGTTGACACAACAGTTCAGTTAGCTTTCCCTTAACCTTCAAAGTGCCTCAAACTGTCTGTATCTGCATGTACATGTCCTTAGTTTTCTCTAAACTCCAGCTCTGATTTTCCACGAATATTGGGGACAACATTCCAGACCAGAGCTCTGGGGCTTCCCAGCATGCCATGTGGACCTAAAAACTACCATCACTCTAGTGATCATGACTCAGGATCAGAGGATCACAGGATGCCAGGGGGTTGGAAGGGACCCAAAGAGATCATTGAGTCCAACCCCCCTGCCAGAGCAGGACCATACAGTCTAGCTCAGGTCACAGAGAAACACATCCAGAAGGGCCTTGAAAGTCTCCAGAGAAGGAGACTCCACAACCTCTCTGGGCAGCCTGTTCCAGTGCTCTGTCATCCTTAAAGTAAAGAAGTTCCCCCTTGTGTGGAGGTGGAACCTCCTGTGCTGCAGCTAACATCCAGTATGATCACCTTCTCATTATGTTGTCTTCATGCAAAAATACCAAAGGCAAACAGCTGGTAACGGTGAATCTTTTGCCCTTGAGCTGTTAAGCTCAGTCAAATTGATCTCCAACACAGTCTCTTCCTCCTAGAAGCACTGAATGAATGGCAGATAGTTCAGTCTGAAGGACTCATATATTTTGTTTTTAAAACACTCCATATAATACATATGTGCTGAGCTGGAGATCATGAGAAAGACATGTCAACAATTCACTCTGGTATTTAAAGGAGGAAAGGGGATTTTAAACACAAGTTGCAGCTGCCACCTGGGTAAGCTCACTGAACAATTAATCTAGATGCAAGTCTTGAGTGCTTGATCTGAAAGCTTAGGTTTAATAGATTGAAATGCTTCATTTACCATCTTCCAAAGCAGATCACACTGAGTGTTGCATACATCTCTTTGGCAAAAATACTGCAGCACAGCAACGCTTTAAAGCACAGCTTTAATCCAGCTTTAAAACCCGGCTTTAACTGTGTCAAGTCTATGGGCATAGTTTCAAATTAACTTCCTACATGCAACAAGGAGCAGGTGTGCTACTGCTCTCTGCTTCTTCTCTTACCCACCCCTTGGTTCTGGTGTCTGTAGTCTCTGGGATCTCATCTGCCATCCTGGTAAGCTGACGTAACTCATTCAAATTTCCAACCCAGTAACAAAAGTTTGTGCCTCCTGCTCTGGACTGATTGGTGAGGTGTCTTGGCTTACCTCATGATCAGACAAGATCAGTCAGACACTGTGATTTCCAGAGATGATGCAAGGGAGGAGTTGAACTGTAAGCAGGACTAGAGAACAAAAGAGAGGAAGCAAAGTGAAACGAGGTCTTGGAAACAGGGTGAGGGAGCAAGACCTCCTCCTTTGGCTGTGTAGTAGGGCAGCCTGGCACCTCAGTGAAATCTGCTCTAAGAGTGAGTTTACACAAAATGACATCATCTAATCTAATCTAATCTAATGGCTTGCTGTCCATCAAACTGGGGAGTTCTCCTTCCTCTCCCACCAGCCAAACACTCCTGACCCTTTCCTTGTCCCCAAGCCTAGCTGTCAACAGGCTTTGTGCTGACACTCTTCAACTTTTTACGTGGACGGAAATCAGGCTTGACACAGGAAAAATGAATAAACAGCT